>NC_044031.1:646208887-646516034 GCF_901765095.1 Microcaecilia unicolor | reverse complement strand
CCCCTGAAATGGCAGAACACCAACTGGGCACCCTAGGGGGCACTGCAGTGGACTTGATAAATTGCTCCCAGGTACATAGCTCCATTACCTTGTGTGCTGAGCCCCCCAACCCCCCCCCCCCCAAAAAAAAAAACTCACTACCCACATCTGTACACCACTACCATAGCTCTTACAGGTGAAGGGGGGCACCTAGATGTGGGTACAGTGGGTTTCTGGTGGGTTTTGGAGGGCTCACATTTACCACCACAAGTGTAACAGGTGGGGGGGGGGGGGGGGGTTGGCCTGGGTCCGCCTGCCTGAAGTGCACTGCACCCACTAAAACTGCTCGAGGGACCTGCACACTGCTGTGATGGATCTGAGTATGACATTTGAGGCTGGCACAAAATATTTTTAAAGATGTTTTTTGAGGGTGGGAGAGGGTTAGTGACCACTGGGGGGGGGGGGGTAAGGGGAGGTCATCCCCGATTCTCTCCGGTGATCATCTGGTCAGTTCAGGCACCTTTTTGTGCCTTGGTCGTAAGAAAAACACGACCAGGTAAAGTTGTCCAAGTGCTTGTCAGGGACGCCCTTTTTTTCCATTATAGGTCGAGGATGTCCATGTGTTAGGCACGCCCAAGTCCCGCCTTCACTACGCCTCCGACACGCCTCCTTGAACTTTGGCCATCCCTGCGATGGAAAGCAGTTGGGGACATCCAAAATCGACTTTCGATTATACCAATTTGGACGACCCTGTGAGAAGGACACCCATCTTCTGATTTGTGCTGAAAGATGGCGTCCTCTTTCGAAAATAAGCCTGACAGTCACCAATATTTATGCACATGTATGTGCACACATATGTATGAGCCAGTAGAACACCTACGCATGATTCTCTAAATATGTGCATGTCTCTGCTAAAGCATATTTGTGAGGGGGTGTATCATGTCACCCCTGTTTCCCCTTTCCTCTAAGGTATACATGTTCAGGTGAGCAAGTCTCTCTAAGCCATACAAGGAGAGACTTGCTGATCTGAACATGTATACCTTAGAGGAAAGGAGAAACAGGGGTGACATGATACAGACGTTCAAATATTTGAAAGGTATTAATCCACAAATGAACCTTTTTCGGAGATGGGAAGCCGGTAGAACAAGAGGACATGAATTGAGGTTGAAGGGGGGCAGGCTCAGGACTAATGTCAGGAAGTATTTTTTCATGGAGAGGGTGGTGGATATGTGGAATGCTCTCCCGCGGGAGATGGTGGAGATGAAAACAGTAATGGAATTCAAACATGCGTGGGATAAACACAAAGGAATCCTGTTTAGAAGGAATGATTCTGCAGAATCTTAGCGGAGATTGGGTGGCGACTCTGGTAATTGGGAAACAAAATGGGAGCTGGGCAGACTTCTACGGTCTATGCCCTGATTGTGACTGAATAGATAGGGATGGGCTGGAGTGTAAATTTTAAGGGACTTCGACATTAGCTTAAGAACTTAGTACAAGAACAGTGCTGGGTAGACTTCTACGGTCTGTGCCCTGAGAAAGGCAAAGGACAAATCAAACTTGGGTATACATATAAAGTATCACATACCATGTAAATGAGTTTATCTTGTTGGGCAGACTGGATGGACCGTACAGGTCTTTATCTGCCGTCATTTACTATATGTTACTATGTTACGTAGGCAGAATGTAGGTGGCGCATGGGTGGGGTGCATAGTTAAACATGTACCTTAGATGTGCTGAAAAATGGTCTGTGCTGGTGTAGACGCATGTATTGGATGCACACAGGTACCTGCAAAAAAGGCCTCTTTTTTTGGCCGAAAATGGACGTGCGTCAAAATAAAAATTGGTGTGCGTCTATTTTGGGCCTAAGACCTTACCACCACCCACTGACTTAGCAGTAACGTCTCATGCGTTAACTGGCAGTAATCATCAGTGCATGTACACTGCTGATTACCATCCGGTTAGCGCCGCATGCCGGAAAATTTCCGGTGCACGTAGTGGACGCACGTAAAAAATGAAATTACTGCTCTGGCCATGCGGTAGCCGGGCAGTAGTTCCAAACTGGCACAAGTTGGATGCACATAGGCACCTACGCGGCTTAGTAAAAGAGCCCCTAACAGAATACTATAAGCTACTCATGTGTCTGGAACTTGGGTGCCTTCATGTACACTAGCTCTATGGCTCACACCGAAGTTACAGGTGCGTATCTCATCTCTTATGCTAGTGTTCAATAAAGGCTCCTACTTTTTTTTTACAGAGTAGCTCCCATCAAGGACTCTCAGGGTGCCAGTTTTTAGACACCTGGTTATAGAATTGCTCCCAATCCAGCCAATATTCAACGCTACTTAACAGGCCAAAAAACAGCCAGTGGGCTGAATTCGGCCGGAATATGCCTATGCCCTCAATCCATGGATTTTCAGCTGCACAATATGGATAATTCATCTACAAGCCCCAGCACTCTCTATATCATGCCAGAGTAGAGTTAGGGTGAAGTGAGGGTGTTCGGCCTAACTGTACATGTAGTGCTGCTGAATATTCATGTTTTTCAACCAATCATGGCTGATGTTTAAAAAGACCTGTTGGCACAGGAACTGAAAATTGACCTGTTTATTTCAATTACCTTTTTTTCTCTGTCACTCTCTTTCTTCTCTTCTTCTCTCTTTTTCCCCCCTGTTTACTTACGCCACACTAGCGGCTACCGCCAGCACAGCTTAGTAAACAGGGGGGGAAACTCTTTCTTAAATTGTTTACCATTTATCTCTATGTTTCTTTCTTGTTTATGTCTATTCTGCTTTCTCTATTTTCTCTTTGTTCTTTCCCCTTTCTGCATTTGTCTCTTTTTCTTCCCCTAATTGTTTGTAATCTGCTTTACTCAGCTTTTTTTTTTTTTTTTTGTCTCTAGGATGCATTCAGAGAAATTCCTGCTCATTCTGGCATCAGTTCTAGTCTATCATGCCCTGGCTTTGGAAAGTCTGGACAATGAGTGGAAACTTTGGAAATCTAATTATGGTATGAAGAAAATATTACCACTTGATACTCCAAAATGCAAGCATTATTATATTTATACAGAAATTAACCAAACTTATTCTTTTGATCAAGTAAAAATGGAGGGGACTATACATGTATACAGTATAAGATTTGTAGAATAAATATATCTATCTATAAAAAGTGTTCTGCTATATTCTGAGGAATTGGAGTTTGTACTATGAGAAGGTGTCTGTGAGAACAGAGGCTTGTAGTTAGTGGAAAGTTATTGCAGAGAGATTTTTCAAACCCCTTCCTAGTTCATCCGATTCTACTCAGGTGCTTTCTAACTCCTCAAAATGGGGCTTTGAAAGTAATACTTGTGATGCTGATGGTGATATTAGGCCTCATTTAAAGTGATGCCATAAATGGACAAATCTTTGAAAATCATGCAAATTCTGTTTGCAGTTCTGCTGATACTGAATTTTTACATTCTTCTCATGAACATGATCTGATTTTTCTTTCATGAAAGCAAAGACATACAGTTCCACAAATGAAGAGCAATTTCGAAGAAAAACTTGGGAGGCCAACTGGCATATTGTCCAGGAACACAACCAACTGGCCGACCAAGGAAAGACGACTTACTGGATGAAAATGAATCACTTTGCAGACAAGGCAAGACTGGTAGAATTAGAATAAGGAAACTGAGCAATCTTACAGATAAATGCAGCTACTAAAAAACACTAAACTTCAACTGAGCAGGTTGCAGACGAAAAAGGGAAACACAAGTCTGAGCCATAGTAGAGTATTCCAAAGTATCAGTGAGGCACAGATTAGTAATCTATACATTGAAGGAGGCCAGGTATTCACCTAGTTTAGCATGGCATAGAGTAGGGGGGGTTTCAATTCAGTCTTGAAGACACACCCAATCAACTGGGCTTTCAGGATATCTACCCCTCAGGGGATTGACTATAAAACAGAATTAGAATTAACATTCTCCTTTCAGAGAGCAAAGTGGTGGAATGAGTTACTAACATGTATACACTACCAGTCTAGCTATGCTCTTTGAAAACTTGGTTATTTCATAAGTTTGCCTAATCATCTATGGTTGTTCTGCTATCTTGCTTTATTTTAACCATGAATTTTTAATTGGTACTGTATACACATTTGTATTGTACTTTCTAAGGTTTACCTTACCTCTTGAAGTTCTGTGAGCTACACTGATTTAGTTATACAATCATTGACTGTAATGTAATATGTATGAGATCAATTTGCACGCACTGCAAGTCAAACTCATGCATGGGCCCTCAGCACTTCAGGGCAGCTAGGATCCTATTTCCCTTGTAGATTGGTGGGAGATCAAGCTAGTAACTAGCCCTTCAGTACTGTAGACAGGACAAGGCCCTAATCTCTAAGAAAAAACTTAATACACAATATAGGGCTGTCTTCTCATATATTAGTCAATATTTTTCCACACATTAATACTATGACTAATTTTCAAACATATACAAACATTTTTAATATCAATTTCTAACATTTTATTCCAATATTTAAAATCTCACATAAGCATTAACCATACCATCTTACCCTGGACTATATTCCCCAATAAAAATTTCCACAGTCAATAATTGAAGCAGTTGCTTTCATATGCACTGTCCAGATCAAACAGAAAGTCCTTCTTCAAAAGCATTAGTTGCTAATGAAGTCTTTCTTTTTATCAATCCAAGTTCAATACTGCCGAAAATATTTTCTTGTTCTAATCCTTTACTCAAGGACACCCAAAAATTTCTTTGAGGACTCTCCTTGAATTAACCTTCATTGGAAGGAATTCCCACTGCTCCAACTTAAGACATCTTCACATAAATCACTCCATTAACACCACATTCTTAACAAGAACACTTTTGGTCTCAACACAGGCTGTGTTTCATAGGTACTTCTTCAGGAGACCATACTACAATAAATATGATGCAATATACATCATATAATCATAAATATCCCTACAAACATACTAAAATATACACAAAAAATACTTAAGTGCTCTGACATCCTCTCTTATAAGTCACTTCTCTACAGTTGTGCTGTGTGGTATCAGCTACATCTTTCCTTTTCCCATAATGCCATATGGTGGCTGCTGGTCTCACGCTTAATAAACTGAGTCACATCACAAAGGAGAACTGGGACACTGTTCTGTGTGGTGATTGGTAGGGGGATGGAAGGTGTGAGGACAGGGTGTTATCACACAGGACCTGAGCTGAAGGGTATGATGAAAGTGGTGGTGCAGAGTACCACATATACTGCAACACTTAACATGGCTGTCTCTCCTACCTATTTTCTCTCACCCTTTATCTTTTTACTTTTCATTTCTATCAATATCCTTTTCAGTTCTGTTTCTGCCTTTCCATCTATTGCTCTCTAATGCATTTGGGCGTGCATACATATTATTTGCACACATCTCTCCTGCTCTCTCTCTTCCCCCTTTTCTCTGTTTCTGTCTCTGCATTTCAGTATATCTCATTGGTCCTTCTCTGCCTTTTCTTTACAATTGTTTTGTTTCCTTAGAGTGAAAAAGAACTGGCAAAGATGAACTGCTTACAAGTTCCAACATCCAAAGAGAGAAATTTGAAAACATACCGGGATGTCAAGTATCGAGAACCACCTTCAAATGTTGACTGGAGAGAAGAGAAATGTGTCACGGTTGTGAAGGACCAAGGATCTTACTGTGGTTCCTGCTGGGCTTTCGCCACGGTAAAGATTTTGCTACTCTCTCCTAGAACATGGCTCATTCAGTCTTTAGCTTTCTAGACATCAGAAAATAGGTCTGTATTTCTGCAGAGCTTCAGAGCTATGATGAACTCTATAAAACTTCAAGAACATGATTATGTGTTTAGTTTGGTAGACAGTAGATAACACTCCCCAAGATCAATTTTCAAAGTATAGATAGGCCATTGGTTATTGTCAATAATAATCTAGAACTTGGGATTGCCTGACTAACACATCTAGGGAGAAATTTTATAAATGGCGTTCAAAATTCGGTGCCAAAAAAAAATTGGTGCTGAATGGTAGTCTATAACAGGCATTTCAGGATTAGTTCCCTTTATAGGATAGCACAACTTTGGGCAAATTGGGAGCAAATCTCCCGAGTTCTATAACAATGGGTGCATTTTAAGGGAATGTCCCTGGCCTGCCATGCCCCTCCCATGGCCATGCCTCCTTTGCAGATCCTCACAGAAACACTTGGGCACTATTCTGTAAATGGGAAATGGGCACGTAAGTGTGTTTTCATTTGGATCTGCCGTTTCTGCCCTGTTTCATCACCTTGCATCCATTAGAATGCTTTTCCATGCTGAAAATCCAATGCAGAAGTAGCACCTAATATTCTGCACCATATAAAGAATTTCTCCCCTAGGGGCTAATTTAATAACTGAGCACCTAAATGAAGGTTGGATTTTAGACACCTATTCTACCAAAGAACCAAAGCACCTAGTTCATTGTAGAAATCCAGTATCATTGCTTAACATTTAGGCACTCATGTCTACATTAGCCATAGGGCTGGCAGAAATGCAGGCATCTAAATGTAGTAGGGACACATGAAGCTTAGAGCTCTATGAGTTATATATGTAAGAGGGAGCCCTACCTCTGTCCTGCTCATGCTGTGCCCCGGTGCTCACCCCCTTGCAAATATCTGCTATGTATGTTATGTGGGCATTTGCAGAATAGTGCTCAAGCCAAATACAGGTATTTATATGTGAATATGCCATTATTCTAAACAGTTATGCACACAATGGGCATATAACCATGAGTGCCTACTTTACTGAGGGCCCTTCATATGCCTTAATCCCAGTGGCGTACCTAACTTGTTCACCAACTGGGGTGGGTCACCGTTGTGCCCCTCGTCGCGTAGCCCTCTCAAGGCGCACCACACACTCCCAAACACATCATCCCCCTAAAGCGCATCACTTTTCCTCCTAGCAAGGGGGTGCATGGAGCAGGCGCGCAGCTGTCAGTTCTGCTGGGGGGACAGGGGATCAGAAGATCCAACAACCACGTGCCTGCTCCGCACATACCCCCTTTCTGCCTGCACCTGGGTTGGACCACCCCCACTACCACGCCCTTGGTACGCTACTGCTTAATCCTAGTCAGTCATTTTGAGCTGAAAAGCAGATGTACCATTCAATTCTGGGCTATGAGGAAACATGACATGGTAAATATAATTTGCTGTTATTTGTACTTCTGTCTTTTCAGGATCATCAGTGAATCTACAAAGGGGAGGGATGTACATATGTTAATATATTTTGATTTGTCTTTGGAATTTTCTAAAATGTTCTTGATTTGGAGTGTTTTTTTTCAGTACACAAGTACTGGGCACTAACTGCAATGAGCAATCTACACCCATTCTCCACTCATCTTCAGGGGTGGAGAATGGGTTAGACTGCTCATTAGTGCATGCTGTCATGCCAGCAGGACTACCATGCTCATGTGCTAACATAGAAACATGACGGCAGATAAAGGCCATATGACCCATCCAGTCTGCCCATTCTCTGTAACCCCTAATTCTTCCTGTTCCTAAGCGATCCCACATGCTTATCCCATGCCTTTTTAAATTCTGGAACAGTCCTCGACTCCACCACCTCCACCGGGAGGCCATTCCATGCCTCCACCACCCTTTCTGTGAAATAATACTTCCTTAGGTTACTCCTAAGCCTATTCCCTCTTAACTTTGTCGTATGCCCCCTCATTCCAGAGCTCTCCTTCATTTGAAAAAGGCTCTCTTCCTATACATATATGCCCTTGAGATATTTAAACGTTTCTATCATGTCTCCCCTCTCCCTATTAGCATATACTAACATTAAGTATATGCTAATAGATGCACATTAATTAGTCAGTGCACTTTAGTAGACAGGTCCCTACATTTTTCAAGGCATGCTAATGAACCAAATGTACTCAAATGTACCTGCTCACACCCTTCACTCTCTCAATGACCATCGTCTTGTCCTTCCCGGCCCCAAGACCTGCCCACTATGAATTTACTAGGCACAGTGTTTTCTTCTTTCTATCACCACATATATGAAACAACCTCCTGCTTCCCTTTCGCAGTGAATCTTCCTTTAAAACCTTCAAGGCCAACCTGAAGGCCTGGCTTTTTAGGCAGCCTTTCGGAGGGTCAGACTGATTAGATGGCATGAGCTTCACCAGCTAGAGATCTTCCTCGACTGTTCTCCTTGCTCGTCTGTTTAAACTGTATAGTGTGACTGCTGACCTTTACTATTTTAATTGGAGTTCCTTTCCTGTTTCAAAATTTCTTTTAGCCTGTAAAGCCCTCTGTACTGCTTTAGCAGCTAAAGCGGTCTAGCAAATTGAAATAAATTATAAACTACACTAATGAATGCACATCCCTCACATATGCAATGTTCATATAGTAAAAAGCACCAGTCTCAGAATCTCTTAATTCTGATATTTGATTGCTGGTTGAAATTCTAGCATCATGCTAGATGCTGTTAAAAGGGTTTATTTAATCCAGTTTTTCTTAACCCTGTTTTACAAACACACTTTACTGGCTTGGTTTTCAGGATGTCAATAATGAATATGCATGCGATACATTTATTTACATTGGAAACTCGCTATATGAAGATCTATCTCTTGCATATTCACTGAGGTGATCCTGAAAGTTTGGCTGAAGAGGAAACACTAATATAATCACCAGTGTTAATAGTAATAACGTATGGATAACGTCCTCTCTGACCACACTCATTCCTCAAAAAGTTTACTATTAGAGGTCTTCATCTCCATTCTTCCTTCTGCCTTTCACAATCTTCTTATAATTTATTTATTTGTTGCATTTGTATCCCACATTTTCCCACATATTTGTGGGCTCAATGTGGCTTACATAGTACCGGAGAGGCGTTTGCAAACTCCGGTGAGAACAAATACAAAGTGATGTTGTGGTAAGATAAAGTTTGTGTGGCACAGCCACAATTAGGGATTGTACAACGGAAGAGTTGAGTTATGTCCATTACGTACTTTAGTTTTGTTGTGTCGCAGAGATCAGGCATTTAGGTTGGATCGGTAGGGTATGCCTTTTTAAACAGGTTAGTTTTTAGTGATTTCCGGAAGTTTAGGTGGTCATGCGTTGTTTTCAGGGCTTTTGGTAATGTGTTCCATAGTTGTGTGCTTATGTAGGAAAAGCTGGATGCATAAGTTGATTTGTGTTTGAGGCCTTTGCAGCTTGGGTAGTGCAGATTTAGATACAATGAGCTCACAGGAGCGGGGACACTCTTCTAGTTTGAAGAATACACTCGTGGCCTGCTTCTGATTCTGCTAGCAGAGACACAAGACATGGAAATAGCAAGTAGAACTGAAGGGACACATTGAGGAGCACAAAAAAAAAATCCTGTTCCCATAGCACAGGGGCTGGTCCATTGCCTGGGAGTCCCAGGGTTGCCTACTTAATTGCCACTTCTAGGCTAAGTTTTGGGGACTAAGGGCCCTATTTACTAAGGCGCGTTAGTGTTTTTAACACACCTACAATTAGTGTGAGCGCTAACCATGTAGGTGCCTATAGGGATATTGTAGGCGCGTACACAGGTAACGCGCGTACATGGTTAACGTGTGTTAAAAATGCTAACGCGGCTTAGTAAACAGGGCCCTAAATGTTGGATTAAAATTTGCTTGATTTATATTTTGACTTTTCAGAAATAAAAATAATTTTAAAATCCCCAAAAAACTAAATGCTGGATTAAACATGAGAACTTGTGTGTTCATCTATTGAGGAAAGTGTAGAACCAAAAAGAAAAACAAAGAAATGAAAATGTGTCTTTTAAGCAGTCTAGCTTTGGCAACAGGAACAGATCATTAGTTAAAGGGTGCACAAAGCCTAACATGTTTGTTCAGGTTTGTTTAAAATTAATTTTTCCCATGTTTTCTTGCTGGTTTGACTTAATTGTTGGATGCAAATTTAAAGTGTGCAAAAGCTTAAAAATGCATTTATTCTTAGATATGCAGTGACTTTCATTTGTAGAGCTATACCAAATAGCATATTTTACTATTTGGCCAAATAGAATAATGAAAAATATTATTCGGCTCAATATGAATAGCGAATACGAATAATGGCCATTGAGCTTTAACATAACCAATAATAAAAGAAGCAACATGAAATCAGAGATCTGGGGTCCTTTTACTAAGTGGCAGTAAGGAATAACGTGTGCTTACCGGTCGCTAAAAGGCACTACCGTGGGACACCTGAGCACGTCATGCAGTAGTTCTGGGATCGGCGCATGCCAATCCCATGCTAAAAAATAGAAAATACTTTTTAGTGAGGGGGAGGATATGTTTGGGGCGGAGAGTAGGTTTGTGCTAATTGGGAAATTAGGGCGTGGCCATTCATGGAACAAAATGAAATTGTTGCCATTTTATAAGCACGTTAAAAGTGGTTTCATCATGCAGGAAATCCATGTGCTAAAAATAGCATAGGCCACTTTTTAGCGTAGCTTAGTAAAAGGGTCCCCGTATGTTGATTTCAGTAGGATTTAGAGCTCCGGATTATTCGTATTTGAATTTAAATCACTATTTGGCTGAACATGACTAATGTATTCGGGGCTGAATTGAATCGAATACAAATAATCAGCATAGCCCTACTTTATAGGCATCCAACCAAAACCAAATACATGCTCACAAATGCACACCCCTATTTATCAGTGTAAACCACAAAATCTGAGAGGAACTGGATAAACAAATTAGTAATTATTTGTTATCGTCTATTATGTTTTTAGAAGGCAGATGGATATAGACTGATTCCAGTTTTTCAGAACAGGCTGGTCCACTCAGGATTTTGTCTCATTTCATATAGAACAAACAGAGTAATGGATTAGAATCTGTTTCTCTTGTTCTCATTCTTTATCTGAGAATGAATATAATCTATATCAATTTAAGGAAGAGTAGTGAGAGTGAGTGGAATGCTAGACTGCAGACAGAAAAGGTGATATCTCATCTGAAGGATTGTGTCCTGTTCTGGAGGAGAGGGAAAAGGAGACGTGTATAATTTATAATGGTGTGAGTAGATAAGTACCAGAAGCTTTTAGAAATTCTAAACACTAGTATCACCTCTGAGTGAAATAATAACAATAACCACAAAGGGGAATCTTCAAATCTTCATTTATTTTGGCTAAGTACTACCTAGTTACAGTCAGTAATGACAGATAAAATCCAATCCATTCTGCCCACTTATTCCAGTCCACAGTGCTAAGGATGTATTCCAGTTGACAGTCATAAAGGTTTGACTGTTTGTAGGATATTGCTGGTTATGCATTTGGGATTTTATTGTGTTCCTCACTGGCTCTCTATCATCCTTGACAAAATGAGTATACAAGTTACCTTACTTAATCCAACACCTAAGCACACCCATCCCTATGTCTTATCACCAAGCTTTGTAATAATCTAAGCAGCTAGCAAAACCAGTGTGGCAAGATCTTGAAATACAGTGACGTTGTTGTCCAGACATCTAGTTGCCTCTATCCCTAAGGCCATGCTGGATGGTACCTGCCCATCTAATGTCATTGATCTGGTTGATTTCTGAAGAGTTGGAACCTGCTGGTTTCAATCCAGCTATCCATAAACAGTAGACATGTTTCTCACTGAGAGGGGGTTGAGTGAATATCTAGAAGAAGTGGAAGATGATTCCCACTCTCTATCATAATTGTGCCCTCATTTGGAAACCAGAGTGCTAAAATGCCACACCCTATAGATTCAGAAGTGCGGAAATTCTGACACTAAAACATTGCATCCCATAGGTTTTTGATGGCAAAGAGAGCAGCACTCAAACACTGAACTTATAGATTTGTTATAGCAGGGTCTTCAATTTTCATTTTAAAAGCAAGAAAGAACCATTATCATTTTTGAGACTTATTAGCTGGAAAAGCATTAAATAAATAAATAACAACAGCTGCTAAAACAGATTTGAATCTATATGAAAGTGGGGGAAAGTTAGTTTTATTAGATGTCTCTCTGTTTCAGTGCACTCATCAGTCTGAAGTCACATCTCACCTTTTTTCTTCCCAGGTGGGTACGATAGAGTCTCGATACTGTATCAAAACTGGAGAACTCGAGGAGCTGAGCGAGCAGCAGCTGGTGGACTGTGACTATAACAATGACGGCTGTTGTGGAGGATTTCCTCTTTATGCACTCGAGTATGCAGTAGAAAATGGCCTGATGAAAAGTTCCAAGTACAAATATAAAGGACATGTGAGTATTTTTTTTCATAACTGATATTTAGTAAATTAGTCTGAAGAAGTTGCCTACTGTTAATGAAAGGTGTCATGCTGACAATAGTGTAAACTGGTCTCCACATGACGACAGAAACTATTGCAACTATTGTAACCCTTTTTCACTTTCAGGGCAGGTAAAGGGGTACAATGGGCAGCTGTTGAGGCTACCATGCAACCTGTGGGACTCCTGGGATTACTCAAGTCATGGCGAAAGACATTCTTTGGGATCCTTAGAGATAGGAATCTCCTTTGTATTTCAAGGAATATAGACATACCACAACAGTTTGGGTTGTTCTAAAAATGAAAGTTTACTGAAGAACTTTTTTGGCATGTACACCTTCTAGTCACATCCATAGCAGAACAAGATCAAACAGTCTCATATTCTTTTCATCAGTAAGTAGGTGTCATGCCCCTCACCTGTTTTACGTGGTCTCCAGCAGTATTCCCTGTTCCAGTGTCCCTGCCTGCTTTGCTTTGCTCTGTTCCAGTGTCCCTGCCTGCCTTGCCTAGTTCCAGTGTTCCTGCTTGCCTTGCGTAGTTCCAGTGTCCCTGCCTTGCCCTGTTCCTGAGCCCCTGTCTGTTTGTTCCTGCCTTGCCTACCATAGTCCTGTCTGTCTGTTACTACTTTGCCTTGCTCCATCATTCCTGCCTATCTGTCCCTCCCTTGCTCCATGGGGTCATCCCACTACTACAACTTATCACTTCTATAGCGCTACAAGGCATCCTGTTGGTTTCCTCTACCCAGGGGCTCTTATAAGAGCCACCTGCTGACCTCTGCCCTGTTCCTAACTTCATCTGCCTGCTGCCTGCCTTGACCTCCAGCCTGTTCCTGACTACTCACCATCTGCCTGCGACCAGCCTGGCCTCCATCACTCACAGTGCAGTTCTTCTACACTGTCCTAGACTTTGTCAGGCATCTGCATCAGTCTGTCATCAGCGAGGGCCTGTGCTGTGCTAGAATCACACAGGGGAAACTAATCTTGCTACGGTCCAAGGGCTCACTGTCCTTGAATTGTGACAGTAGGAGCTTCCTCTGACTCCAAACCTCATTCAGGCTACTGTCAAGGATTACTCAGCATAAAGACTCCCTTTATTAATCTGACTCTTCTGAGGACTTCTTATCCATCAATTCTTCTTCAAGTATACAGAGTGGTTTCTGTAAACCAGAATGAGATCCACTGGTTTCTCCTCAGAAAATCCTCTTCCAAATCACATTCATAGAAGTTTCTGCTGCCACACGCAGGACTTATCTGGGTAACAGTGGTCCCGGCACAGATAAGTCCTGCTCACTGGGTCCAGACATGGATTTTCAGTGCCATTACCTGGATAAAGTTGTAAAAATCTGGACTATCATGATGGTGCTGAGGTGATCCAGTGATGGAGCCTTGGTGGAGTTTCCACTTATCTGGTTAACAACTTTTACCTTTAGATAGTTTAGGCAGTTTTATAACAAGCTATTTTCAGTCACAAAATGGGTAACTGTCCAGATAATGTCCTAATTTTATCCATTTATGTATCTGCGTACTGGTTTGAATATCCTCGTTACTCGGATAAGTACCAGCACTCAAGTTAGACCCATATATTCAGCACCAGCCAGTATCCAAAGACCAGAAGAGTTTTATGTGTGGGCAGTCATTAACACTGACAGAGGAAAGGTCAACAACATTTCTTCTGTTGTTTCATTGACAAATGAAAATGGGCAGGGTTTCATTCATCAACAACAGGTTTGGCAACAACGGGAGGCTGTCCCACGATCCAAGCCCCTCCCCTCACAATCCAAGGCCCTCCTTCTGTCCCCTCCTCATGTACCCCCTGCCAAGAGCAGACAACCCTTCCACCTTACCTGTGATTCCACTCTGTCCTCCCACTTCCTGTAGGCCCCCAGGCCTTACCTGAATCCCTGGTGGTCTAGCAGGGGTCCATTGAGGCAGGAGTGATGCCCATTTGCTCCTGCCCATTGCCATCGACACATCCAATTTTACACCCATGACCTTTCACCATAGTTTTACTGTACCGCTAGAGCTTCTGGTAGTACCACAAGACAATGGTGAAAGGTTGCAGCTGCCATATTGGATGTGTCTGTGGCCATGGGCAGAAGTACATGGATATCACTCCAAATCCAATAAACTTCCACTAGCCACCTGGGGGATTCAGGTCATCTCCCATGGCAATGAAAGGGAGGGGTCCCCACATAAAACAAAAATTAGTCTGAAAGTCCCTAAGGAGTCATTAATTTCTATATGACAGGGCAGGGTCAAGGCTGGTTATCTTTATCTGTCTTTGTATCTGTATCTGTATTTATATTTGTTTTTACTTTATTGTATTGAATTCTATTGTTTTCTTTTCTGGTATTTGTTATTTGTTGTTTAGTGAGTTGTCTCTCTTTTCTTATATGTAAGTCTATTGTGATGATATACTTTCTTTCCTATCGTATGCTTTGATTCTTTTCTAACTTTTGATTTTATTTGATTTTGTAAACCGCTCAGAAAGCATTCCAATTGGGCGGTATATCAAGTTTTTAATACACAGATATAGTAACTGTTAATATATGGCCTGGCTTTAAGGCTACCACTGGAATAGTGATGGCCAAAGCTATGCAGCCTAAAACAACTGAAAAAGTACTGACTAGGCCAAACAACAAGTAAATGATTTAATATTTGAGAATCTGCAAAAAGCAGGTCTGAACAATGAGTCCTGCCACAAATTGGTACAATTTTTAAATCATATACAGCACCTGTAATGAAAGAATGATGGATCAGATGAATAAAATGGAGCTTATTAGTTTTGGTATACAATGATACAGAGGTAATACAGAGTTCATGAGATGGTATGAAAGGTATGAAAAGTATGAAAAGTATTGCAGCCGGAAGATGTGAAACTGTTATCTCAACGCTTCCCAAAACATGTTGATAATTAGCAGTAGCTGAGAACGGAAGGAGGTGGGCACATCAGACAGCAGACCGCGTGGGAAAGTATGATCTCAGAAAGTGAGAAAGATTAGGAGCAAGGTTTCTCACCATTCACTTCTATGGAGAGGTTTGTGTATAAAAGAGGGGAGATTTTGCCTTAGTTTGGAACTCCTCCCCAACGCTTCTCTCAGACGGCAGGGCGCTGTGCAGATAAACCCAGAATCTGATGTCTGTATTTGTATCAACTTGAAGACTTGTGTTTGGGTAAGAAATAAAATGTACCTATCTATCTAAACCTATCTCTGTCTCTATTTTTATTGATTCTATCTTCTCTTTACCTAACATTTAGCCTAAGGTAGATCACATACAAGTGACACTCAGTTTTGGACAGAAAGCAGTAGTTATGGGAATTAGTTTTCAATTACAGCTCCTAATGCCACCCCCTTATGATTGGGTGACAATGGAGGTCAGAGAAACTATACAGAACCTGATATATGAAATAAGTACCTTTAGTCCCCCGTGTGACGGAGTCAGAAAGAGGTCTATAAGGGGGGGGATTTAAAACATAACATAGAACATTCCCCTAAAGAACACAGGAAACAACACAACACAAACATTTTCTTGCTGTCCATCCCTATAGAATATCTAGGTATACAATAAGCACAGCAGCTAGTGTTCAAATCAAACACTAACCACCGTGGTGGAATATTATCTCCCTTGGTTTTCTAATTCATTATAAGACATAAATGTTTACTGTCTGTCACTTTCTAGGCATCCAAGTGGACTAACATGGCCTCCAACAGTGTGTTATCCAAAATAGAAAATTATTGGATGTCATGTAGGAACAACTCGTTTCAACATCCCTAAACAAAAGCAAAACTACAAACCAGTCAGGCTTTCTGGATATCTACACTGAATATGCAGATATCAAAATATCAAACTCTATAACATTAGAACACCCGGAATAATAGAATCACTTATAATCTTGTAACAAAATGTTTTGCTTTCAATAGCAATACTGGTGTGAAACTTGTAGATTACACTGACATTCAAAGCACTTATTCTTCATTACGATCTTCTCTTGATCTATTGATAACCTGCTGTGAACTCTCTGTTACCATGTGAAAATTAGTCCATTGATTAAATCAATTGTCCACCACAGCAGGTTAAAACAAAAAGTTACATTCCATCGTAAACCACAACTGATTTACTATGTGCTGTAGTATTGAATGACAGTAGTTCCATTCACCGTGACTCCACTCTTCACGGGACTAATGTGAATCTTTTCCTTGATTTTCAAACTGCTTCACTGCAGCTGTCCTCTCATTTGTTTACTGAAACACTTGTACACGGACCCGTGTACAAGTGTTTCAGTAAACAAATGAGAGGACAGCTGCAGTGAAGCAGTTTGAAAATCAAGGAAAAGATTCACATTAGTCCCGTGAAGAGTGGAGTCACGGTGAATGGAACTACTGTCATTCAATACTACAGCACATAGTAAATCAGTTGTGGTTTACGATGGAATGTAACTTTTTGTTTTAACCTGCTGTGGTGGACAATTGATTTAATCAATGGACTAATTTTCACATGGTAACAGAGAGTGCACAGCAGGTTATCAATAGATCAAGAGAAGATCGTAATGAAGAATAAGTGCTTTGAATGTCAGTGTAATCTACAAGTTTCACACCAGTATTGCTATTGAAAGCAAAACATTTTGTTACAAGATTATAAGTGATTCTATTATTCCGGGTGTTCTAATGTTATAGAGTTTGATATTTTGATATTAGTTTTATAAATGTGAATTAGAGTGAATGGATGATTGAATGAATGGTAGATATATGGGGATTTTAGACAATAATTGTTAGATTTATGAGATTAATTGATGTAATAAAGATAAATATAAATGCAATAGTTGTTGAGTATATTGTATGAATTTAGTACAACTATTTATTGAATGATACCTTAGACAACATTGTCACTGAATATGCAGGAGATGATTTGCATGCAGTGCTCCTAACGCATGCAAATTTAATCACATGAATATTCATTGCAGATATTCTGAAAACAAGCTGGTTTCCCCTAGGACAGGAGGAACCACTGACATATGCGCATAGGGGTGAAATGTAGTATGGCTTAGCCTGTCTGGTACTATTTGCTGTTGCTGATTCTCATTCCAAGAGCTGAGAACCTTCTCCTTTGGTAATATTTTCTCTCCATAGGGCAGTGAATGTCGGTACAAAGAACGCCTAGCCACGTCGCTGAATTCTTCCAAATTCTATGACTTGGCTGGAGAAGACAACATAGCATCCGCACTGGCTTTCGATGGACCTATGTCTGTAGCATTTGGAGTTGCCTTTACCTTTATGTTCTATGACAAAGGTCAGAGTTTTGCATTTACTATAACACTGTGCTTGGTGTAGCCACTGTAGAATTGGAAATGAGATATTTATTTAGTTAAACAATGTGTAACCTGCATATTCAATGCAATGCAAAATTCCAGGTTGAGTGCAATTGAACAAAGACATTTCAAAACACAAATTCACTAATCTGAACAAAATAAAGATAAAATCTCATGCATAAAAATATGAAATATAACAGTACAATACCCATAAGGGACCACAGCCCCTTCCAAGCTTGAGCCCTAAGATAATCAATAGACTCCAACCCCCCAATTCTATAAATGGAACTCAAAATTGTGCGTGCACATTTAGGTGTGTGCCTGATTTGTGCATGCAGTTTAATTGGTTAATGAGCCAATTAGCACCAATAATTGGACACTAATGACCAATTATTGTCATTAATTGGCAACAATATGGATTTGCACATGTATATTGCAAAGTGCTATTCTATAAAGATACACACACAAATTTATTAGCGTGCACCTGAAAAAGGAATGTGTCCATGGGAGATCCATGGGCAAGTCAGGGGTGTTCATTAAAGATGTGTTACAAGGAATAATTTATACTTGGGGATAGCTCTAGAGCACTCGCTAATGTTTATAATTTAAAAAAAAAAAAAAATATATATATATATATATATTGAATAATTCTCCACCAGTTGCTGATTAAAGCAACAAGATTCAAGATTTAAAAGCATCCACTCAGGACACCAAAGACCATATATTTAGCTTCAAAAGGGTTTATTACGTTACAATTTTAGCAATTAATGTTGCAGTGAGAGATAAGAGTCTTACAGAAAATCTGTGCTTAAATAAGGTAAATATGAATTATTAGTTACTTACAAGTCCTTATTACAAAGCTGAGTGATGAGCACATGGCACATGGTTACAGGAGAGAAGGGTAGAGCTGTAGGTCCCCAGAGCAGCAGATCCCAAGAGCAGCAGATTCCCAAGGCTTTTTATACAGTCTGTTTGCAGGGAAATATGAGTGCATGTCCTGTGTGCATTTGCTTCCTGGTTTGCACTCGACCCTGAGTAGTTGCAAAGCATTGTGGTATCTGGTCTCATATCTTATGACATCATAAGACTTCCTGTCTGGATTTTGCTGACAAATAGTCTATTGAAGTGAAAAGGCTTCCTGCTTGAATCTCTGTAGCAGATACACATTATACTTTCCTTTGTATCTACTGGTTACCTTTGATCCTTTGTTCTGTTGACCAGTCAGGCTTTTGATCAGAGGAAGAAAGTTAAACCTTTGAAGCAGCCTCTTACTTGTTTGTCCTTTTGTTAAGTAGTAGAGGTGTTAATGGCTTTTAGGTGAACACCTAGCCAAGCTTTTGCTTATCAAAGGTTTCCCAAGGAAAAGGGAGGGGGGGGGGGGGAAGATGGGCTTGAAATGAAAGCCAGTTTTTAAAGCTGTACAAATATATTGATATATATCTTTATCTGATCCAACACAATCAATAATCCTGATAATTTAAACTGATACCATTACAGATGCACGTAGTATTATAGAATTTGGAGGATCCACGCCTAATTTAGGTGTGAGGATTTATATCAGGTTTCAGTTGGTGTAAATCTTTGTGTCTAAAAGTTGTGTGCAGATCCCGGAGCTACATGCTATTCTATAAAAGGCACCCAACTCAGAGCATCATTTATAGAATAGCTGTAATGTATCTCCAAGGAGAGGTGAGCCCTTGAACACAATGAAGGAAACCCTCATCGGGCTGTCGGCCAAAACCCTGAGTCCTACCTGTGCCTCCCACCGTTCCCCAGGAGTTGAGCCCCTGAGTTCGGGCAGCCAGCAACAGAGAGAACAAAGTCCAGCACAAAGTCCACAGGGTTAGACCAAGCAGCAGGTAACAACAAACCAGGGCTAGGCAACAGGTCAACACCAGGCAGCGGTCAATAGTAGGTCCAGGAACAGGCAGTGGTCAGTACCAGGCAGCGGTCAGAAGTAGGTC
The DNA here is from genome assembly GCF_901765095.1 of Microcaecilia unicolor. Lineage (NCBI taxonomy): Eukaryota > Metazoa > Chordata > Amphibia > Gymnophiona > Siphonopidae > Microcaecilia > Microcaecilia unicolor. The sequence goes on along the minus strand of NC_044031.1, from coordinate 646,496,566 downwards.
CAGGAACAGGCAGTGGTCAGTACCAGGTATCCGTCAGAAGAAGATCCAAAGCACTGCTACTAGTCAGCGAACCGAGTAGAAGCCGAAGCACTGATAGACTGAGGGCAAAGCCTTAAATAGGAAGGAATCAGGCTCAACCAGGCACAGCTGAAAACAAGATGGCAGCCCCCATCGGGAACACCCTGCGACCAAATAAGGGCTTCCTTCCTGCAGCTGCCACCTCCAAGATGGCTGCCCTGGCCTAACAGGCCCTCTCCAAGATGGCCGCCAAACCCTGGAATAAGCCTGGATCCAAGATGGCCACCAGTGCCCATGCTCAGAACAGCCAGGAAATGTGACAATAGCATTCAGTGTGCATTTTTTGGCACTCAAATTTGGGTGCCATTCATTGTATCCAGCCCCAAATGTCCATGCAATCAATGATGTATCCTATTTCCTTGGAAAAAATGGCATAATCAGACTGGGGGGCCTTTTACTAAGGTGCACTAACAGGAGCGGGGGACACTCTTCTAGTTTGAAGAATACACTCGTGGCCTGCTTCTGATTCTGCTAGCAGAGGCACAAGACATGGAAATAGCAAGTAGAACTGAAGGGACACATTGAGGAGCACAAAAAAAAAAAAAAATCCTGTTACCATAGCACAGGGTCTGGTCCATTGCCTGGGAGTCCCAGGGTTGCCTACTTAATTCCCAGTTCTAGGCTAAGTTTTAGGGACTAAGGGCCCTATTTACTACATTGGAGGCAGTGCATGCAAATTTATTTCATGCATACTCATTGTGGATATCTTGAAAACCAGACTGGCTTGATGTGTCCCGAGGACTTGGTTGAGAACCCTTGTTCTAAAGGCAAGTCTACAATCTATGTGAACTTGGAAGATGTACTGAGCCAAATTGACAAGTTAAGGAGTGATAAATCACTTAAACTGGATGGTATACACCCCAAGGTACTGAAAGAACTCAAACAAGAAATTGCTGATCTGCTGTTAGTGATCTATAATCTTTCATTAAAATTGTCCATAGTACCTGAAGACTGGAGGGTGGCCAATGTAACACCGATTTTTAAAAAAGGTTCCAGGGGTGATCTGGGAAATGACATACCGGTAAGCCTGAAATCAGTGCCGGACAAAATAGAGGAAACTATTATAAAGAATAAAATTACAGAACACATAGATAAACATTAGCTATTAGTAGGGGGAAGGTGTCTTCAGGGCAGCCAGTTTTAAGAGGGGGGTTCAGGGCTCTGCCCTTTTTGCTTTGTTATTCGATATTTATATGGCCTCTTTAGGAAAAGTTTTCAGGGATTTAAATGTTCAGTATAGGATTTATGCTGATGATGTGCAACTCTTTTTCCCAGTGCAAAGAGGTATGAGAGGATTGACTGAGTGACTGTATGACAGCTGTTAAATGATGGATGTGTCTAAATAGCTTAATGGTAAATTTTAGTAAAACTGAATTGATGTTTCTTGGGAAGGATGAGGATTTACTTCATTGTCATTCTGTGAGTCTGGGTGAGTTTGTGTTACCAGTACAGGAGTGCATCTTGGACCCTTTATTGTCTAGGAAGGATCAAGTACTGCATGTAGTTAGCATTTTTCAGCTTCACTTGTTGGCTAAGTTAAGACCTATGTTGCCAAAGTGTGACTTCTGGTTTGTGGTACAGAGTTTATTGATCGCCCGTATTCATTTCTGCAATGCGTTGTATTTGGGTCCGTCAAAATCTAAACTACAAGCATTGAAGGTGATACAGAATGCTTCTGCTCAATTGCTGGCGGGTGTGTCTCGGTTTGAACATATTTCACCGATCCTTCGCTCACTGCATTGGTTGCCAGTTCATTCTCGACAACAGTACAAAGTGGTATGTTTGATCCATCAGGTATTGTACTCTGATTGATGTGATCCAGGAGTATCAGTCCACCAGATCTTTGCTTTCTGAGAATTTAAAGTTATTGGCAAATGATAAAATGCAACTTGTGAGATATGCTGATACTCGAAACTCCGCTTTTTCGATAGCAGGTCCACAAATTTGGAACAAATTACCAGGTTACTTGAGATTGCGTAGTAGCAGCATTCAATTTGGTTAATTGCTTAAGACATATTTGTTTGAACATGCACGGTGCTTATGTTTATGCTTTCTTTGAGTACTGTACTGCTTTGTTCTGATAATGTTTTTGTTTTTATTATTTTATTGTGTATATTGATTTGTGATCCATCTAGTTGTAGGTGGAATAAAAATCTTTTAAATAAATAAATATGGTTTAATGAGACAGAGTCAGCATGGGTTCAGCCAACGGAAGACTTGCCTCACCAATTTGCTTCATTTCTTTTATGGCATGAATAAACATTTGGATAAAGGTGAGCCAGTTGATGTATAGTGTATCTAGAGTTTCAGAAAGTTTTTGAGTAGAGAGGTGTGGTAGCCGTGTTAGTCCACGCTTAAAGGTAATCAATAGAAATCAAACGAAATAAAACATGGAAAGGAAAATAAGATGATACCTTTTTTATTGGACATAACTTAATACATTTCTTGATTAGCTTTCGAAGGTTGCCCTTCTTCGTCAGATCCGAAATAAGCAAATGTGGTAGCAGATAGTATATATAAGAGAAACATCAAAGCATTACTTTGACAGTCTGACAGAGTGGGAGGGTTGGGGTATGCATGGGGACATCAAAGCATTTCATTAATATTCTAACAGAATGGGTGTTGGTAGGTGAGAGGAGGGTAATAAACAGAGAAATAAACAGAGAAATACCCAAGGATCTGGGTTTTCTAACCCATTATAAACCATAAAGCTGTATTTCTCTGTTTATTTCTCTGTTTATTACCCTCCTCTCACCTAATCAAGAAATGTATTAAGTTATGTCCAATAAAAAAGGTATAATCTTATTTTCTTTTCCATGTTTTATTTCGTTTGATTTCTATTGAGAAAGTTTTTGACAAAGTGCCTCATGAGAGACTCTTGAGAAAATTAAAAAGTCATGGGATAGGAGGCAATGTCCTTCTGTGTGTAAATGTGATCCCATCAGTCTGCCTGTCTCTCCTTCAGTGAATAATTAACATAAAGTGCTGCCCACTTCCCTCTATGCCTAGCTCAGCCATGTAACTACTACTACTACTTATCATTTTATGAAACTGATCCATTTCTACTACAGTGCTGCTGCTCTCTCCCCAATCTTCCATTAAACCTTCCCTTTTTCGGAGGGGAGGGGGTTCATACCTTAAAAACTAGGGTTTAAATACCTTTTCTGTTCACTCTTTAAATTAGCTTCAGGGGGTTAGCTTTTCCACTAGCCCTTCTCCCAATCGTGCTACCACATAACTAGAACATACACCATTCTTTCATCAGTTGAAATAGCCATGGGATTTCTGCTTTTCTATTAGCCCTTCTCCCACTGTGCTACTATAACTGGGGTATTTTCTGTGCCCTCGTTCCCACAGACCCCTCTCCCTTTTATTGCACCATTCATGAAAGCACACATAATGGATCTGTTTGGGGACTTACCTTAATTCATAGAGCTCCTCTGGTTTAAATGGGACTTGAACCCACAATCCGTTACTCCTCCTCTCTGTTACAGTTGAACCCTCCTGTCCCAAACACTGGACTGGTTCCAAGACTCAGGGAATCCTGCTCCCTTTTCCAGCACATGATTGTTGTGAACATATGATGTTCCTCCTTTGAGCGCAACATTGTATTGGAAGAAGTTGACCTGCTGTTTTTTTGCTCTGCTGTTCTTTGTTTTGCAGCAACTGAAAGCCCCTGATGCAGCCCTTGTGGGCGAAACACTGTCTGTGTTGGGCAAATTATTTTTCTAATAAAGTTTCAACTACACTATTGATTGAGCTGCTCTTTTTTGCCTCCACATTAGATTTTGCGGATCGTCTGCTTTCTTGTTTTTTGGGACTCTCCTCGTCTATCGCCAGGCTGGGGCCCCTTGCAACACAGAACCCTCAATACCTGTTTCCATTCCTTACTGGGGAGAACTTTTCTCCCCACCCTTCTTCCAGGCATGGCTGCAAGCTGACAGGGTAAAGCCTTGCCCTGCCCCCTAACCTTAAAGAGCCCTCTCCTGTTGCCTTTAGTGCTGCTCTTTCCCTTGGATGTGTCTCTTCCTCTCTACATAACTAAAAGCCTTTCTTTTAAATTCCTACGCTCTAATTCTAGGAAGGCAATGTTAATTAGCCCAACTGGAAACCTGATGAGTCATCAACTTCCCTATCTCTCCTAAGCACAGCCCTCCTGGCTTCAGAGCACATAGCCTTCTGAGAATTGTAGTCAAAACCCCTTTTAAAGAGGTTTAAATGTGCTTGAACTTGAGAGCATTCCCTGTTTTTAACACTTTTCTGGCTGCATGTGTGGCAGTCTTCGGGCTGCATACCATAATGTTGATGTTTGGTTGTATTTTGCTATCAGTTTTAGCTAATGCAAGTTGCTTCCTGTTTAGATTCTAATCTTTAATCCTATTTGTCATCACCTTGCATGTGACCACCTTCTCCTACTCAGCAGAAACCTGCCTGGGTCCTTCATCACTCCACTGTCACTGCATGAGAGCCCTTACAATATGTGCTGTCATAGTCAGCTACTGCATGTAATTCTCTGATTTCAGTCACTGGAGTCCTAGCAGATGGTGGCTTCAGTGACCTTAGTGGCATGCCTTTTCCTGATTGGCTCTGGCCTCTGGAATAAAGCCTTCCTCAGGGGTCCTGTAGACAGCGCTGCTAGAGCTTAAAAAAAATTATCTAGCCACTTTGAGTAAATCTACTGAGAGAGTTGTGTCTTGATCCACAGGTGCAACTCTCAGTGGATTTACTCGAAATGCATGCAGTTTTCTTCAAAATAAGTAGCAGGATCATTTCATTAGCACTAGCAGCATTGTCTACAGGACCCCTGAGCAAGGCTGTATAGCCAAAACACAGCCTGTGTTGGGTTATTTGAACCAACACATCCTGTTTTATTATTAAAGAATATACTTCTATTTTCCTGATCATCTTGTGTCTTTGGTATTTTGGACCATCCACCTTTTTTCTCATCTGATTCCCCCTGTGGAAGAGTTAGTCTTCTTTTTCTCCCTGGCTCTGCCCTCTGCCTTCCTGCTTATAAGTAGGCCTTCTACCCCCTCTTTTCATGTGCTTGAGAAGAGAAAAGCAAGATTTTGTGCCTTTTATTTCTCTCCATCCCCCTCTTGCAATCCTATTGACATTTTACTCCTTCTAACATTTCAACATTTGCCACATGTTTTGCAGTTTATGTCAACAGCCCTTTGGTCTGAGGGTGTTGAACTGAAGCAGTTTCAGACAAGCTCATTCTGCACCTGGGGGGCAGAATTCCTCTGTTTTTCAACCACATTTGTTGCATTATTTCTTTTTAAATTTATAGTTATTAAATAACCATTGAGAACTAAGAGTTTGACACTTCTCTTACGAATATGTTGGAGTAATTTAACTGACTGGTGAATATTCCACTGTAAGAATGCAGTAGGAGACCGTAACAAATTTTGTGCCTATACGCCCACACAGTTATCCCCTTTTAGCGCACACAAAGTCTCAGGCTTAAGTTTGTCTCTTTGTAGCTCAGTGTGGCCCTCTGGAATGGGTTGTGTTCCGACGTCAGCAGGGTTTCTCTTACCATGGGCCATCTACCATTTGTCAGCCCACAACTATGTCCAAGTAAAACTATGGTACCTGGGGCTGATTGTTTGTTTTTGTTTTTTTTCGGAGGGGGGGTCACTCACATCACCCAGTCTCACATCTCTGAGTCTCCTTTCCATATTTTCCTGCCCGAAGCCCCTATTTCAATTTTCCCATATAGCAGATTAAAGCACATAGCCCAGTATCTGTAGTGATCTTCCAGCCACATTTTAAACTAAACAGCCCTTGCAGTACTCAGTCCAAACATGAGGACGATGTTTGCTTCATTTTCCCCAGTGGGCTCCCTATTTGTGGACTTGGACTACCCTCTTCAGAAAGGAGATGATCTGAAAGACGGTCTGATATTCGGACCACAGGAGTTAGCTGGGCTGACTCCCGTGGTCAGTGCTGAAACCAAATATTCAATGCCGAGCCGTTTCATCACGGGCCAGTTAAGTTGAAACTGGCCAAAGATAGGCGTGCTAGTTCGGCAGTCAAAGTTGGCCTCTAAACTTAGCCGGCAATGCGCTGAATATTCAGTGTGAGATAACTGTCAATCTCTCACTGAAAATTGCTAGATAACTGGTTAAGTGCCATTTAACCAGCTAGGAGTCATATATTTTCTGGTGTGCGTTGCGGATGTGAGTCAAAAATGAATTTACCACAAAGGCCATGCGGTAGCCGAGCAGTAACTCAAAATTGCTAGTTGTACAGACAAAATAATAATTTTCAAGACTTCCTATTCCAGATCTCTCTTTTGTTGATACCCTGCAATATTATGCCCTTGTCCACATAATTGAGTCTTGGTTTCAGGTTGTCTTTCTGACTTGCACATACACGACAGGCATTCTCTACCTCTAATGGCCTTTCTTTCAGTGGAAACCCAAGAAGTCTGGAAGTTACAACTTTTATCAACCGTTGCAGTTCATGACTTTTAATGGTGTCAAGGAGCCCGATAAAGCAGAGGTTGTTTCTTCTCCCTCAGTTCTGTCCATAGGTTGCTTGCTCTTGGCTGCCATCTTCAGAGATTGCAGCTTCTTCAAAACACAGCTGCTAGATTGATTTTCAGCCCTAGGATAGATTCCGGTGCTGCTCTCCTAAGGCTTCACAGGCGGCGGTGCAATCTCTGGCTGAGTTTGCATACTCAGGCTCAGCTGCGCCGGCCACGCAAGCTAACAAGGGAGCCCCGGAAGACCAAGCTCCAGACCTACAGCAACAGTGTGCCTCATAGTGCTCCTCTTTACACCCGCGAACCTCTGCAGGAGATTAGAATATGGATGCGGGAAATAAAAAACAATTTGAAAGTAGTCCCCACCGAACTTAACACACTGGGAGCTGACCTCCGCAGGGAGATTAGTGCGCTGGGGCAACGCGTGGCAGAGAATGAAGAACGTATTGAGGAACAGATGGAGATGCTGCATACATTAAACACGCAAGCTTCAGAAGATAGACAGGTCTTTCAACAGCTCTGGGACAAAATAGAAGACCTTGAAAATCAAAGCCGACGCCACAACATAAGATTCCGGGGTTTACCGGACACCCCACATTATGCAAACTGCGAGCTGGTGGTACAGCAAATGGCAAGCACACTTCTAAAGGAGATACAAATTGAGAAGGACCCTGCTGAGATTCAGGTAGACAGGGCTCACCGCTCCCTAGCAGCACCCATAAATAACCAACCACGCGACCTGATTGCATGTTTCTCTGACTTTAAAATAAAAGAAAAAATAATGCATGCCTCACGAGCATCACCGGACTTCAAGTGGGACACGTATCATATCAAGGTTTACCAAGATCTGGTAATGCGATGCCGGGCGGAGCTTAGGCCGCTAACACAATTTCTTTGCTCTCAAAATATTCAATATAAATGGAGCTATCCATTTGCACTACGTTTTTATAAAGATGGCAAGCTACATCAGCTCCGCAGGGCGTCGGAGGCAACAAAGATGTTCCCTGATGCTGAGCTAAACAAATTAACAACAGCTACAACACGAAAGGGGAAGATCCCACGCCTGGAAAAATCACGATGGCAGAGGGTGACCTCGGGCAAAGGGTGCCTGCAATGCCAGCAGTCTGACTGTACCATGAGGAAGGCAGACCCTGCAGCAATGACCTGATTTGCGCAGCTGAGGATCAACAAGAACTGAGGTCACACATGCAGATGACTTGATCTATATGATCTCCATGTCTGTAAGATTGAAAACTGCCATTGAATGTCTGGAAATGGGGGGAGGGGCATTGCTAAAATCTGTTATGTTAAGGTTACGGACAGGCCTAAGTTTAGCCGCGTATGGTTTATGGGCTTTATGGTTAATTTATAATTGTATATTTGTCTACCTTTTCTTTTTGCTATGTTCGACCTAGGGCTTGGGGTTGGATCATATCCTCTGGAAACACACTACCTTACAATGAAGGGTGATGATTGGTTATGGGGAGGGGAGGGGTAAGCAGAGATGACTTAGTGTTAGAAGCCCTCTCAGAGGACATATGGCCTGTTGAAACTGGGAGAAAGGGGGATTTCTGGTTCAGAGATAAATTAGAGTAATTGCTTAGATACCATGGGCACTTTGACTCTTTTCACTCTTAATGCCAAAGGGCTAAACTCTCCTATGAAGAGACAGCTCCTGTTTAAAGAAATGCTTCACTTGGGGACGGATGTGGCCTTCATTCAGGAGACTCATTAGCTGCTAACCCATGAACGATTTTGTCACCATGGCCAATTTAAGGAGATATATTTCGCCTCTAGCCAAACTGATAAAAAGAAAAAGGGAGTGTTGATAGCACTATCACGTAGACACCCGTGGCTGGTGAAGCAGGTGGTGCGGGACCAGGGAGGAAGATATGTATTGCTGATTGTGTGAGTAGGAGCAGAAACTCTATCGCTATTAAACATATATGCCTCCAATGAAAGCCAGGGTTTGTTCTTTGATAAACTGTCGGTGGCCTCCTACATTGAGGGCACTCTACTAGTGGGGGGAGATTTTAATCTAACTCTACACCCCACCTTGGACAACTCAGCTGCCAGAGTTCAGTATGCTCGATCAGACCGGGCCAAACTACATAAGTTCATGGGTACATGGCAATTGCTTGACCTTTGGAGGCATTTTAATCCTCTCTCTCTTAGCTATACATACTACTTCAAGGTGCATGACTCTCAATCACGAATAGACCTTTGGCTAGGGGGTAGAAATGATAAATAGTAGTAGTAGTATGGGATCATACTCTTGCACCCAGGGTACACATTGTGCAAATACATTGCAGAACTTGGTCAGATCATGCCCCTCTAATTGTAAAGATAACATGTAGCATCACAACGCCCCCACCAGCACAATGGCGCTTAGATGATAGTCTATTGGCAGACCCCAATATAGTTTCGTGACTTGAAAAAGACATAAAGGAATACATAACGATTAATGACAATGGGGAGGTGGGGGATGGAATGTTATGAGAAGGCCTTAATGCAGTAATTCGGGGTCAGGTCATTTCACTTCACACGCACGTACAATGACAGAAGGTGGCCCAGTCACGACAGGTATACGCAGAACTCGAAAAAAATCCAAACACAGATGGCACGGGCAACACCCTCGCCTGGGGTAACCTCTCGCATGCACCAGATACAAATGGAGCTCAGAGAGCTCCAACTGGCGGAAGTGGCGGAGCATCTACAACGGGTCTGACAAAAGTATTTTGAATTTGGCAATAAGGCCTCTCGATTATTAGCACACAAATTGAAAAAAAAGCTCTAGGCAAAACTGTATACATGCAATAGAAGACAGGGCAGGACAACGCCTGACCAACACCGAAGATATTAGCTCAGCTTTTCTTAAACTTTTATAAACGTTTATACCAGGATGGCGTACCACCCAGGGCCCATGAGATACATGAATACCTAGCAACAGTAGATCTTCACAGGATCTCACCAGCCCAAAGCGACTCATTATCCACACCTATCACTCTAGAGGAGGTGACTTGGGCCATAAAGGACTTGCCCAACGGAAATGCCCCAGGGCTGGATGGCTTTATTACTATTACTATTTATCATTTCTATAGCGCTACAAGGCATACGCAGCGCTGTACGCCATACACAAAAAGACAGTCCCTGCTCAAAGAGCTTACAATCTAAATACGACAGGTAAACAGACAGAACGATTAAGGGTAAGGGAATAAATAGGTGAGGATAAAGGACAGGGCAAGTGAGTAGTGGTTAGGAGTCAAAAGCAGTGGTAAAGAGGTGGGCTTTAAGTTTGGAATTGAAAACGGCCCAGGACGGGGCTAGACGCACAGGCTCGGGAAGTCTATTCCAGGCGTGAGGTGCAGCAAGACAAAAGGAACGGAGTCTAGAATTGGCAGTAGAGGAGAAGGGGATGGATAAGAGAGATTTATCTCCAGAACGGAGTACTCGAGGGGGGGGGGGGCTTAGGGAGAGACGAGAGTGGAGAGGTACTGGGGAGCGGCAGAGTGAATACACTTATAGGTCAATAAGAGAAGCTTGAACTGAATACGGAAACAGATGGGGAGCCAGTGAAGTGACTTAAGGAGGGGGCTAATGTTTAGGAAGCTTTTGGCACCATTATTGACACAAGTTCTTAACTCACTAGAAACACGGACAGCGCTACCCTACTCCTGGCGACTGGCCAACATCGTTGTTCTTCTAAAACCGGGGAAGGATCCTTTACGGTGTGGATCGTATCGCCCGATATCGCTACTGGACTCAGACTACAAAATATTCACCAAGAGTTTGGCCAAACGTCTACAAAGATTGATGCCCGGTTTGGTCCATGTGGACCAGACGGGCTTTATAGAGAGTCGACAGACATTTGACATCAGACGGGCCATTCATCTAATACATGAAGCAAACACCACACATCAGCCCACATTAATACTCTCTCTAGACGCAGAGAAGGCGTTCAATCGGGTCCATTGACCTCATATGTTCTGGGTTTTGGAACATATGGGCATAACGGGCCGTTTTATATCATGGCTTCAACGTTTATATGACCACCCGATGGCCTCTTTAATTATTAATGGGGCTCGATCGGACGCCTTTAGACTGGGGCGGGGGATGCGCCAGGGGTACGCACTGTTCCCGCTGCTATTTGTGCTCATCAACAGTTTGGGTCTATATCAGGACTACAGATCAATATGACCAAGTCGGAAATCATGGGTCTAAATCTGCCCTCAGAGCTAACACTAAGCTTACAACAATGGTTTCCTTTTAGATGGACCACAGGCTCTCTTTGATATTTGGGAGTCAATTTGACACCCACACTACAGAGTTTGTTTAGGCAAACTTCCCCTCAAAGCTACGGGAACTATTTCAGGAATTAGATCACTGGGAGGGGCTGGAACTTTCCTGGATAGGTAGAATACAAGCCGTAAAAATGATGATATTGCCAAAAATTCTTTATTTGCTCCTGGCACTGCCACTTCCAATCCCTAGAAGCTTCTTTCACCAATTAAAACGAAAGGCATTTGCATATATTTGGAAGTGCAAGCCCCCAAGGGTGCGAGCTGAGATGCTGTACTAATCCAAACTGAGGGGGGGGAATGGGGGTTCCAGATTTCGCTCTGTGTTTTCAGGCAGCCCAGCTATGCTTGCTGGTGGGGTGGGCCACTGACAGTAATAAACCCTGGCTTCAAATCAGTAGTGTAGCCAAGGGTGGGCCCAGGCCCACCGAGTAGCAGCACACCTATGATGTGGCTAGCAGGGATCCCCAAGCCCCACCAGCCAAAAACTGTCCCTCCTGCATTCCTTGTAAATAGCAGATCTTCGCCTGCAGCGACTGATACATACTGTTCGCACCAGCCCCACAGCCTTCTTGATGTGTTCCCACCTATGCGGAAACAGGAAGTTGCATCAGAGGGAAGGCTGTGGGGCCAACATGAACAGTGTGTATTAGTTGCTGCTCGCTGCCAGTGAAAATCTGCTATTTAAAAGGTATGCGGGGGAGGGGGGTGTTTGAGAGACCATATGGCATACAGAAAAGAGAGGGAGAGACCAAATCACTTATGGGACGGGGGGGGGGGGGGGTCTTCTGCCTACCTATCTTGGGCCCAGGCCCACCCAAAATTGGATGTCTGGTACGCCCCTGCTTCAAATAGAAAAACAATGGTTGGGACTCACGCAATTGGCCTCAACATTATGGCTACCTAGGTCGCGCATATAGGCCCTGGCTGCAGGTGCCCCCCAGCGGTCCGTTTCCCCCTCCAAACATGGTGTGATATACGCCATGAATTGTACCCTGACAGACAATATTTTCGACAAATGCTGATACGAGGCACCCCTGGATTTTCTTGGGGGGAGACTGACCCAGTATATAAGGCTTGGGAGCGGAGAGGCAGGAACAGTTTGGCCTCCCGTCCCATCACCTGTTTCACTATAGCCGGATAAGAAATTATATTTTCCGGACAGCACGAGAGAAGCTACAGCTAGAAGAGACAGGACTAGAGCGGGCAATGGGGGGAGGAGGAGTGCCAGAGGATGTGTCTCCTGAATCTATGCAGCACTTCTATCCCATAGGTCACCAGTCGTGAAATATATACAGTGATGGGAACGTGACCTAGGGATTAGTCATGATATGCGGAGCTGGGAATGAGCTTTTGGTTATATTAACAGTATCTATAAGTAGCTCTCTGATAGAGAATGGCTACAAGATTTTGTATCATTGGTATTATACACCTGACCGATTAGCAAAAATGTTTAAACAATCCTCTGGCCATTGCTGGAGGGGCTGTAAGGCAGTAGGAGATATGTTTCACATCTGGTGGTCCTGCCCAAAAATAAAAAGCTATTGGGCAGAGTTGCTACGTCAGCTTAGCTAGATGTTGGGAAAAGCCTACCTTGCTACGGCAGAACACTGTCTATTACATTTTTGGCCCCAAAGGATTACACCAGCTATGCATCGATTGGCCTCGACTTTCCTGGTGGCGGGCAAGATAACACTAGCTTCATCATGGAAAAACCTGCACACAGCACCAATAATTAAGGTGATTCACAAGATGGACTATTTATATCAGATGTCGAAACTCATGGCTATTCTGTTTGGGCAGGTGACCCACTTCTATAAACTCTGGGACAAGTATAGAGAATGGAGATCTCTATCGGGGATTGACTTGGATGCCCCCTACCCCCCGACTGGTGGTTCACGTGATGTAGACAGTGTCTCTAATTCTTGGAATCTACCTGAACGAGAACTGGAAATGAACTTGCAATGGCCATATGCATATCATCTCTCATGTTAAGGGGGGGGGGGGGGTTGGTTGGTTGGGAGGGGGGAGGGATGCGTGAGGGATTCAATGCTTCATTGATCGGTTTTGATATTGGCATTGAAGGAAGTGAAACTAGGAAATCAAGTACGCTAGCGTTTAACTATAGAAAAGGTGATTACGACAAAATGAGAAAAATGGTGAAAAAAAGACTGAAAGGAGCAGCTCGCAGAGTAAAAAACTTGCATCAGGCGTGGATGCTGTTTAAAAACACCATCCTGGAGGTTCAGGACAAATATATTCCACGTATTAGAAAAAAGGGAAAAAAGACTAAACGTCAGCCGGCGTGGCTAAACAGTAAGATAAAGGAAATCATTAGAGCCAAAAAACAATCCTTCAGAAAGTGGAGAAGAGAACCAACTGAAAGTAACAGGATAGATCATAAGGAATGCCAAGCCAAATGCAAAGCGGAGATAAGGAGGGCAAAAAAGGACTTTGAGAAGAAATTAGCGTTGGAAGCAAAAATACATAGTAAAAATTTTTTTAGATACATTAAAAGCAGGAAACCGGCCAAAGAGTCGGTTGGGCCGCTGGACGAAAATGGTGTTAAAGGGGCGATCAAGGAGGACAAAGCCGTAGCGGAGAAATTAAATGAATTCTTTGCTTCGGTCTTCACCGAGGAGGATTTGGGGGGGACACCGGTGCCGGAAAGAATATTTGAAGCGGGGGAGTCGGAGAAACTAAACAAATTCTCTGTAACCTTGGAGGATGTAATGGGTCAGTTCAGCAAGCTGAAGAGTAGTAAATCACCGGGACCTGATGGTATTCATCCCAGAGTATTAATAGAACTAAAAAATGAACTTGCGGAGCTACTGTTAGAAATATGCAATCTGTCCCTAAAATCGAGTGTAGTACCGGAAGACTGGAGGGTAGCCAATGTTACTCCGATTTTTAAGAAGGGTTCCAGAGGAGATCCGGGAAATTATAGACCGGTGAGTCTGACGTCGGTGCCGGGCAAGATGGTGGAGGCTATTATTAAGAATAAAATTGCAGAGCATATACAAAAACATGGACTGATGAGACAAAGTCAGCACGGATTTAGTGAAGGGAAGTCTTGCCTCACCAATCTAATGCATTTTTTTGAGGGGGTAAGCAAACATGTGGACAATGGGGAGCCGGTTGATATTGTATATCTGGATTTTCAGAAGGCGTTTGACAAAGTGCCGCACGAAAGACTCCTGAAGAAATTGCAGAGTCATGGAATCGGAGGTAGGGTATTATTATGGATTAAGAACTGGTTGAAAGATAGGAAGCAGAGAGTAGGATTGCGTGGCCAGTATTCTCAGTGGAGGAGGGTAGTTAGTGGGGTCCCGCAGGGGTCTGTGCTGGGTCCGTTGCTTTTTAATGTATTTATAAATGACCTAGAGATGGGAATAACTAGTGAGGTAATTAAATTCGCCGATGACACAAAATTATTCAGGGTCGTCAAGTCGCAGGAGGAATGTGAACGATTACAGGAGGACCTTGCGAGACTGGGAGAATGGGCGTGCAAGTGGCAGATGAAGTTCAATGTTGACAAGTGCAAAGTGATGCATGTGGGTAAGAGGAACCCGAATTATAGCTACGTCTTGCAAGGTTCCGCGTTAGGAGTTACGGATCAAGAAAGGGATCTGGGTGTCGTCGTCGATGATACGCTGAAACCTTCTGCTCAGTGTGCTGCTGCGGCTAGGAAAGCGAATAGAATGTTGAGTGTTATTAGGAAGGGTATGGAGTCCAGGTGTGCGGATGTTATAATGCCGTTGTATCGCTCCATGGTGCGACCGCACCTGGAGTATTGTGTTCAGTACTGGTCTCCGTATCTCAAAAAAGATATAGTAGAATTGGAAAAGGTACAGCGAAGGGCGACGAAAATGATAGTGGGGATGGGACGACTTTCCTACGAAGAGAGGCTGAGAAGGCTAGGGCTTTTCAGCTTGGAGAAGAGACGGCTGAGGGGAGATATGATAGAAGTGTATAAAATAATGAGTGGAATGGATCGGGTGGATGTGAAGCGACTGTTCACGCTATCCAAAAATACTAGGACTAGAGGGCATGAGTTGAAGCTACAGTGTGGTAAATTTAAAACGAATCGGAGAAAATTTTTCTTCAACCAACGTGTAATTAGACTCTAGAATTCGTTGCCGGAGAACGTGGTACGGGCGGTTAGCTTGACGGAGTTTAAAAAGGGGTTAGATAGATTCCTAAAGGACAAGTCCATAGACCGCTATTAAATGGACTTGGAAAAATTCCGCATTTTTAGGTATAACTTGTCTGGAATGTTTTTACGTTTGGGGAGCGTGCCAGGTGCCCTTGACCTGGATTGGCCACTGTCGGTGACAGGATGCTGGGCTAGATGGACCTTTGGTCTTTCCCAGTATGGCACTACTTATGTACTTATCTGTTTAAGATGCTTTGTTGGATGTGTTTATTTCAAAAATGTTCAATAAAAATATTTAAAAATAATTAACATTGACTTCTGGTTACCTGACATATAAAGTTTAAAATAACCTGTATAGTTTTTAAATCTTTGATGGGACAAAATTCAGCTAGTTTATCTATGTATTTGATTTTACTGTCCACAGGAAGGGCATTTTGATCTGTTTATCTAAATACTTAGTGTTTCAAAGCCCTTGTGGTTTTAAAGATTAAGAGTTATTTGAATAACTCTTTTCAATATTTAGCAGTAAAAATCTGGAAAAGTATTCCTCATCAGTTAAGGTCTATTTCTTCCTATTTCTTATTTAGAAGACACTTGAAAACTT
This sequence comes from Microcaecilia unicolor, assembly GCF_901765095.1. NCBI lineage: Eukaryota > Metazoa > Chordata > Amphibia > Gymnophiona > Siphonopidae > Microcaecilia > Microcaecilia unicolor. Next base: position 646,480,937 of record NC_044031.1, on the reverse strand, counting down.
TTCTGTTTTCAGATATAGATTCAGTTTAATTTCTTTTAGATTGTATGATTTTTAAAAATGCTGTCTTGTAATTCCATCTGACTAAGATGTATTTTTTCTTGTAATCCACAATGAATCCTTGTGGAGATATAACAGAATATAAGTTATGAATCTCTTTGACATGTAGTTCAATGCTCTCTGCATGATCCTCCTGTTGTGAGATGTGTTCTGTTGCATGTAAGATTCTGTTCACTGCATCTCTAGAACCTCTTTTATTTTCCTGATTGATGATTGAATTTTTAGCAACATATCCTCTATAAGGGGTCCTTTTTTTTTAAAGGTGCGCCGAAAAGTGGCCTGCATTGGTGTAGACGTGTGTATTGGACGCGTGCAGGTCCATTTCTTAGCACACCTACAAAAAAGGCCTTTTTTTGGCCAAAAATGGACGTGCGGCAAAATGAAAATTGACCCATGTCCATTTTGGGACTGTGAACTTACTGCCACCCACTCACTCAGTGGTAAGGTCTCACGCGTTAACCGGGTGGTAATCATCAGGGTATGTACAATGCCGATTATCACCCGGTTAGCGCCACACTCTGGAAAATAAAATATATTTTCCAGCGTGCGTAGTGGGTATGCTAAAAAATGAAATTACCACCCGGGCCACGTGGTAGCCGGGCGGTAGTTCCAATTTGGCATGCATTGGGCGTGCATAGGCACCTATGCGGCTTAATAAGAGGGCCCCTAAGGTTCCTAATCAGCTTTTGTACAGCTGCTTTTTGCAGGGTGAATATGGAGTGCGGGGCATTGGCTCCCATCTTTCCTGCCTGGTGTTAGCCTTTCTTTCATGCAGCCTTCCACTATTTGCCTTCACATAACATTTTGAAATTTACTTTCAAGCACTCTCTGTTGCAATTAATACCCTATTTTTGGAGGCCCTTTTTGACATCTGCTCATACAGGTTTGCTATTCATCAGCACATAATAAAATAAAGCAGGTAAACATGAAATAGCATTCACTAACACAAACTAATATGTGCTATTTTGTTAGTGCATACTATTTTCCTTTTTAGTGTAGCTCATGTAAGGATGTGCTAAACAAAACTGAGCACAATCAAAAGAAAACAGACCAATCAAAAGTAAATGAAAATGTTCTTCTCCACAACTCCTCTGGGAGCTAAGGTACAGGCACATGTTTGATGTGTTGCCAGGACATTGACTTGTGACCAGTGGCGTAGCTAGGGTAGTTGACACCCGGGGCCGGTCATTTTTTAACACCCCCCTCCAAAATCTAGTACTAGGCATGCCGAGAATACAAAACACTCAGGACCTATAGAGCAATTCTACCATACCATAAGCAGTCATTTCTACGAATCACACAAGGAAAAGGAAAGTATCTTAAACGGTGAGCACTAGAACATCAATTCACCTATTGTAAAACGAAACTAGACAGAATAGTACAGATCGTCGATCCTGCACAGTCAATGCCAACTGAAAGCCATGTCTTTTTCACAAACACAGATACACCCTAATCCACTATAGAATAAGTAATCATAAACTTTCTATTTAGACAAAAATTAAACTGAACCCCCAATGCCAGACTCTGCATACAATGCAACACCACAGAAACAGAAACTGTCCCCTAGTACTGTGCAAAATATAAAGACAGCAGATGTAAATTTGAAAAAAAAACCTAACAAGTACCAATCACCACTTTACAAATTAACAAATAGAAATAAAACAAATATAGAAAGTAAAATAATACCATTTTATTGGACTAATACATTTAGCTTTCAGAGGCCAAAACCTCCGTCCTCGGGTCAGTACAGTATAGTGCTGTTACAGTATCCTATCCTGACCTGAGGAAGGGGGTTTTGTTCTTCCGAAAGTTAGTCAAAATGTATTAAAATTAGTCCTAATAAAAAGATTACCTTATTTACATGTTCTATTATAAACATTTAACACATCTACAATACTTTATCCTAAAGCAAAAAAAAATAAAAAAATATATTTTATTTACAGTTTGTTGTCTCTGGTTTCTGCTTTCCTCATCTTCTTTTCACTGTCTTCCTTCCATCCAGCATCTCTCTTAGTTCTCTCTCTGCCATCCAGTGTCTGCCCTCTTGCTGTTCCCTCCATCCAATGTCTGCCCTCTCTCCCTTCACCTTCCATCTACATCTGCCCTCTATCTCTGCCCCCTTCCATCCACCATCTGCCCCTGTCTACCCTCTCTCTCTCCCCCTTCCATTCACTGTCTGCCCTTTCTATCCCTTTCATCCACTGTCTGCCCTTTCTCTCTGCTCCTTCAATCCACCATTTGCCCTCCCTCTCCCAACCATCCAGGGTCTGCCCTCCCTCTCACTCCCCCTTCCATCCAGGATCTGTCCCCTCTCTCTGCCCCATTTTTTCAGCCCCCAGTTCCAGCCCCACTATTCCACCAGTCCCCAGTTTCAGCCCCAGCCCTTTTCTCCCACCAGTCCTGAGCTTCAGCCCCCAGCCGCTTCTCCCTGTCCCCTTTTCAGCCCCCAGTTTCAACCCCAGCCCTTTTCTCTCACCAGTCCCAAGCTTCAGCCCCCAGCCACTTCTCCCTGTCCCCGTTTCAGCCCCCATTTCAACCCCAGCCCTTTTCTTTCACCAGTCCCGAGCTTCTGCCCCTGCCACTTCTCCCTGTCTCCTTTTCAGCCCCCAGTCCTCACAGTTTCAGCCCCTGCCCCTTTTCAGCCCCTGCCCCAGCCCCTTATCCCACCTACCCGCATTTTCAGCCCCCAGTTCCAACCCCCTTCATCCACATGCCTTGCATTAGGGCCCCCCCTTTTCAGCCCAACCCATTCTCCCACCTGACCCAGGCATGCCCCATTTTCCCTCATGACCCCTTCTCAGACTCCAGTTCCAGCCCCCTTCTCCCATCTGCGAACCCCCTCCCAACCCCAGTCCCCTTCTCCCATCTGAGAACCCCCTCCCCACCCCACCCCCTTCTCCCATCTGAGAACCCCCTCACCTCCCCTCCCCATCTGAGAACCCCCACCCCACCACAGTCCCCTTCTCCCATCTGAGAATCCCCCCTTCTCCCGAGAACCCCTACCCCACCCCTTCTGAGAACCCCCTCCCCACCCCAGTCCCCTTCTCCCATCTGAGAACCCCCTCCCCTCCCCTTCTGAGAACCCCTACAACACCCCACCCCCTTCTCTCATCTGAGAACCCCCCTCCCCTCCCGAGAGCCCCCAGAACACCCCGCCCCTTCTCCCATCTAAGAACCCCCTCCCCATCCCATTTGTGAACCCCCACAACACCCCTCCCCATCCCATCTGGGAACCCCCACAACACCCCTCTCCTCTCCCATCTGAGAACCCCTACCCCAACCTGTCTACCAGTGAGCTCTGTCGAGAGAGCCCTCTTCTCCTGCTCCCACCCTGCCTTAAAAAAAAATTTGTGAAGCGGAGTCGCAGGCAGGCAGCGCCTCGCGTCTGCCCTGCTTGTAAAAGAAGTAAACCTCCTCGTTGTCATCGGGCCTTTCTTCACTGGGTCCCGCCCTCGCGGAAATAGGAAGTTACCTCAGAGGAGGGCAGGACCCAGTGAAGAAAGGCCCGAAGAGGAGAAGGAGGTTTACTTCTTTTACAAGCAGGGCAGACGCGAGGCGCTGCCTGCCTGTGACTCTGCTTCACAAATTTTTTTTTTAAGGCAGGGGAGCAGCGGGAGCGGAGCACCCCCCCCCCCCCCCACACACACACCTGCTGACACCCAGGGCAGACCGCCCCCACCGCCCCGCTCTTGCTACGCCACTGCTTGTGACTGATGCTAAATTTACAATTTCTATTTTGAAAATATACAGAATGGATATGGAATTAAATCTCTTCTATCCTCCTCCAGGAATCTATGATGGCTTGTGCGCGTATGGCCTTAACCATGCAATGCTTGCTGTGGGTTATGGAGTGTCGGACTATGAACCATATTGGATAGTAAAGAACAGGTATTTATTCATTTATTAGGATTTACACTTTATTCAATTTGCTATATCACTTAACCTCAGGTAAGAACAAAGCAATTTACCATCTTTATGAAGAAACTAGTAAAAAAGGCCCATTTCTGACACAAATGAAACGGGCGCTAGCAAGGTTTTCCTTGGAGTGTGTATGTTTGGGAGAGTGACTGTGAGAGTGACTGTTTGAGAGTCAGAGTGAAAGTGTGAGTGTGTGAGAGAGAGAGTGAGTCTGGGTGTGAGTGTGTTTGTGAGAATGAGAGTGTGTGCAAGTGTGTTTGTGAGACACAGTGTGAGAGAGAGTGTGTGTGTGTGTGGGCGAGAGAGAGAGTGTGTGTGAGACACAGATTCTCTGTGAGAGTGAGTGTATGAGACCAAGCGAGTGTGTGAGTGACTGTGTGGCACATAGAGAGTGAATGTGATACAGTGTGAGACAGAGTGTGTGAGAGTGAGAGTCAGAAAGACATTGTATATGAGAGAGAGAGTGTGAGCCGTGCCCTCCCAATCCATCCCGTGCCATCTGTCCCCTGCCCCCTCCATTCATCCTTTTCCAGCAATTCCCCTATCTCCCTGAGCCCTGCCCTCCCAATCCATGGCCATCCATGTTTCTCTGTCACCTGCCCCCTCCATTCATCCCTATCCAGCATTTCCCCTCTCTGCCTGAGGCCTGCCCTGCAATCCATATCCATCCATGCCCATCTGTCCCCTCCATTCATCCCTATCCAGCAATTTCCCTCTCCCTGAGTCCTGCCCTTCCAATCCATGTCTATCCATGCTCCTCTGTCACCTGGCCCCTTCATTTTTCCCTATCCAGCATTTCCCCTCTCTGCCTGAGGCCTGCCATGCAATCCATATCCATCCATGCCCATCTGTCCCCTCCATTCATCCCTATCCAGCAATTCCCCTCTCCCTGAGTCCTGCCCTTCCAATCCATGCCCATCCATGCTCATCTGTCACCTGGCCCCTCCATTTTTCCCTATCCAGCAATTCCCCTCTCTCCCTGAGCCCTGCCCTCCCAATCCATGCCCATCCATGCTCCTCTGTCCCCTGCCCCCTCCATTCATCCCTTTCCAGCAATTCCCCTCTCTCCCTGAGCCCTGCCCTCCCAATCCATGCCCATCCATGCTCCTCTGTCCCCTGCCCCCTCCATTCATCCCTTTCCAGCAATTTCCCTCTCTCCCTGAGGGATGCCCTCCCAATCCATGCCCATCCATGCTCCTCTGTCCCCTGCCCCCTCCATTCTTCCTTTTCCTGTAATTCCCCTCTCTTCCTTCCATGACCCCCCCCCCTCGCATCCATGCTCCTCTCTGTCCCATGTCCCAGCCTGGCCCGCCCTCTTCTTCCCCCCCCCTCTTCGCATCCATGCTGTCGTTTTTCCCCTGCCCTCCTGCTCACAGTGTTCAACTTTGCTGCCCACCCTCTTCTATCCCCCCAACATCCCTTTTCTTTTTTTTTTAATTTACCTCCGTGGTGGCGGTTCCAGCAGCGCAGCGTCAGGGAAGGAGGCGGCGTTTCCGACGTCTAGCCTTCCCTTCGCTGTGTTCCGCCTTCTTCTGACGTATACTACTACTACTTAACATTTCTAGAGCGCTATACAGCAAGAACAAATCAATCATAGGCAATAAACTATTACAGCAGTAAAAATATTCATATAACATTACATATTGGGGACAATTCTATGAAGGGTGCTAAAAATTAGGCCCCATACACTTATCTGAGGAGGACTGGCCTAGGGCTTAGACACCAGTCTTGACATCTTGAGGTGCCTGCTTCAAATCCCCCTGCTGTTCCTTGTGACATTGAACAAGTCACTTAACCCTCCATTGCCTCAGGTACAAAGCTAGATTGTGGGTCCTCCAGGGACAAAGAAATACCCAGTGTACCTGCATGTAACTCACCTTGAGCTACTACTGAAAAATGAAAAAAGTGCTGATAAGGAAGCCTAAGAGGGACTTCGAAAAAAAGATTGCGTTGGAAGCAAAAACACATAGTATAATTTTTTTAAGGTATATTAAAAGCAGGAAGCCGGAAAAAGAATCGGTTGTACCGCTAGATGACCGAGGAGTAAAAGGGGCGATCAGGGAAGACAAAGCCGTAGCGGATTAAATGAATTCTTTGCTTCGGTTTTCACCGAGGAAGATTTGGGTGGGATACCGGTGCCAGAAATGGTATTCAAAGCTGACGAGTCGGAGAAACGTAATGAATTCTCTGTAAACCTGGAGGATGTAATGGGGCAGTTCTACAAACTGAAGAGTAGCAAATCTCCTGGACTGGATGGTATTCATCCCAGAGTACTGATAGAAATGAAAAATGAGCTTGCGGAGCTATTATTAGTAATGTGTAATTTATCCTTAAAATCGAGCATGGTACTGGAAGATTGGAGGGTGACCAATGTAACGCCGATTTTTTAAAAAAGGTTCCAGAGGAGATCCGGGAAATTATAGTCCGGTGAGTCTGACGTTGGTGCCGGGCAAAATGGTAGAGACTATTATTAAGAACAAAATTACAGAGCATATTCAAAAGCATGGATTAATGAGACGTGGAGGGGCATAATCGAACAGCGCCAGCGATCTATTTTGGCGGCGGCGCAACAGCTGGCCGTAACAGTATTATCGAAAAAGATGGCCGGCCATCTTTTCTTTCAATAATACGGTTTGGCCCGACCAAATGCCAGTGTTCGCCGGGTTTGAGATGGCCATTTTTGTTTTTCAGCAATAATGGAAAAAAATGCCGGCGATCTCAAACCCGGCAAAATCCAAGGCATTTGGTCGTGGGAGGAGCCAGCATTTGTAGTGCACTGGTCCCCATGACATGCAAGGACAGCAACCGGGCACCCTAGGGGGCACTTCTAAAAATTTTTAAAGAATACACAAATAGCTCTCAGGTGCATAGCTCCCTTACCTTGGGTGCTGAGCCCCCCAAATCCACTCCTCACAACTGTACACCATTACCATAGCCCTTATGGTTGAAGGGGGGCACCTACATGTGGGTAGAGTGTGTTTGGGGGGGGGGGTTGGAGGGCTCAACACTTAGCACCACTAGTGTAACAGGTGGGGGGTGGGGGGGGGATGGACCTGGGTCTGCCTGCCTGAACTGCACTGCACCCATTAAAAACTGCTCCAGGGACTTGCATACTGCTGTCAGGGAGCTGGGTATGATATTTAAGGCTGGCATACAGGCTGGCAAAAAAGTTTTTTATTTTTATTTTTTTAGTGTGGGAGGGGGTTGGTGACCACTGGGGGAGTATGGGGATGTCATCCCCCATTCCCTCCGGTGGTCATCTGGTCAGTTGGGGCACATTTTTGAGGCTTGGTCTTGATAATAAAAGGACCAAGTAAACCCGGCGAAATACTGATTAACGCCGCTTTTTTTTCCATTATCTGTGAAAGCCGGCCATCTGGTAGCCACGCCCATGCCCGCCCATGTCCGGCCTTCGCTTTGCCGCTGACATGCCCCCTTGAACTTTCGCCGGCTTGGCGACGGGAAAGCGGCGATGGTGTAAAAAAAGCAGCTTTATATTATACCGATTTTGCCGCTTTTGAGAGATCGCCGGCCATCTCCCGATTTATGTCGGAAGATGGCCGGCGATCACATTCGAAAATAAGCCTGAAAGTCAACATGGATTTAGTGAAGGGAAATCTTGCCTCACCAATCTACTACATTTCTTTGAAGGGGTGAACAAACATGTGGATATAGGTGAGCCAGCTGATATTTTGGTTCTGGATTTTCAGAAGGCGTTTGACAAAGTACCTCATGAAAGACTCCAGAGGAAATTGGAGAGTCATGGGATAGGTAGTGTTCTATTGTGGATTAAAAACTGGTTAAAAGATAGAAAATAGAGAGTACTACTACTACTACTACTATTTAGCATTTCTATAGCGCTACAAGGCGTACACAGCGCTGCACAAACATAGAAGAAAGAGCTTACAGTAGGGTTAAATGGTCAGTATTCCCAATGGAGAAGGGTGGTTAGTGGGGTTCCCCAGGGGCCTGTGCTGGGGCCGCTGCTTTTTAACATATTTATAAATGACCTAGAGATGGGAGTAACTAGTGAGGTAATTAAAGTTGCTGATGACAAGTTACTCAAAGTCGTTAAATCGCGGGAGGATTGTGAAAAATTACAAGAGGACCTTACTAGACTGGGAGACTGGGCGTCTAAATGGCAGATGACGTTTAATGTAAGCAAGTGCAAAGTGATGCATGTGGGAAAGAGGAACCCGAATTATAGCTACGTCATGCAAGGTTCCACGTTAGGAGTTACGGACCAAGAAAGGGATCTAGGTGTCATCGTTGATGATATGTTGAAACCTTCTGCTCAGTGTGCTGCTGCGGCTAAGAAAGAAAATAGAATGTTAGGTATTATTAGGAAAGAAATGGAAAACAAAAATGAGGATGTTATAATGCCTTTGTATTGCTCCATGGTGCGACCGCACCTCGAATATTGTGTTCAATTCTGGTTGCCGCATCTCAAAAAAGATATAGTGGAATTAGAAAAGGTGCAGAGAAGGGCAACGAAAATGATAAAGGGGATCGGACGACTTCCCTATGAGGAAAGGCTAAAGCGGCTAGGGCTCTTCTGAGGGGAGATATGATAGAGGTCTATAAAATGATGAGCGGAGTTGAACGGGTAGATGTGAAGCGCCTGTTTACGCTTTCCAAAAATACTAGGACTAGGGGGCATGCAATGAAGCTACAATATAGTAAATTTAAAACAAATCTGAGAAAAGTGTATTAAACTCTGGAATTCATTGCCAGAGATTGTGGTAAAGGCAGTTAGCTTAGCGGAGTTTAAAAAGGGTTTGGACGGCTTCCTCATGGACTTGGGGAAAACCCACTGTTTCTGGGATAAGCATTATAAAATGTTTTGTACTTTTTTGGGATCTTGCCAGGTATTTGTGACCTGGATTGGCCACTGTTGGAAACAGGATGCTGGGCTTGATGGACCTTTGGTCTTTCCCAGTATGGCAATACTTATAAGATGTGAGCTAGATAATGACACAGGGACCTACAGGGATAGGGACAGAGCTTATGTTTGTCCTCATGTCATTTTCTGTTTTGAAGCCTGTTAATGAACTGGGCTGTTGTTTATATTCGAGTGATGAAGTTGATAATATTTAGATTTTTTGGAAAAACAAGCAAACATGCTGGCCACAACTAGCAAAATTTGCATGGGGGATCCTACCAGCACATCTTCTGAGAAGACATTTTCTATTGCAGGAAGGACTGTGGAGGACAGGAGAGCTAGACTGAATCCTGAAATTGTTGATGATTTATTCATTCAATCACAACAGTGCTTCATAAGGCATATTTCTCCCCCGCTAGGGCATACAGAATGGGTTGTATTTTGTACCCTTGGACATTTTAACAGGGTGGATTAGGATTCCATGGGGTAGTAGAAGTCAGCTATTGTTGGGGTTGGAAGGGTAGAGGGTGGTTGTGGTGGTGGGGGGTTATTACAGTTGTTCGCTGTTATCATTGTTTTCCATTTGAGATTTATAAACAACATTTGCACAGCATTTTGATCCTTTTTATACTTTAATAAAAAGATTTAAATATAAAATCGTAAGTGTTCCAATCTTCTGCAGATGAGGACATAGCCCATGGGGAAGGGGCGGGGATGAGGACAGAACCTGCGGGGATGGAGACAAACTTTGTCCCTGTGCCATTCTCTAGTGTGAGCAAATCCAAATAAATAAATAAATAAATAAATATCTGTCCTATCCTTCTAGGGGACACACAAGTCAACCTCAAACCCTCTGTCAGGTTCTCTGAGTACTTCAACCACAGATCTTCAACACTGCTTTTAAGCTTGAAATGATATACTTTGTATGTCACCTCTTTGACAAGGCAGCTCTTCGTATCCTACTACTACTCCTACTTCTACTTATCATTTCTATAGTGCTACTAGACGTACGCAGCGCTGTACACTTGAACATGAAGAGACAGTCCCTGCTCGAGAGAGCTTAAATCTAATTAGGACAGACAAACAGGACAAATAAGAGATAAGGGAATATTAAAGTGAGGATGATAAAATAAGGGTCCTCACCCATTCACTCATTATTTCATAAGAACATAAGAGTAGCCATACTGGGTCAGACCAATCATCCATCTAGCCCAGTATCCTGTTTTCTTCTATATAGCACTAGAGTTAGGAATATTTGAGGATTTCAGATAGTTCAAAATACAGCTGTAAGACTTGTGATTGGGTCTAAGATATTTGATCACATCACCCCACTACTCCACGAAAAACACTGACTGCCATTACCCGTCGGATCACATATAAACTTCTCTAGTTCATAAGATCCACAATATAGGATCACCACTGTACTTCTCTCAATTACTGATACCATATTTTCCGCCCAGAGCCTCTGATCCTTCCAGTAAAATCGTCTTGTAGTCCCCTCCCTTTGACATGCTTTGATTTTGTTCAATCAAAAATGTTCTGTGTGGTAGGCCTCTCTCTCCCCCTTCAAATGCATCTTGAAAATTCTTTGGATAGATTCAAATCATTCCTGTTTCAGGATGCCTTTAGTCACTGATCTCCTGGTGTAGATTTCCATATTCTGCAGGGGGGTTCAGTTTCAGAGGGGTCATCAACAGTCAGCACTACACAAGTATTCTCCACCCTGTCCTATCAAGATTCACTTGTTTACTCTTTCCAAAAATACAAGGACTAGGGGGTATGCAATGAAGCTAATAAGTAGTAAATTTAAAACAAACATGAGAAAATATTTCTTTACTCAATGAGTATTTAAACTCTGGCATTTGCCAGAGAATGTGGTAAAAGCAGCTAGCTTAGCAGGGTTTAAGAAAGGTTTGGATTATTTCCTAAAAGAAAAGTCCATAAGCCATTATTAAGATGGACTTGGGGAAAATCCACTGCTTATTTCTAGGAGAAGTAACATATAATCTGTTTTACTGTTCTGGGATCTTACCAAGTACTTGTGACTTGTATTGACCACTGTTGATGGACCTTCAGTCTATCCTAGTATGGCAACACTTATGTTCTTATGAAACCTGGTGTGAATCCCAGCATGCATGTTCAGTGCACATCTGTGATATTTTATAATACTGCTTACAATTTCCGGAACGCCCCTGGCCCGCCCATACCCCTCTCACAGGAATGCCCCCTTTGCATCTGGGCATGGACAGTTAGGTGCTATCCTATAATTTGGCATGCAAGTGTATTCCACACCAATCTGTTGTTTCATCTCCATTTTGGCACATTGCATCTGAGAAAGGATTTCAGTGCAGAAAGTTGGTTGTGAAATTACCTCCTAACTGCAGGCACCATTTATAGAATTTCCTAGTAAGTGCCTATAATTGCCACATTGTGTGCTTTGCTTGTTATGGTTTGATCCATCTATCATTCTTTTTCCAGCTGGGGTCACTACTGGGGAGAAGATGGATATGTGAAAATCAGACGCAATGTCAACCAATGTGGTATCGGTGAAATGGCTTCTGCTGCAGACCTTATGTGATCTCAATGACTGGAATTATCATCAGTTTGTGGACATCTGGTAGAAGAACCCACATGCGCGTTGATGGAAGGTCCTCACCGAGGTTCTAGACTCATTAATGTCCTCACCTGCTATTTGTTTCTGATTTCAACACTCTTCTGCTTCTTTAAAAATCACTGCTATTTTGAAAACTAATAAAAAAATGAAAATTTGGTAATATATCATGTCATGAAAATTTGACTGAATAAGTTATTCTTATATGAATTGGTTATCAGGTATGACAAGTACAAAAGTAAATATATTCACCAAACCTCATCTTGCTACTTTGATTCGTGCTAGTTCAAGAGTTAAAATTAAAACTAAATAAGTACTTTAGTGGGTGGTCTGTACAGAAAGATAACATATGGTATATTTACGTATTTATAAAATCTATATAAATAATTCTCACCTCAAACATTCTGAAGCTCACTCTGTGGCAGGGAAAACACTGAAGCCCTGCACTGTTGGTAGGCTAGGCTGTCAGCACCACTCACTGTCACTCATGCACCACTCACTGTCACTCATAGACCCGCCCTCAGCCACGCCCCTTCCGCACATAATTCACAACCCCAACGTTCTAATGAAGCTGCAACTTCCGAGGTGGCATAGATCGGAATTTTTCCCCATGAGTGTCTGCCCCGCCCTCGCGTCACAACGTGATGACGTCGAGGGCGTGTCTATGACACTCAGCGAATCGCATCGCTCAGCCCTACACCCCCCACGTTGCCACCGCTACCACCTTCCACCACCCCCCCAAAGTCGCCGCACCCACTACTCAACCCTCCACCACAGATCACCGCCGCTCCCCCCTCCCTCCGTCCGACGTCAGCTGTGTTAAAAAGGAAGCGGGGCACCGCAGGCAGCCATCGCCTGTCAGCTCTGCATCCTCTACTCCTCTCACGTCACTGCCCCTGGAGTAGAACCCCGGAGGAGCGCAGTGACATGAGAGGTGAGAGCAGGAAAACCTTGTTAGTGCCCGTTTCATTTGTGTCAGAAACGGGCCTTTCTTACTAGTATTATATAACCTCTTCCTGGCGTAACCATTCTAGATGGTTTGCAAAGTACAATAAAATACAAATAAGAAATACAGTTATGAAATCTGTAAAGTATTAATACAAAAAGATCATATAAAAGTCAAACATTTTCTTTACAAAACACAATTTCAAAGTCATTCTGAAGCCTGGAATCACAACACATTTGTTCCATCCCTCCATTGCTAAGGGGCTCTTTTACCAAGCAGCGGTAAGCCCACTGTGGGCTTGCCGCGTGGCAATCCGGAACTACTGCTGGCCCAATGCGGGCACCAGTGGTAGTTCCACCTCCAGTATGTGGCATTTCCGGCGCTAGCAGAAATATTTGAAAAATATTTCCGCAGGGGGTTACCACCGGGTTAGCACGGTAGCCCTTACTACTGCCTCAATGGGTGCTGGTAAGTGCTCCCCCTCTGCAATGGCCATTCGGCAAGTGAAAATGTACCACATGACCATTTCATTTTTGGCCATTTTTACCCGCATGATAAGGGGCCCTAGAGCACGGCAACTGAGTTCGATTCCCACTGCAGCTCCTTGTGACTCTGGGCAAGTCACTGAAACCTCCATTGCCCCTGGTACAAAATAAGTACCTGAATATATGTAAACCGCTTTGAATGTAGTTGCAAAAACCTCAGAAAGGTGGTATATCAAGTCCCATTTCCCTTTTTGAGATTCTACATGGAATGTTGCTATTCCACTAGCAACATTCCATGTAGAAGCCTACCCTTGCAGATCAGCTGCGCAGGCTTCTGTTTCTGTGAGTCTGACGTCCTGCACGTATGTGCAGGACGTCAGACTCACAGAAACAGAAGCCTGCGTGGCTGCATTGCTGATCTGCAAGGGCAGGCTTCTAGGTGGCACATTGCTAATGGAGGAATAGCCTAGTGGTTAGTGCAGTGAACTTTGATTCTGGGGAACTGAGTTCAATTCCCACTGCAGGTCCTTGTGACTCTGGGCAAATCACTTAACCCTCCATTGCCCCTGGTACAAAATAAGTACCTGAATATATATAAACCACTTTGAATGTAGTTGCAAAAACCTCAGAAAGGCTATATATCAAGTCCTATTTCCCTTCCCTTCTGCTTCCCAAAAATGGCTGCTAGCACAGGGCCCCCTTTACCACAGCTTGGTAAAAGAGCCCCTAAAAACTTTTTAAATCCATAATTGCTTTCTAAAAACAGACCTATCCAGTAATTTATTTATTTATTCATTTAATTATCTATTTGGATTTAACACCTTTATGAAGAGACTCATCTCTTGGCAGTGTACAGCAGGTACAATTTAACATAAAACTTACAAGTTTGTTAACAGCATAGCAATAGTAAAATGGCCAAATAGAAATATAAATACAATCAATGAAGTAACCTTGGAGATGGGACTAACATGATACATTATCAGAAATATAAACATTTAACTGCACTATAGAACAATCATATAACAGAAATATGATAAAAATCAGTACAATATAAATGACACCATAATAGACACTATGGAAGAACATTCAAATAAAATAGATATTATATGATCCCTCAGCATAACATCAATGAAACAACTAATAGGTACGCATGACAACATTCAAATAAACAATTTATGATGCTAATGTTGTTTGTGCCATGATGCATTTTACTATGTAGCCGAGGGGGCAAGTACAATTGAGAAATACAGATAGGGACAAGATGGGTAGTATAAAGTCAATTGAGATAAATAAATGAGTGGCTAAACTGAAGGCAAATATATATACAGCTGAGTAAGATATGAGGAACTGGACTTGGGGGACCTTTTACTAAGCTGCGCAGGCACGTACGCGCATCCTACATGCGTCAGTTTTGAACTACCACCCAACTACCACAGGGCCCAGGCAGTAATTTCATTTTTTACATGCGTCTACTAGGCGCGCCGGCATTGTACGCACGTAGACCATTACCACCTTGTTAACGCATGAGACTTCACCGCAGACTTTACCAATTTTTATTTTGCTACACGTCCATTTTTGGCCAAAAAAAGGCCTTTTTGCAGGCGTGCTGAAAAATGGACTTGCGCATGTCCAATACATGTATCTACTGCAGGCCATTTTTCGGAGCATCTTAATAAAAGGACCCCTAAGTTACAAGGTATGCGGCAAGCTAGACCAGGGGTGGAATGAGGGGACAGTCAGTTACCACATGCATTAAAGGCTTGGGAGATGAGTCAGGCTTTCACCTGTGAAGAACCTTTGGGTGTATATAATACCTAAATGTGAGGATAAAGTATTGGAGGAATCTAAAATTTTAAAAAGTTAACAATACAATTTTTAAACATACCACATTCAAGCATTGGTAGCCAGTGTATCTTACGTTCATGCTTATTAAAATCTTGTTATTCCACCTGGACTGATGAGCAGATCAGGGCGGTGTACATAACAAAATAACATATCTTAGTACTCCAGAATCACAGAAAAGACTCACACACTGTAAAAGAGATGCATGAGATAAATGCTGCAAAACTGACAAATTAGGCACTTTTTGCCAGTACTGCATAAGCACTTTTTAAAAAGGGGTTTTTCATCAAAACTTTAAAGTTTTTGCAGGATGGTTCACAAGGAGGGGCATAGTCGAAAGGGGCACCCAAGTTTTCCTGAGGACGTCCTCGCCGGGACGTCCTGGCAAAGGGGCGGGGAAACCAGTATTATCGAAACAAGATGGGCATCCATCTTTCGTTTCCATAATACGGTCAGGGACACCCAAATTGCGAAATTTAGGTCGGCCTTAGAGATGGTCATCCTTAGAGATAGTCGTCCCCTATTTTTGCCGATAATGGAAACCGAGGACACCCATCTCAGAAATGACCAAATACAAGCCATTTGGTCGTGGGAGGAGCCAGCATTCGTAGTGCACTGGTCCCCTTCACATGCCAGGACACCAACCAGACACCCTAGGGGGCACTGTAGTCGACTTCAGAAATTGCTCCCAGGTGCATAGCTCCCTTACCTTGGGTGTTGAGCCCCCAAAAACCCACCTGTGGTAAGCATCTGTCAGAAAAGTTAAAAGATTCTGGGATGAAACATATGACCTGCAACCAGAAGACACAATTGACTCATCTGAACAAACGGCTGCCCCCCTGTGAAGCTAACCTCAGTACAGAGATGCTGGGATGGGCCATATGAGCTGCAATCAGAGGTCACAGTTGACTCAATTGAATAAATGGCTTTAGAATGCTAACCTAAGCACAGAGAATAGGTTAGAAACACCTACTAGGGGGTGTGTTGTGGTCTACCGCAGTAGTTTGGGGATCAACCCTCACTTCCTGCCCACTAAATAATAGAAAATATTTTTTAGCACTGGTTGGGGGGGGGGGGGGGGGGGAATCACGCACCTTTAAACTTTTTTGACAGATTCCCCATCCTCATACCCGCCCTGCTGAACATCAGTTGCATACATTGGACTGCAAGAGAGCATTGGCCTTCTATGTGGAGCAGACAAGCCCCTTCAGACAGTCTGCCCAAATGTTTGTTTCTTTTGATCCCAACAGGAAGGGAGTCGCTGTCGGGAAACACATCATTTCCAATTGGCTAGCAGATTGCATTTCCTTCACTTATGCCCAAGCTGGGCTGACTTTTGAAGGTCATGTCATGGCTCATAGTGTTCGAGCCATGGCAGCGTCAGTGGCCCACTTGAAGTCAGGCACTATTGAAGAGATTTGCAAGGCTGCGACGTGGTCATCAGTCCACACATTCACCTCTCATTACTGCCTTCAGCAGGATTCCTGACGCGACAGTCGGTTCGGGCAGTCGGTGCTGCAGAATCTGTTCGGGGTCTAGAATCCAACTCCACCCCCCAGGCCCATTTTTTGTTCTGTTCCAGGCTGCACTCTCAGTTAGCTGTTTCTTCGTAGGTCAATCTCAGTTATGTCCTCGCCGTTGCGAGACCCAATTGACCCTCTTTCTTATTTTGAGTGAGCCTGGGGGCTAGGGATACCCCACATGTGAGAACAAGCAGCCTGCTTGTCCTCAGAGAAAGTGAAGATACTTACCTGTAGCAGGTATTCTCTGAGGACAGCAGGCTGATTGTTCTCACCAACCCACCCACCTCCCCTTTGCAGTTGTTGTTTTATTCTTTATTTGCTTTTCATTTAACTGAGGCGGGAATGGACGCACGCGAGCGGGAAGATGGCCACGCATGCGCAGTGCATCCATCCTGCGCCCTACTGGCTGTTGCAAAGCTTTTTAGATTTTGCTGGAAAATCTCCGTTCATGGGGCTGCCGTGGACGCCGACCCACATGTGAGAACAATCAGCCTGCTGTCTTCAGAGAATACCTGCTAGAGGTAAGTATCTTCACTTTACAATTAAAATCAATGGGAAAATGAGTTTCAAAATGCAAATTTCTTTCAGATTCCAAAGAGTAAAAAAATAAAATTGAACATTCCATGTATATGTGCATGATTGGTTGTGGAGGGTTAGGTGATCCAAGTCAAAACCTGGTCACCTTGGAAATGACAGTTGTAGCTGTTGTCAGAGGTGCCCTGGATGTCAGCGAGGCCGGAAGCACATGTGGTCTGAGTGCTCTGGAGAGTGTCAGAAGTGTGAAACCTGAAAAGGTGGTTTGAGAAAATTGAGAATGTGGTTATCTGAATAACTCTGAGGTTAAAAGAAGATGGTTTCTTTTAAAGGAACTGTTAATTAAGTTAAAAAGCTGACTTGAATGCGTTTAACCCTTATGTCATTTGGATTTAGGATTGAAGAAAAGAACTGCCTAAGATTAAGCACATCAATGTAAAACTGGATTGAGTGCCTGGAGCCAGTTCCCTATTTTTGAGGGTTGGCTGAGAAGGAGTAATGACATTTGCAAGAGCTTGTGTGTGTGAGTGAGAACAGCTCTTGGAGACATGGACAGAGGTGTTCCAAATCCTGAATGGTGGCAGAGTTTGTTTTCTCACACCACTAAGGCTTCCACAATATTATAGAGAAAGAAATGACAGGTTGTAGCAGTCTGTTGGATATGTGCAGAGAAAGAGAGAGTGGAGTCAAAGATGACCCCAATGCCAGATAGGCAGACTGATACTTGGGCCTGGATTCCCACTGAAAATTCTGGTGTGAAGAGGTAGATCTGGGAGTCATCAGCCTAAAGGTGATACTGAAAATCATGGGATGAGATCAGAGCACCAAGGGAGAAGGATGAGGATAGAATATTGACCTTTGGATCTGGCCAGGAACAGGTCATTGGAGACTTTAGCAAAGGCTATTTCAGTTGAATGATGAGGGCGAAAGCCAGATTGATGTGGATCTAGAATAGTTTAAGATGAAAGAAAGTCAAGAGAAGGGCGGTGAACAGTAAGTTCAAGTAGCTTGTATAGGAAAGGGAGGAGGGAGATGGGGCAATAGTAGGAAGGACAGGTAGGATCCAATGAAGGTTTTTTAAGGAGTGGTGTGACTATGGCATGTTTGAAAGCATCAGGAACAGTTGCAGTGGAAAGTGAAAGATTGAGGATATGACAGATAGAAGAGATGACAGTAGAAGAGATAGTGCTAAGTAGATGGGTGGGAATAGGATCAGAGGAACAGATAGTCAGTTTGGAAGAGGAAAACAATGTGCAGTTTCCTCTTCAGTGATTTCAGAAAAGGAAGAAAAGGAGGCAAGGTTTGAAGGAGGGTTGAGAGAATGGACTGAGGGAAGAAGAGGTGGAGGTGACTTGGTTGAGAATTTAAAGTTAATCTTGTGAACCTTATCATGACAGTATTCAGCCAGAGACTGGGGAGAAAGTGAAGGGGGAGTTGGAGGTGAAGACATTATGAGGAGAGAGTTCAGTGTGACAAAGAGACGTCGAGGGTTTAAGCCAAGAAAGTTTGTCAACTGGATGTAGCAGTCCTGTTTGGCAAGTGAAAAAGTATACTGGAAGGAGGTCAGCAAAAATTTGAAATGTATGAAGTCAGCATGGACATGGGTTTTCAGCCAAAGGCATTCAGCAGGTTGGGCACAGGAACGTAGGTAGTGGATTCTAGAAGTCAGCCAAGACTGGGGTTTGGTACGCCTTACAGAATGGGGAATGAGAGGAGCGAAAGTATCCAGAGTGTAGGAGAGAATAGTATTATAGGATGAAACAGTCTCATTGACAGACTTGGATAACAACACTGGTTGACAAGAGGTTTGAAACACTGGAGGACAGAGTAGAAGAGTCAATAGCCTGAAGATTCCTAAATGGATTGTTGGAGATAGGATGGGACTGTGGAGAAGGGTGTTTAAGTGTGAAAGTTATCAGATGATGCTCAGAAAGGGGAAGAGCTGAGGTGCAGAAACTGGAGAGTGAACAGTTAGAGAAGAAGATAAGATCAAGACAGTGGTAATTCTGGTGAGTAGGAGTAGTGGAACACAGCTTTATTGAAATAGGATATTAAAGCGAGAAATTGGGAAGTATAAGAACCAGAGAGATCATTAGCATGAATGTTAAAATCCCCAAGAATGAAGGAAAGAAGAAAAGCTAGGAGTCAAAGTCAGTGAGAAAGGAAGAAAGGGATTTATCAGGGGGTTGATAAATGACAGCTACTCGTAGAGGTAAAGGAGTGAATAGATGGACGGAGTGGACTTCAAAGGAAGAAAAGCAGTGAGACTGAGGTGGAAGAAGAGATTGAAATCTTCAAGAAGGTGAGAGTAGTAGCCTGACATCACGTCCGCAGCCAACCGGGCGAGGAGTGTAGGAGAAACGGTAACTTCCATGACAGGACTGCAGCTGAAGCAGAACCTTCAGGGCAAAGCCAAATCTCAGTTAGGGCAAGCAGATGGAGAGTATGAGAGATACAGAGGTAATGGATGTAGGAAAGTTTATTGTAGACAGAGCGGGCATTCCACAGAGCACATGAGAAATGCAGAAAAGAAGGAGAGAAGAGGAACAGAAATTAGACTGGAGACATCGTGGTGTGAGCTGCAGGAATAGGATGAGAGCTAATGTGGAGAACCAGGATTGGGATTGATATTCCCAGCAGAGAGTAGGATAAGGAGCAAGAGAGTACAGAGCAGAGTAGGAGAGGCATGACCAGAGTGATGAAGAGATGTACTCATACAGAATGGAGATGGTTGAATGAAATGAAGGAAATGTTGAAGGTTGAGAGCTGAGAAGGGAGAAGACAAAAGGGATGGTGAGATGTTGAAAGCAGAAGGTGGGCATTGTGTTCCCGAGGTATACAGTGGTTTCAGATGGAGAAAGAGATTAGGAAGGAACAGTACCTAGAACAAAAATTGTACAGGAGCCATTGGGAATAGCAGAGAGAAAATACAAATTGTAGAGAGAAAATGTTTCAGCATGTGACACCTGGAGTGGAGAACCTGGGTGTCACCCCAGAGAAGGCTGGGAGGATATGCAGATGGGTTGCAAGCCCTCCACAGCACCTGGAAGGCAGCTGTGGAAGCTCTAGACACCTGGAGAGGAGGCCCTGGGTGATTCGGAGTGCACCTGAGAGTCACCCTAGAGAAGGCAGGGAGGATGTGCAGATGGGCTGCAAGTCTTCCACAGCACCTGGAAGGCAGCTGGTGGAAGTGCGCGGCACCTGGAGCGGAGGCCCTGGGTGGATCGGGGTGGACCTGGGAGTCAACTCAGAGAAGGCTGGTAGGATATTCACATGGGCTGCAAATACTCCACAGTACCTGGAAGGCACCTGGAACTGATCCCCAAACTACTGCGGGATGCCTCAGCATGTCCCGCATTAGGTGTTTTTAATCTGTGGTAAGCACACATTAGTGCTTACCTCAGCTTACTAAAAGGAGCCCTATCTGGAACTAGATTCCAGTTCAAATGTTACATTAAAAAATGAATTGGAGCTTTCTTCTCTATCACCTACTCCTGTGATGGCTGCCCTTACGATACTAACTTCAGCACATAGGATATGATCATGGCTGCAGAAGGCATCCTGTCTGAAGAACCTGTCAAAAAAGTTAAAAAGATGCTGGGACGAACCATGTGAACTGCAGTTGATTCAACTGAACAGACAGCTTCCCCTTACGATGCTAAATCGGTAAAGAGATGCTGGGATGGGCCATAAGAACTTCAACCAGAGGTTACAGTTGACTCAACTGAATAGAAGACTACCTCCTATGATGCTATCCTCAGCACAGAGAATATGGCCATGGCTGTAGAAGGCATCATCTCTGAAGAATCTGTCAAAAAGGTTAAAAGGTGCATGCCTCCCTCCTCCCAGTGCTAAAAATATTTCCATTATTCAACGTGTAGGAAGTGTGGGTTGATCCTCAAACTACTGCAGGATGCCTCAGCAAACCCTCGATGTGCGTTTGTAACCTGTGGTAAACACACATGAGTGCTTACCTCAGCTTAGTAAAAGACACCATTAATTTTTAATATACAAGAAGGCAACAGTTCATTTTGATTCAGTTGGATTATTTTAGATTTTTTTTTGGTTTTGTAGTTTGGTCTATTATACAGAAAATATTTTTGAATAAATAAAGTAGTGGTTCTTCAAATGGTCTACATTTGATCGTATAGTATATAAACCAGCTCATTTTCGAAAGAGATCGCCGGCGATCTCCTGACACAAATCGGAAGATGGCTGGCGATCTCCTGAAACTGGCCAAACCGATATAATCGAAAGCAGATTTTGGCCGGCTTCAACTGCTTTCCGTCATGGAGCCAGTGAAATTTCAAGGGGGCGTGTCGGTAGGGTAGTGAAGGCGGGACGGGAGGCGGGACAGGGGTGTGCTTACGAGATGGCCGCCTTCGCCCTATAATGGAAAAAAGAAAGCAAGCCTTGACGAGCATTTTGCGGTTTTACTTGGTCCCTTTTTTTTCATGACCAAGCTTAAAAAATGTGCCCTAACTGACCAGATGACCACCACCAGAGGGAATTGGGGATGACTTCCCCTTACTCCCCCAGTGGTCACTAACCCCCTTCCAGCCAAAAAAAATTTAAAAAAAATGCTCGTCAGGGACGTCCTAAATCAAAACTACTTTTGCTTGGCTTTTTCAGTAGTATCAGTGGAATTTGAACCAGCCACCTCTCGATCACAAGACTGGTGCTCTAACCACTTGGCCACAGCTCTACTTACTTGGGTGTTCCTCCCTTTTGATTATGTCCCTTCAGGTCTCTCTCAGCCAATCCCAGACAGGAGTCTCTCTCAGCCAATCACAGACAGCTAAATGCGCTGTGATTGGCTGAGAGAGATCCCTGTCTGTGATTGGCTGAGAGAAACCTGAAGGGGCATAATCAAAAGGGAGGGACCTCCAAGTAAGTGGAGCTGTGGCCAAGTGGTTAGAGCACCAGTCTTGTAATCCCGAGGTGGTTGGCTAAAAAAAGTGCATGTCAGGAAATGGACAGATGCCTCTGATGAGCACTTGGATTTTTTTTTCCACTTTTTTGAAGCCAGCCATCTGTAAACCCGGCGATTTCAACATTTGACCTAAATGTTGAGATTTAGCCGTCCCCAACCATATTATCGAAAGAAAAGATGGCCGGCCATCTTGTTCGATAATACGGTTGGCACCGGCCCTTTGTAGAGCCGGCCCGAAGATGGCCGGCGCCGTTCGATTCTGCCCCTCCATGTCTTTTTGTTTACTATGCATGTTTTGATCCAGAATTAGAACAGCCAGCTGACCATTTACAGCTAGGTCCTAGCAGCAGCCTAGCAGGACCTAGATTCCAGCTCAAGTGTTCGAGCTTTCTCCTGTATCACCTCCTCCTGTGACAGCTGCATCTTACGATACTAATTTCAGCACAAAGGATATGATCATGGCTATGGAAGGCACCCTATCTGAAGAACTTGTCAATAAAGTTAAAAGATGCTGTTATGAACCATGTGAACTGCAACCAAAGGACACAGTTGGCTCAACAGAACAACGACTGCTCTCTGCAATGCTTACTTCAGTATAGAGATGCTGGGATGGGCCATAAGAACTGCAACCAGAGGTCACAGTTGACTCAACTGTATAGACGGCTGTTTCCTATAATGCTAATCTGAGCACAGAGAATATGTTACAGCTGTAGAAGGCTTCATCTCTGAAGAATTTGTCAAAAATTTTAAAAGATGTTGGGATGGACCATTAGAAATGCAACCAGAGGTCACAGTTGACTCAGCTGAATAGACAGCTGTCCCCTACCATGCTAACCTCAGTATAGAGGATATGGTTACAACTGTAGAAGGCATCCTGTCTAAAAAAACAATTGTCAAAAAAGTTCAAATTGCTGGGATGCACAATGGGAAGTGCAAACAAAGGTCACAGTTGACTCAACTAAATGGACAGCTGTTCCCTATGATTCTAACCTTAGCACAGAGATGCTGGGATGAACCATGGGAACTGCAAACAGTGGTCCCAGTAGATTCAGTTGAACAGACAGCTGCCTCCTACAATGATAATCTCAGCACGCAGGAGATGGTCATGGCTATGGAAGAAATTGTCAAATAAGTTAAAGGATACTGCTATAGATCATGGGAACTGCAACCAGAGGACACAGTTGACTCAACTGAACAGATTGCCACCTAGAATGCGAACCTTGGTGCAGAGGATATGATTACAACTGTGGAAGTCATTCTGTCAGAAGAATTTGTCAAAAAGATAAATGATGCTGGGACCACATTGGGCTAAGGGAACTACTACCAGAGGTCACAGTTGATTCAACTGAACAGATGTCTGCCCCCTACAATACTAAGCTTAGTACAGAGATGCTAGGAAGAGCCATAAGAACTTCAACCAATGGTCATAGATGACTCAACTGAACAGACAGCTGTCCTCTAGGATGGTAACCTCAGTACAGAGAACATGTTCAGTGCAGTGGAATCATGCCTTGTTTGTATTGGTTGTGACTTTGCATCTTTGCTGTTCTCCTGAGTTATGACACTGCAGTGGAATCCATCCTGTCTGAAGTACGGAGTTGGTCTGGGGGTGGGGTTGTGATTACCCGTGGGTCCGGAAGTGCTATGGAGCAGAGAAGGAAGGAGCTCCGGAGTTTGCGTGTGTTGATTGCGATCTCAGGGTGCAGTGCCTGTAAATGGGGGTGAAGTTAAGACTGGCCAGAAGCTATGGAGTGTGGCAGTAATAGTCACATCAGGAGTTTTGGTGTGGCAGTGATGTTGCAGCACTCATCAGTGCTTTAGTCCTTATGTACTTATGAATGCAGGGCCTAGTGATATTGCGCATGTGCAGTTAGTGCCTATGTGCGTTCATGGAGGGAGAGAGGCATGAAGTGTGTTTGAAAAAATTCTGCGGATGTTGTATGGTGTGAATTGGATCACGGGGACAGTCCTCTGATTGGCTAGGAGAGCTTGGGGATTGAAAGGAGGAGAGGGGGCCAGCGACAAGAGTGAAAGACTGGGAGTTATCCGGGTGTGCAGTGGGTGAGAAGCTCACGCAAGGGACCGGGAGCTGCAAACAAGGAGCATGGCAGTCATGAATAACTTGTGGCTGAATTTTTAAGGAACTCTGAGCTTATTTAGAGTTCTGAGCGAAATGGAAACTGCAGTTATGGTGAGAACAGGAGACGGGAGATATAAAGAAGTTCTGGGGAAGTTGCATGCTAGTGGTGTGAGTGGTTGGTAGAGAGCAAGTGTCCTGTATAAATTGGATAATATTGTTTGATACTGAGAAGTGTTACTGTGCGTGGTAAAATCTTTTGACAATATATTTCACATATGCTGGGATTTTGTGGTTTTAAATTGTTGCTGGAATGCCAAACAAAAGGGAGCAGTGCTGGAATGTGTGCATGTAAAAGAATGACTGTGTAACAAAGCTGGCAGTGTGATTGTGTGGTGAATGTGTTAATAATAAAGAAAGATATTACTTTAACTTTTGAGAAATGGTATGAGGAACATTGGAAAAGATTACTATGCAAGGCTACAAAGTAAATGCTGCTTGTGGGAGGCAGATAGGTGTTCTAGAACCATGTGCAGGTGCACGAGCATAGCAGTGAAAGAAGTATTTTTGAAAAAAAATTAAACGGTGTTGAGATGTGCTGACCTTACCAATTATCACCCTATTCAGGGCCGTGCCCCCCCTGCAGACTATCAGTTGGCGCCCCCCCCCCCCCCCTGTGAAAATGATCGCTCACCACTTGCTACACTGACAGGAATTGTCAGCAATATTCTTAGAAACAAATTGCTATACATTGCAAAATAAGATAGCAGATGTAAATTCTCAAAGTGGACATATTCCAAACGCTAAAATGAAAATAAAATGATTTTTTTCTACCTTTGTTGCTGGTGACTTTCTTTTTCCGATCATGCTGGCCCAGTATCTGAGTCTGCTGCTATCTGTCCTCTTAACTCCATTTCCAGGGCTTCCTTTCCATTTATTTCTTTACTTTCCTCCTTTCTTCTTCATTTCTTGCTCTATATCCATTTCCAGCAATTTCTTCTCTCTCCCTGGGTCCTGTCCTCCCATCCACGTCCATCCTTGTCCCTCTCTGCCCTTCCCTCCTCCATCCATAGCCAGCAATCCTCCTCTCTCCCCTCCCCTCCATTTCCAGCAATTTGTCCTCTCCCTGGGCCCCCATGTCCATCCTTGTCCCTCTCTGCCCTTCCCTCCTCCATCCATAGCCAGCAATCCTCCTCTCTCCCCTCCATTTCCAGCAAATTGTCCTCTCCCTGGGCCCCCATGTCCATCCTTGTCCCTCTCTGCTCTTCCCTCCTCCATCCATAGCCAGCAATCCTCCTCTCCCCTCCCCTCCATTTCCAGCAAATTGTCCTCTCCCTGGGCCCCCATGTCCATCCTTGTCCCTCTCTGCCCTTCCCTCCTCCATCCATAGCCAGCAATCCTCCTCTCTCCCCTCCCCTCCATTTCCAGCAAATTGTCCTCTCCCTGGGCCCCCATGTCCATCCTTGTCCCTCTCTGCCCTTCCCTGCTGCATCCATAGCTAGCAATCCTCCTCTCTCCCCTCCCCTTCCAGCAATTTGTCCTCTCCCTGGGCCCTGCTGCTGCCCTCCCATCCATGCCTGTCTCTCTGCCCTCCCATCCATGCCTCTCTGCTCTTTCCTCCGCGCCCTGGGGCCTTTAAATCTTTTACTTCCGGTCGCAGCAGCGTCAGTGAAAGCGGAGCACTGCCGACGTCTCCCTTCCCTTCGCGCTCTTGGTTCCCTCAGTGTCCGCCTTCTTCTGACGTCAGAAGAAGGCGGGACACTGAGGGAACCAATGAGTGCAAGGGAAGGGAGACTTCGGCAGCGCTTTCACTGACGCTGCTGCGACCAGGTAAAAGATTTAAAGGCCTCGGCGGCGCGGGGTGAGGGTAAGCACCGCGGCGGTGCCCTCCAGAGGTGGGCGCCCCCCTGCAGCGCTTACCCCACTTACTGCATCGGCACGGCCCTGACCCTATTGCTTCAATCCCACTTTTTGTAAAACTGATGGACAGCATGGCGACAAAACAACTTACTGACTATCTTGACAAGTTTTCTATTTTTCACGAATCTCAGTCTGGGTTTCGTTCCCTTCACAGCACCGAAACCGTGCTCATCACTTTACTTAACAGCTTTCGGCAGGAAATAGCTCTAGGCAAAATTCTACTGTTATTACAGTTCGATATGTCAAGTGCGCTTGACATGGTTGATTACACCATACTGCTGAACCTCCTCGACAGCATAGGAATCTGCGGACATGTTCATAGCTGGATTAAGGGCTTTCTCTCTTCTAGAACTTACCAAGTTATCGCCAAATCAGATTTATCACAGTCGTGGAAAGCAACTTGTGGAGTCCCTCAAGGCTCTCCACTATCACCAACCCTCTTCAATATTATGATGATTCCACTGGCCAAGACCTTAAGTAACTTAGGATTTAACCAGCATATTTATGCTGATGATGTTACTATTTATATTCCCTTCAAAAATGACTTGTCCGAGATCTCTAGAGAAATTAACCGCTGTTTAAATACGATGTACTTTTGGGCATCTTCTTTCAAACTCAAGCTGAATGCTGACAAAACGCACTGCCTTCTATTATCATCTCAGCACAACAAGTACAGACCAACCACCTTAAACCTTCCCATACTAAATAGCCTCAAAATTTTAGGAGTCACCCTTGACCGCTAACTTGCACTTGAACACCACGTTAATGCCACCACAAAGAAGATGTTCTTCTCACTGTGGAAACTAAAAAGAATAAAATCATTTTTCCTTCGAGAGGTCTTTCGCAACCTCATACAGTCCGTCGTACTATGCCATCGGATTACTGTAATGGAGTGTATGCTGGATGTAAACAGCAGCTAATTAAGAAACTGCAGACGGCCCAAAATAAAGCGGCCAGATTGGTTTGTGGAAAGTCAAAGTTTGAGAGTGCCATGCCCCTCCGAGAGAAACTACATTGGCTTCCTGTCAAAGATCGTATCACCTTTAAACTCTGCTCTCTAGTTCACAAAATCCTGTATGGTGAAGTACCTGGCTATATGATAGATCTCATCATCCTACCGCTTCGGAATACATTCAGACTCTCCCATTCATATCTTAACCTTCATTATCCAAAATGCAACGGCATTAATTATAAAGTCCACATATGCTACCTCCTTCTCTTTCATTAGCACTCAGCTTTGGAATTCTTTGCCAAAGACCATAAAAACCATCCCCGATCATCTAACTTTCAGGAAATCTCTGAAGACCTTGTTATTTGGAAGTGCTTATCCCAAGGCCTCTTCATGTGTCTCCACTGCTGGAAGCGCATTGATCTAGAGACATTTGGACATATCCCCCTTCCCTCATAGTTTCCCTACTCCTTCAGTCCATTCCTACTCATCCCCAGTATCTCTTGTAGGTTTTCTGCTGTATTAGCTTCATTTTACTGCATTGGTGTCTGCCTCTGCGGTGCATTGTAAGCCACATTAAGCCTGACACTGTTGGGAAACTGTGGGGTACAAATGAGATAATAAATAAAGAAATAAAAAGGGCATCTGAGACCCCTCCGAAGGGACACCACCTTGTAAGTGGTGGAGGGGCTTCCGTGTTTCAATGACTCAGAGGGCTATGCTGAAGGGTTACCCATATCAGACAGGCCTCTGAGGAGAAACCAGACAAAGAGTGTCCCAAATTAGGGAGAGGGGAAAGATGGTGACCTGAAGCTCGTACACTCAACGGCCCAGCTGTCCTCTGAAGTTCAGTTTTTGTTCACTTGAAATTTCCTCTCTGCATTGCAGTTGCCTTAACAGAGGAAGGGGACAATGGGGGGTCAGTCGCCGATGACCAGCGTTTTGTCCCCTGTGCAGCAAGTGTGGGACTGCTGTGTGACGAGCTGCCCATAGATGACTGGGTTGATGAGTCCTTTGATTAGCGCCGACGAAGGAGCGTCGATGCTCTTGGACCTGGAAACAACTTCATCGCTCAAAAATCATTTAACCACCATGCCCAAAGGAGTGAAGGAGTGAGTCAGGAGTGTATGCTGAAACGGAAGTCGTTTACAGCTGAACCCGTGTCGGCGGTGCTACTCCTAAACCCTTAAGAGTTATCAGCTTGGAGTTTTTGGCTCCCGTGGAGGATGCATTGAATGTCATCTGGAGGGTGCTCCAGGACCTGACGGTGGTAGAGAATGACTTTGCTTCAGTTATAGTCTTGTTAATGAGCCACATGGATAATCTAATCGAATCCTTTGAGAATATACAGCAAATGAAGTTCTACTGAAGTAGGAAACGGTTAAGATTTGAAAATGATAAAAGACCAGAAAAATGTGAACAAAATGAATATTGTTACAGATGATTAATATCGAGATAGTTGTTTTCCCAAAGTTCCGGGTATGACTCCTAATGTTTTTTTTCCTCTGAAATGATTCCTCTTAATATATTAATTTAAAAGGAGTGAAGCCTGTGAAACTGGGATTACTTTAATCAGCGGGAATTGGATTGGAGATTCAAGGGTTTGTATTGTTAAACAATTTCTGGTTTTAAAAGGGAAAAAAAATGAAATCAGGTGTATTACTTTCACTAATATTGGACAATAAGTATGTTTCCAATGAAATTGACGGACTATGCACCGTTATGGTCTTGAAGAAACCAACCAGATGATCAATGTGGAATAATGATTTAGATAAGTAATATTTGGGGATAATCGAGTTAATACCACATTTTCTTTGTTTGCTGTTGTTTAAATTGATCTCCTTGTCTTGTTTCACTCTCCCTATTTATTTTGTGGTCTAAGAAAGAGAAAGATTGTATAAAATTCACTTATCTTGTTGAGATTGTTTTCTTCTAATATTGTTTTAATGTACAATCATCTCTGTTTTACTGTTTTGCAAGTGATACTTGTAAAATGAAAAAATTATAAATAAATGATTAAAAAAAAAAAAAAAAGGGCATCTGAGAATCTGTGGGGTCCTTTTATTAAGTTGCCCAGAAAAATGGCACGTGTATTGGACGCAGGCAGGTCAATTTTCAACGCGCCTGCAAAAAGGCCTTTTTTGGGGCAGGAAATGGACATGCGGCAAAATAAAAATTGGCGCGTGTTCATTTTGGATCTGAGACCTTACTGCCACCCATTGACTTAGCGGTAAGGTCTCACGCATTAACCGAGTGATAATCATCTGCACGCATACAATGCAGATTATCGCCCGGTTAGCACCGCACACTGAAATATTTTCCGGCACGCGTAGTGGCCGCATGTAAAAAATGAAATTACCACCCGGGCTATGCAGTAGCCAGCTGGTAGTTCCAAATTGGCGTGCATTGGGCGCATGTAGGCACTTATGCGGCTTAGTAAAAGGGCCCCTGTGAGAAGTATTTAAGTCTAAATTTGATTAATTTCCTGTAATTTATGTATGTGAACAGGCTATATAACTGAAGCTGTTTAAGAGAGTTTTTATTTTAATTCTGATACTGAAAAGTTTGAGAGAGTGAAATTGTTTGTTTACTCTTTCCAAAAATACTAGGACTAGGGAGAATGTGATGAAGCTACAAAGTAGTAAATTTAATACGAATTGGAGAAAAGTTTTCTTCACTCAACGTGTAATTAAACTCTGGAATTCGTTGCCAGTGAATGTGGTAAAGGCAGTTAGCTTAGCGGGGTTTAAAAAGGGTCTGGACGGCTTCCTAAAGGAAAAGTCCATAGACCATTATTAAATTGACTTGGGAAAATCCAATGCTTATTTCTGGGATAAGCAGCATAAAATGTGTTGAGCTTTTCTGGGATCTTGTCAGGTATTTGTGACCTGAATTGGCCACTGAAACAGGATGTTGAGCTTGATGGACCTTTGGTCTGTCCCAGTGTGGCAATACTTATGTACTTATGAAAACTTGAAACGGGTTTGATTTTGTTGACTTGAAAGAAAGTAAAAATTGCTTTTATTCCTTCAAAGTTCTCTAAGTGAGTTTGGGAAATATTTAAGAAGAAATTGCTGAATTTCTGAAAGTGTATTTTGAGATTTAAAATCTCTGTGACTGAAAGAAACATCATATGCTGAGAAGTTACAGTATATTCTCTCATGTTTGCTTAATGTGAAAACTTAACATTATATTGGTCATAAAGGACCCTGTTTACTAAGGTACGCAAGCGTTTTCGCGTATGCTAAAAATTAGCATGCGCTAACCACATAAACGGCGATAGGAATATTATGGGAATCTACATAGTTAGTGTGTGCTAATGCTTAGCACGTGCACCAGCATGCCTCTAGTGCAGCTTAGTAAACAGGGCCCAAAATTTGTTCAGCATTTTGATGAAACCTTCAGTGGGTTGTTATTTCCTTTGCATGATATGAGGTTGTGAACTTTTGTGTAGAAGTGCTGAACTGAATTTCTGCTGTTCTTTATTAATAACTTTGGGTCCCTTTTAACAAGCTGCGGCAAAAAGGGGCCTGCGCTGGCATCAGCGTGTGTTTTTCAGTATGTCTGTCTCCCAGGTCTCCAGTGTCTCTCCCTCTCTCTTCCATCCAGCATCTTTCCCCCTTTCTTCCCCATCCCCATTCTGTCTCTCTCTCCCTTCCTTGTCTTGTAGTTTTTCCTATATAAATCTTGGAACATGGACATGTCAATATATATACCACATGTGTACTTCTGCAATCAGTGAAAATGGTGCAAATGGCGAAAATTCTCAAACAATATTGGAGAATAGTGCAGACATACCAAATATTCAAAGAGCATGTTTTAGGGCTAGCATATTCTAGTTGGAAAAATATACGAGAGATATTACAAACATCAACTCTAAACAAAAATATAAGAGAACATAGCAAAGGACATAAAGTCTGTGGATCTTGTAAATACTGCACAAGCATATGGACAATAAAGGAATTCATTCATCCTATTGACCATAAGCATTATATTATCAGTACAGACCCCCAGTTGCAGAAGTACACATGTGGTATATATACTGACATGTCCATGTCCCAAGATTTATGTAGGAATAACTACAAGACCTCTTAAACAGCGTCTAAGTGAACATAAACATAATTTGACATATCAAAAAACAGAAGCTCCAACTATAGAACTTAGCATCAAATATCAACATAAATTTATAGACTATAAATGTGTTGTTATAGATCAAGTAAAAAGTTCAACACGAGGAGGAGATAGAGATCGTCGATTAACACAACTAGAACAACGATGGATTTACAAATTACAAGCCTTGATTCTTAAAGGCTTAAATAGTAGAATAGAGTAGAAAGTGTTCTTTTGAATACCCTCCACATTAGGGTCAATACGACATAGGTTACAGGAAAAGGAAACACGAAGGGGTATAATCGAAAGGGACGCCCAAGTTTTGCTGAGCACGTCCTCGCAAAACGTCCCGATGGAGGGGCGGGGAACAAGATGGGCGTCCATCTTTCATTTTGATAATACGGTCGGGGACGCCCAAATCTTGAAATTTAGGACGTCCATAGAGATGGTCGCCCCTAGACTTGGTCGTTTCTGATTTTTGGCGATAATGGAAACCAAGGACGCACATCTCAAAAACGACCAAATGCAAGTGCTTTGGTCGTGAGAGGAGCCAGCATTCATAGTGCACTGGTCCCCCTGACATATCAGAACACCAACCGGGCACCCTAGGGGGCACTGCAGTGGACTTCCTAAATTGCTCCCAGGTACACAGCTCCCTTACCTTGTGTGCTGAGCCCCCTAAACCCCCCTAAAACCCACTACCCCCAACTGTACACCACTACCAAAGCTCTTACAGGTGAAGGGGGGCACCTAGATGTGGGTACAGTGGGTTTGTGGTGGATTTTGAGGGGCTCACATTTACCACCACAAGTGTAAAAGGTAGGGGGGATGGGCCTGGGTCAGCCTGCCTGAAGTGTACTGCACCCACTAAAACTGCTCCAGGGACCTGCATATTGCTGTCATGGACCTGAGTATGACATTTGAGGCTAGCATAGAGGCTGGCACAAAATATTTTTAAAGATTTTTTTTGAAGGTGGGAGGGGGTTAGTGACCACTGGAAGAGTAAGGGGAGGTCATCCCCGATTCTCTCCGGTGGTCATCTGGTCATTTCAGCCACCTTTATGTGCCTTGGTTGTAAGAAAAACACGACCAGGTAAAGTTGTCCAAGTGCTCGTCAGGGACGCCCTTTTTTTTCCATTATGGGTTGAGGACATCCATGTGTTAGGCACGCCCAAGTCCCGCCTTCGCTACACCTCCGATACGCACCCTTGAACTTTGGCCATCCCTGCGATGGAAAGCAGTTGGGGACATACAAAATCGGCTTTCGATTATACCGATTTGGAAGACGCTGTGAGAAGGACGCCCATCTTCCGATTTGTGTCGAAAGATGGGCATCCTTCTCTTTCTAAAATGAGCCTGAAAGTGAACAAAACCAACAACTGATTAGCTAGGCAGAGTCAGTGTCCTTTTAAAACCAACAGGCGCGGACGATTCCAAGATGGCGCTTTGATCACATGCACCTGAGTAAGCTCCCTGGGGACGCTGTGAATTGTTGCCTCTTGCGGGTCCCTCGTCTCGTCGTTCGCGATGGGAAAACGGAGGGGGAAGGTAAGGGAGCTTCCCTCGGCTCCTGGGCCCTCGTCAGCATTGAAGCAATCGATTTTACAGTTCCCCAAGATGCCACCGGGACCTCTTTGCACGTCGACTCCTTCTGCAACTGTCGACGCGTTGACGTTGATGGGAAGCGGAGATGGGGCTTCTCTGAGTCTGTCAGGTTCTCAGGTTCAGAGCCCGCGGGACTGGGCTCTGGAGCAAACGTGAGCCCTTGGGCTGCTGACGAGGAGCGACAGCAGCAGGCAAAACCCACCAACCAACACTGGGTAAACACACCGGCAGGGACTGCAGGCACTGCCCAGCGAACCGGAACACATGGACTGGAATCCCCCGGACTGGAACACACACCGGACCGGAACACACTGGACTGGTCCCCCGGACTGGAGGACACAGGACTGGAACACGGGACTGGAGCACCCTGGACTGGTCCACACAGCTTCACCTGCACTTAGCTACTAAACCCCCCAGAAGTTGAGCTCCTGGGTTCGAGTAGCCGACAGGACTTACTGGATACCGGATGACATAGGGACCAGGACTGGAAACAGAAGTGCTCCTAAACCTAAACTGATCTACGTGCTCCCAATCCCTAAACCAGCAGGAGTGTTCCTAACAGTAAACTGACAAAAGGACTTCCTAAGCCCTATACTAAACAGGAGCTCCTAATCCCTGCTCAAGAAAGGAACTTCCTAAGCCCTAAACTAACAGAGCAGGGAACTAAACACAAAGCTAACACAGGTGCTACTAAGCACCAAGCTACAAGCAGAACTTTACACTAATAAGCTGAACACAGAACTAACCAGCTACCTAAGCACTGCTCTAGCAAGCTAGACACAACTAACAAGGTGCTTCCTAAGCACTACTCTGGCAAGCAACCAGAAGAGCTCCTAGCACTAAAAGGGAAGACAGGGGAGCCACAAGGAGGGAAGCTAACACATAAGCCAAAAGTGCTTCTAAAGCACCAAACACCAACAGCAAAGACTGCAATGCTCCTAATAGCACAAACACCAGAAGTACTTCTAACAGCAAACTCTGCAGTGTTCCTAACAACACCAAACCCTGAAGTACTTCTATCAACAACAGAGCTTCCAAAGCCCTACACACAGCAATGCTACCAAAACCAAGAGGGACCAGAAGGGAACCAAAAGGGAAAAGCAGGAAAGCTAAACACACAGTCACCAGTGCACACTGCACTAACACTAACCTGGACCTTAGCAAAAGCAAGCAGGGAAACTAGACACAGAGTCAGAAGTGCACACTGCACCACCCTACCTACAGCAAACACCACTGTTGCAAAGGCCCTGAAGGAAACAAGACCACTTCCTTATCAAGGCCCTCCCTGATGATGTCACACTCCCTAGACCTAGGCAAAAGCACACTGACCCAGAGAGGCCCAACCCACACCAATGCAAAACCGTGAAACACTTGAAGCCAGTACACCCAAAGAGAGGTAGAGCAACTCAGGCAACACACAGCTGTAGTAAAGTAAAACAATTAACCCCATGCTGCTGGAAGCTGCCAGCACAGAGAGACAGAGCCAGCTCAGAAAGGACAGAGAAAAGAAACAGAAGCCAGCTAAGAAGCTGACCCCCAGGAAAGAGGTAAGTTTGAGAGAGGTTCAGACCCCAATCATAACAGCACCTCCCCCTCAAGGCTCCCGTGTCCCCACGGGAGCTCCAGGTCTCAAAAGACAATTTAGGTCTCCATGGGTAGCTGTGATGAAATCTCCCAATGGGTTTCACAACATAAATCTGGGCGGCTGGGCAGGACGTGACAAGTACATCTGGAACTAGGAAACCAGAATGGCTTTGTCCGCCACGAGGCTCTTTAGAACGGCTGCTAGGCAGGATCAGAGTCTTGGATGCAACAAGTGGAGTCCTATTCAACAGGAACCATCTCTTGAAGGAGTCCACAACTTCCTTGACTTCCTGGCACTCCACTGTAGCAGCCAGAACTGGGCTAGAGCCCACACCCATCCTGGAATCTAAAGCCGGACAGGAACTCGAACAGGACTTCAGACTGGACCTTGCCTCTTGGCTGGAGCTGGAACTCAGGAGGGGTTCAACATCTTGGTTGAAGTGGGAACTCAGAGTAGACTCAGCATCTTGCCTGAGACTGCAATCTGATCCGGCCTCAGCCTCTGGGCCGGAACTGCCACTCAATTCGGACTCAGCCTCTTGGCTGGACTTGGTACTCAACGTAGACTCAGCATCTCGGCTGGCACTGGGACTTGCTCCGGACTCAGCATCTTGACCGGGACTGCAACTTGACCTGGACTCAGCATCTTGCCTGGAACTGGAACTCCAACTTGACCCGGACTCAGCATCTTGACCGGAGTTGCAACTTGACCCGGACTCAGCATCTTGCCTGGAACTGGAACTCCAACTTGGCCCGGACTCGGCATCTTGGCCGGGACTGCAACTTGACCCAGACTCAGCATCTTGCCTGGGACTGGAACTCCAACTTGACTCGGACTCAGCATCTTGACCGGGACGGCAACTCTCACCGGGCTCAGCATCTTGACTGAAACTACAACTCGCTCCAGACTCAGCATCTTGACTGAAACTACAACTCGCTCCAGACTCAGCATCTCGGCTGCCACTGCTGCCACTCGATCCGGACTCAGCATCTCGGCTGCCACTGCTGCCACTCGATCCGGACTCAGCATCTTGGCAGGCAAAGCCCTTCAGGCTGGACTCAGAAGTTTGGCGGGAAAAATCAGGAAGCCACCTTCTTTCAGCTTGGGCTTCAGGAGTATCCCGTAGGGTTGGCTCTGAGAGGAGTTGGAAGCGGTAAAAGAACAGCTTGGTAGAGGGATCAATAGCAGAAACTGGGTTTTCTTCGAACCCAAGCCAGGAGAGACGCCTTCTTTCCGCTGCAGCTTCAGGAGTATTCTTCAGGGCTGGATCAGACAAAAGTGCAACCCGGTAATCCTGGAGTGTCAGAAACGGATCCAGATCAAAAATGGGGTTGGAACTGGGATCCAAACTGGTACTAGGAGGCCTGGTTTGAAGCGCCACTTGAACTGGACTCCGAGGCTTGCGTGGAGGCGCCATCTGGACTGGCACCGGAGGCTCGGTGAGAAGCCCCTCTCGGACCGGAATCGGAGGCTCGGCCAGCAGCGTCCCACGGACTGCACTCTGAAGCTTGAGTGGAAGAGCCACTTGAACTGGCATCGGAGGCTCGGTCAGAAGCGTCCCTCGGACCGGACTCTGAAGCTTCGCTGGACGTGCTGCTCGGACTGGATTCAGAGGCTTGTCTGGGCGCGCTGCTGGGACTGGACTGGAGTCCAGCTGAGCCCATAGCATAGAATTCCCCAGACGTCTCCTCTCAGCGACCGCTTCAGGAGTATCCCACAAAGCTGGATTCAAGACAAGGCTGCGGCGATACTCAGCGAGCGTGATAAAAGGGTCCATATCTGAAACTGGGTTTTCAGTGATTCCAAGCCACCGGACACGTTTTCTCTCAGCTGCCGCTTCAGGGGTCTTCTTCAAAACAGGATGAGACAAAAGTTTCCCACGATACTGACGAAGAGTCATAGAAGGATCAAGAACAATGACGGAGCTGGACCCCAGCTGGGTCAGCTGGGCAGGGGTTCTTGCCGGGCTCATGGCCTTTGCAATCTGTCAGGTTCTCAGGTTCAGAGCCCGCGGGACTGGGCTCTGGAGCAAACGTGAGCCCTTGGGCTGCTGACGAGGAGCGACAGCAGCAGGCAAAACCCACCAACCAACACTGGGTAAACACACCGGCAGGGACTGCAGGCACTGCCCAGCGAACCGGAACACATGGACTGGAATCCCCCGGACTGGAACACACACCGGACCGGAACACACTGGACTGGTCCCCCGGACTGGAGGACACAGGACTGGAACACGGGACTGGAGCACCCTGGACTGGTCCACACAGCTTCACCTGCACTTAGCTACTAAACCCCCCAGAAGTTGAGCTCCTGGGTTCGAGTAGCCGACAGGACTTACTGGATACCGGATGACATAGGGACCAGGACTGGAAACAGAAGTGCTCCTAAACCTAAACTGATCTACGTGCTCCCAATCCCTAAACCAGCAGGAGTGTTCCTAACAGTAAACTGACAAAAGGACTTCCTAAGCCCTATACTAAACAGGAGCTCCTAATCCCTGCTCAAGAAAGGAACTTCCTAAGCCCTAAACTAACAGAGCAGGGAACTAAACACAAAGCTAACACAGGTGCTACTAAGCACCAAGCTACAAGCAGAACTTTACACTAATAAGCTGAACACAGAACTAACCAGCTACCTAAGCACTGCTCTAGCAAGCTAGACACAACTAACAAGGTGCTTCCTAAGCACTACTCTGGCAAGCAACCAGAAGAGCTCCTAGCACTAAAAGGGAAGACAGGGGAGCCACAAGGAGGGAAGCTAACACATAAGCCAAAAGTGCTTCTAAAGCACCAAACACCAACAGCAAAGACTGCAATGCTCCTAATAGCACAAACACCAGAAGTACTTCTAACAGCAAACTCTGCAGTGTTCCTAACAACACCAAACCCTGAAGTACTTCTATCAACAACAGAGCTTCCAAAGCCCTACACACAGCAATGCTACCAAAACCAAGAGGGACCAGAAGGGAACCAAAAGGGAAAAGCAGGAAAGCTAAACACACAGTCACCAGTGCACACTGCACTAACACTAACCTGGACCTTAGCAAAAGCAAGCAGGGAAACTAGACACAGAGTCAGAAGTGCACACTGCACCACCCTACCTACAGCAAACACCACTGTTGCAAAGGCCCTGAAGGAAACAAGACCACTTCCTTATCAAGGCCCTCCCTGATGATGTCACACTCCCTAGACCTAGGCAAAAGCACACTGACCCAGAGAGGCCCAACCCACACCAATGCAAAACCGTGAAACACTTGAAGCCAGTACACCCAAAGAGAGGTAGAGCAACTCAGGCAACACACAGCTGTAGTAAAGTAAAACAATTAACCCCATGCTGCTGGAAGCTGCCAGCACAGAGAGACAGAGCCAGCTCAGAAAGGACAGAGAAAAGAAACAGAAGCCAGCTAAGAAGCTGACCCCCAGGAAAGAGGTAAGTTTGAGAGAGGTTCAGACCCCAATCATAACAGAGTCCTGGAGACCGCAGGGATCCACCACAGCCAGGAAGTGAACTATTCGCTGCAGCCCAGCCAGTATCCAACACTGAAGGGGTAAATTCGGAGCTGACAGAGGGGAGGACAGCGGTGAATTTGAGTGGGACCTCGGATCCTGTGTTTTCGGCCGAATTGGCCTTAAAGGTACTGCCACAAGGTATTGTTACCAAGCTCTCTCATACTGAGACCCCACCACATCTCCTTTTACCATCAGGTGGAATAAGCAAGCCCTCTATTGTGACACTTGAGTCACTGTGGGATATGGTATATAACACTCACTCCTCTATGCAAAGTATGTTAAAAGAAAATACTAACAATATTAAAACTCTTTCAGAAGCAGTTCTGATACAGGCACAGGTGACAGCACAGCAGTCCTCTAAGATTGAAAAAGTGGATACTAAAATTCAAGAAATGGGGTCTTTGGAATCCGCTTTGGTTAAGGATAATAACTTTTTGCATAAATGTTTGGAATACCTTGAAAACCAGTCTCGGAGACATAACCTTCGGTTCCTTAATTTCCCCAAGTCTCCTTTAATTCCTCCAATTGAGATGGTGAAAAAATATATGATTGACATTCTGGGAATGGACAAAGATTCATTGCCTCCCATAACTCGGACCCATTACATCTGGAACATTAGGGGGACATTGGGAGACCCCCCTGGACGAGAAATGGGTGAAGAAATGAACCTTACTTCCTTCCTGGAAAGTTCGCTGGAAGTGATCACCCATAGGACTACAATGTTAGTCACTTTTGTGCTGGAGCCAGATCGGAATGCTGTATTAAGACTTTCCCTGAGGCATTTAGAAGAACTGTTTATGGGCTCCAAGGTTAGGATCTTTCCTGATCTTTCCGGGCTGACACAAGCGAGACGTAGGGCTTTTTGGAACTGCTTCCCAGAGTAGAAGCCTTGAAAGCAAATTTTGTAATACGTTTTCCTTGCATATGTATTGTATTGCTTGAGGGCAATTTCAATTTGTAGACCCAAAACAGCTTAAAGATTTCCTAGAAACTAGAGTTGAAGTGACTGTTACATGCCCTCCTACATAGCAGGCTGGAGTCTGAACTTAAAGGTAGCAACTGTGTAATAATAATTTAATATTTTTGCTTTTTTTTCCTTTCCTTGGAATCACTTTTCTTTTTATAGTGGACGGAAAATAGTTCTTATTGTTTCCTCATATTTTTATGTAATGAGATTTTCTTGTTATTTGAATGCGAATTGCATAATCACATTGCTGTGTGAATTGTTAAATGATTCATAAAGGATAAAAAAAAAAATAAAACCAACAGGCGCCATATTTAAAAAGCTGACAAAGATACATAGGGCGATATTAATGAGGGTAAGAATATACATGGTCGTTTCTCTCTCGATGCCTGGCTCTCCGTTTTTCTTGAGCCCTCATCCCCATCCCTCATTCTTGGTGACTTCAACATACACATTGATAACCCATCCGACTCATATGTTTCTCAGTTCCTCACTCTTACCTCCTCCTTCAACCTCCAACTGAGCTCCTCCACCCCTACTCACAAATCTGGCCACTGTCTTGATCTCGTCCTCTCTTCTACTTTCTCACCCTCCAATTTCCGCGCATCAGCTCTTCCTCTCTCTGACCATCACCTAATCACATTCACACTTCAGCACCCTCCCCCTTATTCTCGCCCAACACTAAATACTACTTCCAGAAATCTCCAGGCTGTTGACCCCCTCACCTTATCCTCTAGTATCTCTGATCTCCTCCCTTCCATCATGTCTTCCGAATCTGTTGACAAAGCTGTTTCCACTTACAATGCCACTTTCTCCTCTGCTCTAGACACCCTTGCACCGTCCATCTCCCATCCCACAAGGCGTACCAATCCCCAGCCCTGGCTGACCCCTTGCACCCGATACCTTCGCTCCTGCGCCCGTTCGGCTGAACGCCTCTGGAGGAAATCTCGCACCCATACTGATTTCATTCACTTCAAATTCATGCTATCCTCCTTCCAATCCTCCCTATTCCTCGCCAAACAGGACTATTACACCCAATTGACTAATTCCCTCAGCTCTAATCCTCGTCGTCTCTTCACCACCCTCAACTCCCTCCTCAAAGTGCCCTCTGCTCCCACCCCCCCCCCTCACTCTCTCCTCAATCTCTGGCCGACTACTTCCGTGACAAGGTCCAGAAGATCAACCTCGAATTCACCACCAAACCTTCTCCTCCTCTTCATCCTATAACCCACTCTCTCAACCAACCAACCCAGGCCTCCTTCTCCTCTTTTCCTGATATCACCGAAGAGGAAACCGTCCATCTCCTCTCCTCCTCGAAATCCACCACCTGTTCCTCAGACCCCATCCCCACCAACCTACTTAGCACCATTGCTCCTACTATCACCCCCACCATCTGTCATATCCTCAACCTCTCTCTCCACTGCAACTGTCCCGGACACCTTCAAGCATGCTGTGGTCACACCACTCCTCAAAAAACCATCTCTTGACCCTACATGTCCCTCCAACTACTGCCCCATTTCCCTCCTACCCTTCCTCTCCAAGATACTTCAACGCACCATTCACAGCCGCTGCATTGATTTTCTCTCCTCTCATGCCATCCTCGATCCACTTCAATCCGGCTTGCACCCCCTACACTCGACAGAAACGGCACTATCTAAAGTCTGCAATGACCTGTTCCTCGCCAAATCCAAAGGTCACTACTCCATCCTCATCCTCCTCGACCTATCCGCCGCTTTTGACACTGTCAATCACAACCTACTTCTTGACACACTGTCCTCCTTTGGGTTCCAGGGCCCTGTCTTCTCCTGGTTCTCCTCTTATCTCTCGCATCGCACCTTCAGAGTACACTCTCATGGTTCGTCCTCCTCCCCTATCCCGCTCTCTGTTGGAGTTCCTCAGGGATCTGTCCTTGGGCCCCTCCTTTTTTCAATCTACACCTCTTCCTTAGGCTCCCTGATCTCATCTCATGGTTTCCACTATCATCTTTATGCTGACGACACCCAGCTGTATCTCTCCACACCAGACATCACTGCGGAAACCCAGGCCAAAGTATCGGCCTGCTTATCCGACATTGCCGCCTGGATGTCCAACCGCCACCTGAAACTGAACATGGCCAAGACTGAACTTATTGTTTTCCCACCCAAACCCACTTCTCCTCTCCCTTCACTCTCTATCTCAGTTGATAACACCCTCATCATCCCCGTCTCATCTGCCCGCAACCTCTGTGTCATCTTCGACTCCTCCCTCTCCTTCTCTGCACATATCCAGCAGATAGCCAAGACCTGTCGCTTCTTCCTCTACAACATTAGCAAAATTCGCCCCTTCCTCTCTGAGCACACCACCCGAACTCTCATCCACTCTCTCATTACCTCTCACCTTGACTACTGCAACCTACTCCTCACCGGCCTCCCACTTAGCCACCTATCCCCCCTTCAGTCCATCCAGAACTCTGCCGCACGTCTTATCTTCCGCCTTGACTAATATACTCATATCACCCCTCTCCTCAAGTCACTTCACTGGCTTCCGATCAGATACCGCATACAGTTCAAACTTCTCCTACTAACCTACAAATGCACTCAATCTGCAGCCCCTCCTTACCTCTCTACCCTCATCTCCCCTTACGTCCCTACCCATAACCTCCGCTCTCAAGACAAATCCCTCCTTTCAGTACCCTTCTCCACCACCGCCAACTCTAGGCTCCGCCCTTTCTGCCTCGCCTCACCCCATGCTTGGAACAAACTCCCTGAGCACATACGCCAGGCCCCCTCCCTACCCATCTTCAAATCATTGCTCAAAGCCCACCTCTTCAATGTCGCTTTCGGCACCTAATCACAACACCTCCACTCAGGAAATCGAGACTACCCCAACTTGACATTTCGTCCTTTAGATTGTAAGCTCTTCTGAGCAGGGACCGTCCTTAGTTATTAATTTGTACAGCGCTGCGTAACCCTAGTAACGCTCTAGAAATGTTAAGTAGTAGTAGTAGTATTTCCAAAGCGTGGAAGGTCCATAAGCTCATAAGTTTCCTTTACTTTGAGCAAACCTATGCAAACAGCACATCTTTAAAGATAAGTATCTGTGATGCCCTTAAGAAAATTATTTTCAAAAACTCGAGAAGAGGATCAAAGAAATATATAAAGTGATAAAGCACTAATTAATAAGAAAATAAAAAAAATAAATAAAAAGGTTCTCTCTCTGGAGGTTTTTAAGGCTGATGAAGAAGTCCGCCCAGCAAATCATCGCAAAAGCAAAAAAACTAGCCGAGCATCTGAAGCCTTTCTCCTCCTTGAAATAAAGGATTGCTAAATGAAAAATTATAAGAAGGTAAAGATTGTAACGTGTTCCTAGTAGATTTAGAGGATTATTTTTCTTCCAGTTTGTAATATTGGATGATCATACTCAAAAACGTTACATCAGTATATTAGTTTTGCTTTGATAATCTTTTACTATTAAAAAATCTTGGTATTATTTGAAACTAGTAAAAAAGGCCCGTTTCTGGCTCAAATGAAACGGGCGCTAGCAAGGTTTTTCATTGAGTGTGTATGTTAGAGTGTCTGTGAGAGTGACTGTGTGAGAGAGAGTGAATGTGCAAGTGTGTGTGTGTGACAGAGTGAGTGTGGGTGCAACTGTGTTTGTGAGAGTGTGTGTATGTGAGAGTGAATGTGCGAGTGTGTGTGTGTGTGTGTCAGAGAGAGAGAGTGAGTCTGGGTGCGAGTGTGTCTGTGAGTGAGAGAGAGTGTGTGTGTGAGAATGAGGGTGTGCAAGTGCGTATGTGAGTCACAGTGCGTGTGAGATAGTTTGTGCTTCACACAGATCCAGTGTGTGTGTGTGTCTGAGAGAGTGTGAGAGAGTTTGGGTGCGATACACAGACTCTCTGTGAGACGGAGAGAGTGTATGAGACCGATAGAGTGTGTGAGAGTGGCTGTGGCCCCCCCTCCCTCTCTGGTTTCTGGATCCCCCAGGCCCCTCCCCCTCTGAGGGTTGTGGGCCGCCCCTCCCCCTTTTAGGTCTGAGGCCCCCCCAACCCCCTCTGGTCTCTGGACCCCGTTCCACATCCCCTCTCAGGACCCCATTCCCCCCCTCTCTTTTGTGAGGACCCCGTTTCCCCCGGGTTCAGGACCAGCCCTCCCCCTTTTGGGGGCTGATGGCAGTTCGAACAGCTGCAGAATACATACACTGATTAAGTGTAACATAGTGATTAAAGAATTGCACCTTTGAAACTGCTATAAATTCTTACATGCCTGTCAAGCTTCCCGCACTCTCGCTGGTCATCTCCCACACTCCCACTGGGGAGCCAATAACTTCCGCTTAGCATCCTCCCCTTCCATAAGCAGCAGGAGATCCCTTAACAAGGCATCATTTGAAGTATGTCAAAGGGTAGAGCCAGGAGGCAGAGGGGTGGGGATGGGCAGAGCTGCGGTGTGTCCTAAAATCTCCCACTGAAAAATAGAGTCCCATTGGCAGCTCTAATACACATTCAAGCACACACACACATATTAGGGATGGGCAGTCAGAAATGTTTGTTTCTTGTCATTACTTGTGTCATTTCCAGGAATGTTCATGTTATGTGTTTTTGTCTGGCCATTTTGTCATCACAGGAGCAAAGTCATTTATGGACTCATTTTCAAAAGAGAAAAACATCCAAAAAGTGGCA
Organism: Microcaecilia unicolor; assembly: GCF_901765095.1. Classification (NCBI taxonomy): domain Eukaryota; kingdom Metazoa; phylum Chordata; class Amphibia; order Gymnophiona; family Siphonopidae; genus Microcaecilia; species Microcaecilia unicolor. The sequence continues at coordinate 646,437,833 of NC_044031.1, read as the reverse complement.
TAAAATCTTCATTTGGATGTTTTTCTCACAAAAACATACAAACTGGTATTTTCAAAACCAATTTTTAGATGTTTTTCTATGAAGTCCATCAGAAGTGCGTTCAAATCACAAGGGTGTGTGTCAGAGGCAGGGGCATAGCCAGACAGCAGATTTTGGGTGGGCCTAGGCAAGAAGTGGGTGGGCACCAAGCGTTCTCCCCCTCTCACCAAAAAAAATATCTCAGCTGGTGGGAAAATGCTTCGCTCCACTTTGGCAGTCTGCAGCAGGCATGTGCTGAAAACTGAGCATTCACAGGTGCCAGTATCGTGGAAAGCAGCGTTTTTGTTACCATCAGGGGGAAGTTTTCAGTTGGCGGAGCTTGGGATCCCCACTAGCTACTGCTAAACATGTGCTACTGTTGGGTGGGCCTGAGCCCTAAGTGGGTGGGCCCCGACCCACCTAGGCCCACCTGTATCTACGCCACTGGTCAGAGGCATGTTAAAGGTGGGATCTGGGCATTCCTAACACTTGGACGTTTTTCAGTCATAATAGAACAAAACAAAACCGTCCAGAACTAAAACTAAGACGTTTTGAGCTAGACCTGTTTTTATAATGAATAAGGCACAAAAGGGTGCTCTAAATGATCACTGGAAGGAATCAGGGGTTACCCCCAATATCCCTCCAGTGGTCACTGAGCCCATCCCACCCTCCAAACATGTGAATACAAATATGATTTAGCAACCTCTATGACAGCCTCAAATGTTAGAGCCAGGTCTATTAGAGCAGCATGCAGGTCCCTGGAGTAGTGTAGTGGCTAGTGCAGTACAGTGCACCATGGCGTGCACCAAGCTTTCCCCCTCCCCAGCTCACACCACTGCCTCATCAGTGACAGCTTCCTTCACATTTTACTTCGAATTGTTCTTCCATGTTCAGTCTCAATCCTATGTGCCTTGTGTGAAGAGGAAAACCTGTAGGCAAAGGCCTCGGAAGGTAAAACAGTAACCTGAGAACTCAGGAGACTACAACTCCCAGCTGACCCGGGATAGAACACCTGACCCAACTAATGATTGTAGCACGCACTTCAATTCCCAAGCTCCTAGAGAGGGGGGGTTATGACCTATGTATATTCCTTCTTATGCTAGGCCTGTTACAAAAGCCTTTACATTGCTCTGTTTGGTTCTCACAAGTTAGCCTAATACGTTTGCATCTTTGTAACATACAGTGCTTTCTCAGGAACTGAGGAATGACACTTCAAGGATGCACATTTGGCTGGAGCTGAGACCATGCCTTTCATATAAGGTGGATATAACCTTGGGAGGTGGTGAGAGACTGAGGATACAGTGAGCCTAAGATGTCCAGAATGTTTCAGTTTTGGGGAGAGAGGACACAAGGGGATTGTAATATGTATTACTTTGCTCTGTGACTAACTACACGCTGTACTCACGCTGTACTGATAAGTAATTAGCCAATGGCCACCAAGTGTGCATGTGCACACACATCAGGAGAGACTGATATAATACAGGAACATCCATATATGGCACAGGCTACTTTATGATTTTAGTTTAGTTAGTTTAGGAGAAATCACATGATTTGGGAGAAAAAGGAACTTACAAATGGTATATATGTGAAGGCTAGGAAAGGTGTTAGTGAGCAGACTTTGTTATTCAGTCTTTGCGTCTTGCTTTTCTGTGTGACAACTTGCTCCAGAGAGAACAATTATTTTGTATTTGGCTTAGTGATATACCAATAAAGATTTTTACTGGTTGCGCCTACAACTAAGTCTAATTGTCACTCTTATTTTTTCAGCCCACAGGGCTGAACTCTTTCCCCTCCCTAAGGACAAGGGACAGGGATTACACACCTGCTCTGGGGGCCCAATCAGGAGGATTTGAAGAAGCTGGGGGGGGGGGGATACAAGGAGAGGAACCAATGGAATGGCAACCCTTAGAGGGAGTTCCTGAGGTCTCCCAGGAGAGTGCAGCTACTGAGCCGGAGCCTATGGATGTTTCAGCCCTGGCCAAGGTAAAGGGGTATAAGCTGAAAGGATTTATAGCAGTCGTGCTCTTTAACCTGGTACAGCTGTGGAAGTAGGATTCTCAGAAAAGAGCCCTGGAGTTTGAAGCATTTGAACCAGCTCAGGGCTTACTGCAAAGACTGAAATTTGTTCCCGAAGGGTAAGGGAAACTGGATAACGTGCTTAAGCCTGATCCAAGTGGGTGAATACCATGTGTTTGCTGCTGGTATGGTAAAGGGAGGTGGTACCTTCAACCTCTAAATGCACAAGGAGGTGAAGGAACAAAGGGCTTGAGATGAAAACAGAGGAACTGTCATATATAAATGAACTTTATGCTAGTAGATAAATGAACTGTGTTCCAGTATGAACTTTATTTCAGTATGCAAAGGAACTTTGGGCCAGTATAGGAGCATGCTTTGTTCAGGTGAAAGAATTTTCTTCAAGACTGTATTAACTGTTGAGAAGGAGAGCACCTTCTGCTGGGAGGGCTTCTAGGTGAGGGCCTATATGAACTTAAAGGTTAAGTGCTCAGGCCCTTGAAAAGACTGATCCTGGAGGTAAGGGTCAGAGATTTGTGTTTGTTCATGGACATGATTTCTAAATATTAAAGAAAGGCCATACAGGAAAGATGGAGTGGAATCGTGGCTCAGGATTATCGAGGGCTGACTGACACCCCAGCTACCCCGTGGAAGGAGATGTTGTGACACTTGTCTGTACAGACTGACCACTGAGATTCCAGTTTGGGGGCTTCAATTTATACTGCCCTTTCTCTGCTGAATAGAGATTTCAGCTAATTACCTTGATGCCTCTAATAGCTATCAGTTGTTGATAAGTAGCTAGAGTGACCACTCTAGAGTGGGATTTGTAGTATGGAGTGTTGCCAGAATTTGGGTTTCTGTCAGATACTTGTGACCTGGCTTGGCCACTGTTTGAAAAACAGGATACTGGGCTAGATGGACCATCGGTCTGACCCAGTATGGCTACTCTTATGTTCTTATGTTCTAAATGTTAGCATTCAAAGTGGCAAAATGAGGTTTGGTGACTATTTTTTCCCTTTGTGCTCATCAGATGTAACAGCCAGTTAATATAAGAATATCTTCAGTAAAGAGATGTCTCCGACACAATATATTTACTAAATATTCTTTTTTTATTAGTTTTCCAAAATAGCAGTGATTTTTGAGAAGCAGAACAGTGTTCAAATCAGGAACAAATAGCATATGAGGACATTAATGAGTCCAGAACCTTGGTTATCAGCAGTGAGGACCTTCCATCAACATACACGTGGGTTCTTTAATAAGATGTCTACAAACAGATGATAATTCCAGCCATCGAGATCACATAAGGTCTGCAGCAGATGCCCACTCACCGATATTACAAAGGTTGACATTGCGTCTGATTTTCACATAGCCATTTTCTCCCCAGTAGTGACCCCAGCTGGAAAAGAATGAATGAATGAATGAATGAAAAGAAAAATTAACACAGAATAAATTGTAAAGACAGTAGAAGAGAAAAGAAGAACTACATCAAAAAAAGAAGGCAAGATTCAGGAGAATAAAAAAAAGACCACCGAAAGAGATCAGAGAATTTAGAAAGTGCTAGGAAGATTATATATTTGACTACAGTTAATTTTCAGAAAATTTTCAGGACTGCATCTCTTTAGAAGATGTATTATTGAAATTCTCCTAATACTCAAGGAAGTTTACTACCATCTTCAAAGGCACATACACACTCACACCAAATAGCCAGGTCCGAGAGTTCATTCAGGGGTCCTTTTACCAAGCTGAGGTAAAAGGGTGCCTGAGGTAGCGTTGGTGCGTGTTTTTGCCATGTGCCGAGGCCCTTTTTTACTGCCGTGAATAAAAGGCTGCCTTTTGCTTTTTTTAAAGGTAATCAGTAGAGATAAAACAAAATAAAACATGAAAAAGAAAATAAGATGACACCTTTTTTATAACTTAGTACATTTCTTGATTAGCTTTCGAAGGTTGCCCTTCTTCGTCAGATCGGAAATAAGCAAATCTTGTTATATGACAGTATATATAAGTGACTTGGGTATAACAAAAGAGAGGGAACAAAGTACAAACTAAAGTCCAAACAAAAAAACAGCACCACGGGCCTTTAAAATGGAACAAAGTTCTTTAATGAATGAGCCTTGACCCGACACGGGCCGTGTTTCGGTGACTAGCACCTGCGTCAGGGGTCACAGTGATGACGTGGAAAACTTGGGGAATAACTCGAATATTTTCATCTACAATATTCCTTACCCCACGTCTCACGTAGCAAAAGTTATAAAGCACCAAGGCACCTTCACTTTCTGTATCCAACTTAAGTTAATCAAAAAATGTCTCCACCCTGTGTGACGTGGTATTAAAAGCAGAGCCTTTTGAGAGCACAGCTTTTCATCCATTTGGATACAGAAAGTGAAGGTGCCTTGGTGCTTTATAACTTTTGCTACGTGAGACGTGGGGTAAGGAATATTGTAGATGAAAATATTCGAGTTATTCCCCAAGTTTTCCACGTCATCACTGTGACCCCTGACGCAGGTGCTAGTCACCGAAACACGGCCCGTGTCGGGTCAAGGCTCATTCATTAAAGAACTTTGTTCCATTTTAAAGGCCCGTGGTGCTGTTTTTTTGTTTGGACTTTAGTTTGTACTTTGTTCCCTCTCTTTTGTTATACTCGGGTCAAGGCTCATTCATTAAAGAACTTTGTTCCATTTTAAAGGCCCGTGGTGCTGTTTTTTTGTTTGGACTTTAGTTAGTATATATAAGTGAGACATCAAAGCATTTCAGTGACAATCTAACAGGGTGGGGATGGAGGTGCATGGGTGAGACAGGGGGATATGCATGGAGACAGGAGAGTGACAAACAAAGCAGTACAATTTACAATTTTATGGCTTATAATGGGCTAGAAAGCCCAGATCTCTGTTAAGTCCTGTCTGGTGGGTGTCAAAATATTTAATCATTCTGACTTCAAAGGTCTTACGTTCCTGTATTGTTTTAAAGTTACCTTTCAGGATTCTTACTATGAAATCACTAGTACAGTGTTCCGTTTTTGTAAAGTGTTGCCCCACATTTAAAGAAATGGCCATGTGGCAAGTGAACCACTTTCTGCGCAGCCATTTCTGGGCAAGGCTGCCAAAAGACACAGCTGGACCTAGGGCAGGACCAGCCCCCCCACTCAGGCCACCACCCTGCCCCCTTACCTTCTTGTGTCTGCTCCTCCCCCTCAGTCTATCATCTCCTGTTCTTGTGTACCGGGACTCGGGTTATCACCTTAACGAAATCACTTGGGCCCTGGTACACAGGAGCAGGAGACAGACCCGGAAGCAGGCAGGCAGGAAGAAGGTTCTGCTCTCTTGAAACCTTGTCAATGCCTGGCCTCCCGTCGGAGGCCTGTATTCGGGGGGGGGGGGGGGCCTTACTGCCACCTATTTACGTGATGGTAAGGGCTTCCATGCTAACCCAGGGGTACAAAAATAGAAAAATAGAAAATATTTTTGTAGCGCTAGAAATGGCCCACACTGGGGTTAGGAACTACTGCCAGGATTCTGCGGTAGTCCCGATCTGGCACATGGCAAAGCAGCGGTAGCCCTTCCACACTATGTAAAAGGGCTCCTCAGTTTGAGAATTAGGAGGATCTGTTGATAGAACCTCAGAAAGAGACACATTATTACTTTGGAGTGGGAAAAAATGGACCCAAAGCAAGCCCTCCAATTTTAGGGGAGTCCCAGGGGTGGACTTGGGAGAGGGCAAAACATACCCCCTCCCCCCCCCCCATGCGTTAAACATACTTTTGCTGGTGGGGATGCAGAAGACCCACCAGCCAAAGAAATGCAGTGACTGAACCACTTCTCGCCTCCATGTGCTGCTTCTGTAATGCGGAAGTCAGCAGCATGCCTCCAGCTGTCAACTCTAGAACTTTCCAAGCATGCTCAGGTCTTGTGCAAACTGAACATGCTCGAGAAGTCCCAGCGTGAACAGCAGGACTTCAGATTTACAGAAGTAGCTCAAGGAAGAGGGAAGCATCTCGAGCACTACATTTCTTTGGCTGGTAGGGCTTCAGCATCTCTGCCAGCCATTTAAGGGGGTGCTGCAGGTTAGAAGGGCACCCTGTGGCTACGCCACTGGCTCAAAATTGTCTATTTAAAAGGACAATACACTTTTTCTGGGACAAAAGTTCTGCTTTTCCCAGACATGTTGAGACCTAAGCAAGGGAGACTGAGTGCTTTGTACATTTTAACATTGTTAGAGGGTATTTCTCTTTTTGGTGCAGTTCTAAAGACAAAAATAAGTAAATGATTCACTCAGGGTCTTTTTAAGGAAACAGAAAGTGAAAGGCAAGCCTATTTATCTTTTGTATTAGTGTCTATGCAGTGTAATAGTGAATTCTCAAAGGGTTTCCATCATACCTGTTCTTTACTATCCAGTATTGTTCATAGTCCAAAGATCCATAACCCACAACAAGCATTGCATGGTTACTATACTCAGCACACTCATCATCATAGATTCCTGGTGGTGGCAGTGGATGGAGGGAGGGGGAGATAGAAGAGACTTTATTACATGTCAATTTTGTATATGTATCAAGACAATAATTGTAAATTTAGCATCGCCCACTGTCAATATTCCTGTCTACACAATAAACCTATACCTCTCTCTTCTTTTGTCCCCAGCACAGTTCTGAAGGGGAATATTTACTTTTGAATGGTCTGGTGGGGGGGGGGGGGGGGGGGTTTCTTCATTTTTTAAAATTTTGTTCGTTGGGGGGGGGGGGGGGGGTGCTGTTGAGCACCATGTGAGCAGGATGTGTGTTAGCCGAGCTCCCACCAAAGTCAATATAACTTAACCAAATAATATAACTTAAGCAAATAAATTGAAAAAAAAAAGGAAACTCTGCTTTTTTTCCTTTATATAATAACACGGATAGTGTGATTATTAAAGATGACATCAATTAAAGCAGGTAAACGGAATAGAACAGAGCCTGCACCTCCACAAAAGAACACTACTATCGATTCTGATGAAAATGCTGCAGCCATATTAGAAGAAATCCGCTGCCTAAAAGAACTCATGTGTGAAACTAAAGGTGATGTCACAGAAATAAAAGAAGACGTTTCCACCATTAAATTGGAACTATTGAGATTCAACAATATAATAGAAATTCTTGAAAACAAAGCTAAGGTTGCTGAAGAGAACATCAAAATACTTCAACCTCAATGTAAGAAAATCACTGTATTGGAATGTGAGCTGGAAGATGGTAATAACCGAACGAGACGCAACAATATTTTCGTGTACTTGGTCTACCTGAAACAACTGAAGGATCTAGTATGACTTCCTTTCTGGAAAAATTCATTCCTGAAATATTAAATCTAAAATTTAACAAAGATTTCAAAATTCAAAGAGCACACAGAGTGCCTACCTACCGGAGCTCACATGATAGATATTCGAGGCAAGTAGTGCTCAAAGTTCTCCGATATAACCAAGTATTTGACATAATGCAACAAGCAAAAATTAAAGCTCCAAACATGAAGGATCGACTTTGCATTTCCTGCCGGACCTCAGCAAGAACACCATTAGCAAATGCAAGTACAAGCTTGTTACTTGGCTATCTCTCTCCGCTCTGCCTTCATTCAAATGGAACTAGAACTGCCTGCTAATCAACTCTGTCTGAAGTTATCTCTTACTTAATTGAACAATAGGCTGTTCAGAGCTCTTGTTTAATGTTGTTTACAGAGCTTTTGATGTCAAATTTGCACTCAATGATAGTGGCACTTTGTCAATTAGCTCAAAAGCTGTAATGCTTAGTTAAAAGATAGCCTACTGTGTAATTATCCTTATTAGCAGTGCTAACAAAACTATACAATCTGCAATATGGTGGATTTGATATCTTCTTACTATATTTCCCACGCTGACACTTATAAACTCACAGATATACTAATATAAATATATCCACAGTGCTCACCAAATTTGAATAGCATGGAGATTTATGATCTTGTCAGCGAAGTTTACATTAATTCAGTGATAGGATTTATGCTATTAAAGATATATTCTACAGTCTATTTATCTTTAATTGCAGTGCTTTCAATGTAATACAGTCTGCCAAATGTCAGTTTTCCTTTCTCCCGCGCTGCTGTCTAGCATCACAGCGATTGCCATATTTAACAGGGTGATGATTGGGGTATTAAATCTGTGCTGTGTTTGTATAGTGGTTGGCAATACAAACACAAACCCATTTATTGTCTCTAATCAGGTAGAGTCAAAAGTAAGGCTGTATTTTTGATGAGATTCTTGATGTTCACTTATACTTTGATAACAGCGCTCACAGAATCATTCAGCCTGCAGTTTGACGTTTCTCTTTCTCGCACAGCTGTTTTTGATATGAAATCTATATTATTGTTGATATGTCTACGGTTCTCAACAAATTCAACAGCATGACATTTACAGTCTTTCCTTTTATCCTGCGCTCATTAAATGATCTTGAATCAAGCTCGTATACTTATCAATGAGTATGTTAAAGAAACATTAGATAATGCTTTTGGTTGATTCAATAAAGCTTAACAACATCAATGACTTACTGATTAGTTTTCATCTTCTCTTTCTACACTGCCACTATGGTATCAGTGTAAAAACCATACTGTGATTAAATCAGATGGTTCACAACATAAAAACAGACTATACTAGGATTATCTCAGATGGTTGCAATATAAAGATATTTGTATTGCTATTATAACATGATATATTATTGTTAATGCATCTTTATTAACTATGCATATAATGATATATAGCCTACGACATGTTGTTTTTCCTTTTCTTACACCGTCAAAGTGATTATTTCCTCTAAACCATGAATTGGTTGTAGGGGAAAAAAAAAAAAAAAAAAAAAAATATATATATATATATATATATATATATATATATATATATATATATATTGCACTATCTCTGATATCAAATATGACCCAAAGACATACTATCAATGTTACTATTTTTCATATATTATGCTCTTTTCAAACTCCTCTTATTGACCTATAAGTGCATTCACTCTGCAGCTCCTCAATACCTCTCCACTCTCATCTCTCCCTACATTCCTCCCCATGAACTCCATTCACTGGGTAAATCTCTCTTATCTGCACCCTTCTCCTCCACTGCTAACTCCAGACTCCGTTCCTTTTATTTTGCTGCACCTTATGCCTGGAATAGACTTCCTGAGCCGGTACGTCAAACTCCATCTCTGACCGTCTTCAAATCTAAGCTAAAAGCCCACATTTTTGATGCTGCTTTTAACTCCTAACCCTTATTCACTTATTCAGAACCCTTATTTTATCATCCTCACTTTAATATTCCCTTATCTCTTGTTTGTCCTGTTTGTCTGTCCTAATTAGATTGTAAGCTCTGTCGAGCGGGGACTGTCTCTTCATGTTCAAGTGTACAGCGCTGCGTACGTCTAGTAGCGCTATAGAAATGATAAGTAGTAGTAGTAGTCTTTTACACATGGTGGGAGTCTCCTAGGTGTAACACTCTCTCCCTCACTTTATTATGTGCATATCATCCTATGCCATTACACTTGTGCTTATGTTATTGTTTTCTTTGCACAAGATTAGCATCAGTGCATGTTTAAGTCATTCTCTCACACAAGTATTAAATAACGCTTGTTTCCTTCTCTATAAGTTACGGAGTTTATATCAGACTAAGTCACCAAGAAGTTTCATAAATAATTGTTATGGTTATTAAAATAATCTCTCTCAATGTAAAGGGTCTAAAAAATCCTATTAAGAAAAAAAATCTTCAATTATGTCACAAAATTAAACCCTGATATAATTATACTACAAGAAACCCACCTATCAGTTACCGAAGCTAATAAGATCTCACCACGCTGTCCTGATGATGGCTTCAGATGAGACTGGAGCAGAATCTCCCCAGATGCTATCTCAGCTGTCTGTGTCTTAGATGTAGTGCAGGTCTTTCTCAGCAAACAAGTAGGTTTCCGTCTCTCCGTTGGTTTTCAGAGCCAATATCTCTGCCACAGGTATTTCCACCAGTTATCCAGGTCACAAGGTTGGTATCATACAGTCTCTGGCTCACCCCGAGCCTTGCTGGATTTCTCAGGTCCTTACCAGGTACTCCTCCTCCAAGGGTCTCCGACTAACTAACTTCTCCCACTCTCCCCACGTTCTTCCAGATCTCTCGGTCGGGTGATAGCCTGGACCAATTATGATCACGTACAGTCCAGTGCATGGGCAAGAAGAATTCTTTGTTTTGTGACCTTAGAGATAGTAACTTCTGGTGCCATGAGTATGACTCCCTTCCCAGCTTCTCAGAGATAGAAGGGGGATGGTTGGAACACAGAATGTCCTTGGCTTCAGCAAACCTGTCAGTGATTTTCCACAAGCTGAAGCTGGATCTTGCTGACACAGAGATGTGCAGGTCAGAGGGTTGTAGCAGCCATCTTATTGTACCAAGATGTCATAGGCTTGTATAGGCCAAGACCAGCTTATGTAAGATCACAGGGAAATACCCCTACAGTCCTCTGGGGAGGCGCAGAGCAGAGGCGAACCAGGCATTGAATACAAACAAGATACCAGACATGGCAAATAGGACACACTCAAGACAAGCAACAAGCACCACCAGAAAAGGGAGATAGACCACTCAGGCGGGCCGCAAGGCCGATCTGGAACCCACTCATACAGAGTCCAAGATTATGGGTCTCACAGCTGAACTGAAACCGAATCATACCAGAGGGAAGGGAAAAGAAACAGAACAGAATCTCTTGAGCAAGTACTACTCAAGCAGTGCACACACACTGCACTAAACAGAGCCACAAACAAGGGGTCAAAAAACCCTACACAATGGCACAAAGAAACTGAAGAGGAAAAGACAACCAACCCCACTTAGACTCACATGGTAGAAATCACAAGTAAAAGATAAGAAAACCACACAGGAAGGCAGCACAGGACTGGGCTTAGAACCCCAGCTATAAATGAATAGTCGTAACCAAGTCAAAAAGACATCACACAGAGAGGTAGCTCAGGACTGAGTTAGTAGTCCCAGCTAAACGGAAGAACTGTCCACCCATGTCAAACAGAGAGGCAGCTCAAGGCTGAGTTAGTAGTCACAGCTAAACAGAAGAACCACCCACTCAAACACAAACAGAACCAAACAGAGAGGACACTCAGGGCTGTGCTAGAACCACAGCTATAAACAAATAATCCTAACCAAGTCAAACAGAAATCACAGAGAGAGGTAGCTCAAGGCTGAGCTAGTAGTCCCAGCTAAACAGAAGAGCTGTCCACTTGTGCCACACAGAGAGGCAGCTCAAGGCTGAGCTAGTAGTTACAGCAAACAGAAGAACCATCCACTCAAACAGAATCAAACAGAGAGGATGCACAGGACTGTGCTAGTAGACACAGCTAAACGGAAGAACGGCCCAGTCGTGCCACATAAAGAGACCACTCAAGGCTGCGCTAGTAGTCACAGCTAAAAGAAAAAGCAGCCCACTCAAACACAACCAGAAACCTCACAGAGAGAACTCAAACAGAAAGCACACAGGAAAACCTCAAGGCAAGGCCACACAAAGGAACACTCACGGCTATGCCACACAGCATTCAAGGATAAGGGAAGCCACTCATGAAGGAACATTCTAAGCTGTACCATACAGCACTCAGGGAAGAGGGAAGCCACTCAAAGGAATATTCAAGGGTGTGCCACCAGGCACTCAAGGAAAAAAAGGAAGCCGCTCATAGGAATACACAAGGCTGGCCAGGCAGCACTCAAGGGTATAGGGAAGCCACTCATAGGAACACTCTAGGCTGTACCATACAGCACTCAAGGGTAAAGGGAACCCACTCACAAGAATACACAAGGCTGTGTCACACAGCACTCAAGGATAAAGGGAAGCCATTTATAGGAATGCACAAGGCTGTGCCACAGAGTCAAATATCAGACACTAGAGACAAAGGGCAAAGCAAGCAAACAGGCAAATCTGCCTTTACATACACAAATCAGATAAGGAGCAATGCTCACAAGAATCAGGAGACAAACACAGCAGACAAAGAGTTAAAGCAGGCTAAAGGGAAAGGCTGCTTCTAAAACACATCAGAAAGAAGCAGGGCTTACACTGCAGTCAAATGTTTAAAGAAAACAAAGGGAAAAACAAACAATGTTTTTACCAGAACTCAGCCAGCACCCACAGCCAGGTAAGGAAAAGGCAGGCAGAGACAGAGCACACACAGCTGCACGTAAGCAAGATAATCAAGGAAAACAACAACCGGCTCTCTGAACAGAGAAAGGTAACAAGGGAAACCACACAAGGAAACAGAACAGGCTTATGCTGGAGAGCCTAGATAACAAGGAAGGAATCTATTCAGGTACAAACCAGAACCACACACACAGAAAAACAGAACAGGGCTTTGCTTGGGAGCTAAGTTAGCAGGCATGCAATCCATACAGATTCAAACTAGAACAACACACACAGAGAAACAGAAGAGGACTTTGCTTAAGAGCAAACCTAACCGGAAAGTAATCCATACAGATTCAAACCAATATCACACACACAAGGCTCAGGGCAGTGCCCAGAGACACAGCTTAACAAGAAGACCAGTTCCCTCAGAATCAAACAACAGTACAACAAAAAAAAAGGGAAAAATAGACCTGTTGAAAAGGCCACGCAGGAAAGCTCCCTGGGTCATAAGTACATAAGTACATAAGTAGTGCCATACTGGGAAAGACCAAAGGTCCATCTAGCCCAGCATCCTGTCACCGACAGTGGCCAATCCAGGTCAAGGGCACCTGGCACGCTCCCCAAACGTAAAAACATTCCAGACAAGTTATACCTAAAAATGCGGAATTTTTCCAAGTCCATTTAATAGCGGTCTATGGACTTGTCCTTTAGGAATCTATCTAACCCCTTTTTAAACTCCGTCAAGCTAACCGCCCGTACCACGTTCTCCGGCAACGAATTCCAGAGTCTAATTACACGTTGGGTGAAGAAAAATTTTCTCCGATTCGTTTTAAATTTACCACACTGTAGCTTCAACTCATGCCCTCTAGTCCTAGTATTTTTGGATAGCGTGAACAGTCGCTTCACATCCACCCGATCCATTCCACTCATTATTTTATACACTTCTATCATATCTCCCCTCAGCCGTCTCTTCTCCAAGCTGAAAAGCCCTAGCCTTCTCAGCCTCTCTTCGTAGGAAAGTCGTCCCATCCCCACTATCTTTTTCGTCGCCCTTCGCTGTACCTTTTCCAATTCTACTATATCTTTTTTGAGATACGGAGACCAGTACTGAACACAATACTCCAGGTGCGGTCGCACCATGGAGCGATACAACGGCATTATAACATCCGCACACCTGGACTCCATACCCTTCCTAATAACACTCAACATTCTATTCGCTTTCCTAGCCGCAGCAGCACACTGAGCAGAAGGTTTCAGCGTATCATCGACGACGACACCCAGATCCCTTTCTTGATCCGTAACTCCTAACGCGGAACCTTGCAAGACGTAGCTATAATTCGGGTTCCTCTTACCCACATGCATCACTTTGCACTTGTCAACATTGAACTTCATCTGCCACTTGCACGCCCATTCTCCCAGTCTCGCAAGGTCCTCCTGTAATCGTTCACATTCCTCCTGCGACTTGACGACCCTGAATAATTTTGTGTCATCGGCGAATTTAATTACCTCACTAGTTATTCCCATCTCTAGGTCATTTATAAATACATTAAAAAGCAACGGACCCAGCACAGACCCCTGCGGGACCCCACTAACTACCCTCCTCCACTGAGAATACTGGCCACGCAATCCTACTCTCTGCTTCCTATCTTTCAACCAGTTCTTAATCCATAATAATACCCTACCTCCGATTCCATGACTCTGCAATTTCTTCAGGAGTCTTTCGTGCGGCACTTTGTCAAACGCCTTCTGAAAATCCAGATATACAATATCAACCGGCTCCCCATTGTCCACATGTTTGCTTACCCCCTCAAAAAAATGCATTAGATTGGTGAGGCAAGACTTCCCTTCACTAAATCCGTGCTGACTTTGTCTCATCAGTCCATGTTTTTGTATATGCTCTGCAATTTTATTCTTAATAATAGCCTCCACCATCTTGCCCGGCACCGACGTCAGACTCACCGGTCTATAATTTCCCGGATCTCCTCTGGAACCCTTCTTAAAAATCGGAGTAACATTGGCTACCCTCCAGTCTTCCGGTACTACACTCGATTTTAGGGACAGATTGCATATTTCTAACAGTAGCTCCGCAAGTTCATTTTTTAGTTCTATTAATACTCTGGGATGAATACCATCAGGTCCCGGTGATTTACTACTCTTCAGCTTGCTGAACTGACCCATTACATCCTCCAAGGTTACAGAGAATTTGTTTAGTTTCTCCGACTCCCCCGCTTCAAATATTCTTTCCGGCACCGGTGTCCCCCCCAAATCCTCCTCGGTGAAGACCGAAGCAAAGAATTCATTTAATTTCTCCGCTACGGCTTTGTCCTCCTTGATCGCCCCTTTAACACCATTTTCGTCCAGCGGCCCAACCGACTCTTTGGCCGGTTTCCTGCTTTTAATGTATCTAAAAAAATGTTTACTATGTATTTTTGCTTCCAACGCTAATTTCTTCTCAAAGTCCTTTTTTGCCCTCCTTATCTCCGCTTTGCATTTGGCTTGGCATTCCTTATGATCTATCCTGTTACTTTCAGTTGGTTCTCTTCTCCACTTTCTGAAGGATTGTTTTTTGGCTCTAATGATTTCCTTTATCTTACTGTTTAGCCACGCCGGCTGACGTTTAGTCTTTTTTCCCTTTTTTCTAATACGTGGAATATACTTGTCCTGAACCTCCAGGATGGTGTTTTTAAACAGCATCCACGCCTGATGCAAGTTTTTTACTCTGCGAGTTGCTCCTTTCAGTCTTTTTTTCACCATTTTTCTCATTTTGTCGTAATCACCTTTTCTATAGGAGTAGGCTGATGATGTCTCAAGTAGGAAATTAAGCAGAAGCAGGGAGACCAAAGTGAGGCTTTGCTTCAGGGACACCAAAGTGAGGCTTGGCTAACAGAAAGAACAACAACAGGAAAAAAGGCAGACTGGAGAGGTCACACAGCTAGATACAGAGAAACAGTAGGTCTGGACATAAGGGCACGGCCACAACCGTGACACTCATGAACAATGGAACAGAATTGGAGTCCTTCATCGAGGAACTGAACAACCACAATGAAGTCATTGCTGCTGAAAGAGTGTGGCTTACATTCAACAAACCCAAACAGGAGGAAGTCCGTCACATGATAACAAGATTCTCTACATCATATTGCATGTTGGTATATGCCCAAATTACATGATGATAGAAGCCCTAACCCTCTTCCTCAAACAATTCACAACCTACATGACAACAATGCTGGAGTGGAGGAGTGGCCTAGTGGTTAGAGCACCAGTCTTGATATCCAGAGGAGCCCATTTCAATTCCCACTGCTGCTCCTTGTGATCTTGGGCAAGTCACCTAACCCTCCATTGCCTCAGGTACAAGCTTAGAGTGTGAGCCCTCCAGGGACATACCCAGTAAAATTACCTAACCCTACTCTACCCAAACTGTCAGAAACTTGTATACAGGTCTGTCCATTCAACAGAGTTCTCATACATACCAAATAATGGAACTCTCTTCCTAAGGACCTCAGATACACGTCCCACTACCTAGAATTTCGTAAACATCTCAAAGCTTTTCTGTTCTGGAAATTCCTCCTTGAGAACAACACTACATATCCGAGACTAAGAATCATCACCCCCCACCCATTTGCTGCACACCGCATTCCTGGATATAACACAAATGATGCTATCTAACATGTTCTTACTTTAAAATTTGTTAGCCACATTGGACCAATTCATTTTGGAAAATCGTAGGATATAAATGCTGTTATAAATAAATAAATAAATAAATAGGATCTCTAAGGGAGTGATAGGGAGAGTAGATGACATGGATGAGTAGACTGGATAGGCCATATGATCTTTATCTGTCTTTATTTTTCTCTGTATGTTTCTATGCGGATTTACAAAGCCCGCCTTTTTTTTTAATTTCTCCCTCCTTTCGTTGTCATACCTGCTATGATTTATCAATGGCAATGTCTCCAAATGGGTTAGTTTTGCAAATACCATGACAATAAAGAACCTCACTCCTAAGCCAGGGTATGTGGAATATGATCTCAGTTTTTCAAATTTGCACTGTATAAAGAATGTGAAATTTAATACACCTATGCCTGAGTTGCATACAGGCGGGGGTGGGGTTATTTTATAAGAGGCCATTTACCTGCATATAAAAGTAAAAACATGTGAAAAAGCCTTTTCATAAAATTATCCCAGAGAGTTTCCAGAATAAACACATGTAAATTCTTATTTGTCATGAATGTTTGTCTTGACTAGACTGTAAGCTCTATAGAGAAAGGGTCGCCTCTTACTTGTGCCTGTGCAGCACTGAATATGTCTAGATTTTGTTTTCTGAAAATATGTACATTAAACTAAATTAATTTAGTGCTTTAAAAATTATTAGTTGTAGTGGTGGCTGGAAGTTACTGCTTCCTATGGGGGACAGACTTGTTTTTCTCTGGCATTTGCTGTTAATGTCACCCTCAGAACTTGTCCAGCTCAGTTTATCATCCTCTGCAGAACATCTGAATTAAAGTGACAATGCGCATGAAGTGAAGAATCATTTTGACATCATTTGTGGAACCATGTGACTTGCAGCAGTAACCAGAGCTCTGTGATATAGAGAGATTTCCTGCTTTTTCACAGTACCTCATCTCCTCTACCTTCTACAACATCTGAACAGAGCACAGTCTAATAAGAAATGCAAAACTCTGACCTCTGTCGTAGAGTTGGAAGTTAGGATGTACAGCAAATGTTATAGACATAGGTCCATCAGAAGCCAATGCAGATGCAATGTTGTCTTCTGTAGCCAAATTATAGAATTTAGAAGAGTTCAGTGCCAGGGCTTGACGATGTTTGTATCGACATTCACTGCCCTGTGGAGAGAAAATATTAGCAAGGGAGAATATGCTCGGCTCTTGCAATGAGAATCAGCAACAGAAAACAGTGTTAAGGAAAGGTTAAGCCATATCACATTTCACCCCATTGCATCTCTATACTTGTAGTCATGCTTTTCCTAGGGATGTTGCAGTCCATAGCGTAGTCTGCTTCCTTGCCTAGTCTACCTAAATGCTTAGAAATTAAGTCTCACAAAATTAGCCAGGTCAATATTCAAAGTCATTTACCTGAATTACTGTATCAGAAGCACTATTCTCAGTCATAAGACCAACTCTAAAAACTTTAAAAAATGTATACTATCTTTGACCATGTCTTCAGCAACAAATTCCAAGCCTAATTATGCATTGGCTTAAAAAATACTTTCTTAACTTGTTCCTAATTCACTACTGGTGAATTGTATGGGTGGCTCCCTAGCCCTACTGTTATGCATTAACTTTTCCTAAACTATTTATGGTTTTATGAATCATATTCCTTCTGAAGTGTATTTTCTCTAGCCTGAAGTGGTAAAAGTCGCGCAGCAATGCCGACACAGCCCATTCAAAGTGAAAAGGCTGTGTCTGCATTTCCGCACCAACAGCTGCTAGCGTGGCTTTGTAAACAGGGGGGAAAGTATTTTCTCATAGGGAAGCCATTCCATCACTGTTAAATCTGTCCATTTGCATGATCAAGTTTTATTATGTTATCCTACTGTGAAGAAAGTCAAGTCTGTAAAATTTTTGTCATCATCTTTTTTGTATCAGGCTCTCTCTTTATGGAATTGTTTACCACTTGAACTCAGAAAAATCAGAAATTACTCAGTCTTTACAAGGTTGCTTAAGATTTTCCTATTTTGTACATATGTTGTATCTGGAGCTAAATGATATTATTGTTTTGATTATTTTGCTTTTCTTTTAAAATTATTTAGCAACTTTGTTAGCTTTCTTGAAGAAATGGTTCAATTATTTCTATCTTATCATTACCTGCAGTGGACTATTTTGGTATCTGTAGGCTTTAAGCTTTGCATGCAATGTAATGATGCTCTTCTCTGTTCCCTTTTAGTTCTACCATATCTTTCTTTGAGATGAGATGAGATGAGATGACAAACACTATTCAATGAATAGTGCCAAAGTTAGGTGCCTAAATCCAGTGTGCGGTGCTTGAATTCTACAAGAGAATCTTGGCACTCAAATTCCATTACAGAATAGTAGCGTAAATCATCATTTATGAACCTACATTTAGGTATGAATGGCAGGCATAAATGTGCAACCTATATATAGCACTTTAGTACATAAATAGCAGTATTCTATAAGCTACACGTGTAAAATGTAGCTCTGCCCATGCCCCTCCCCTGTGAATGCCCCCTTGCACTTTTGTGTTATGCAGCTTGCATCCTCGCATTAAAGAATACTACTGCAGCCACACTAAGGGAGAAGAAATTTTGGGTGGGCCCCGGGAAACCCAGGCCCACCCGTGTCTACGCCACTGTAACACAGTAAGGGGTCCTTTCACTAAGTTGCAGGAAAAAGGGCCTTGCAGTAGCAGCGGGTGCTGTTTTTCCCATGCTCCAGGGCCCTTTTTACTGCAGCCAGTAAAAAGCCCCCCCAAAATGTCCAATAAGATAACTCTTACCGCATGGCCATGCGGTGGGGAGCACTTACCGCCACCCATTGAAATGGTGGTAAGGGCTCCCTCGGTAACCTAGCAGTGTGCAGCGATGCCCAATTACCACCAGGTTTATTTTTTCTCTGGAAATGGCGCGCACTCGCCCTAGAACTACCGCTGGTGGCTGCATTGGGCCGGCGGTAGTCCCAGAATAGTGTGCAGTAAGCCCGCATTGGGATTACTGCCGCTTTGTAAAAAGACCTCTAACATAGTAAATGACATTCTGCCCAACAAGCTAAAGTCATAGCATATGGTATAATGAGATATTACATATGCATATGTGATCTTCATCTGTCCTTGCCATTTTTGGAGCATAGACCTTAGAGATCTGCTCAGCACTGGTTGTATTCCCCAACTACTGGACTTACTGTTGAAGCCCCACTCCAACCCATCCAGGCCTGTTCAGGCATGATCAGGATACTGACTGTAGAAATCTGCCTGGAATTGGCCTTATTTCCTAATTACTAGAGTTGCCATCTAAGCACCGCTAAGTTTGTTTTGATTCTATTCTTTTTCCATATAGGATCCTTTAGTGTTTATCCCACGTTACTGTTTTCATCTCCGCCACTTCCAGCGAGAGGGTATTCCAGGTATCTACAACTCTCTCTGTGAAAAAGTACTTCCTGATGTTATTCCTAAGTTAACCCACCCCACCCCCTAATATTTACATTCCCATTTAATTCTGCCAGGCTGCCCTGCTGCATTGAAAAGCAGTACATATCTTGCCCCTCCAAAGCAAACTGGATGAGGTAGGCTTTAAGCACATGCATGTGTTCAAGGGCCCTCTGCTATGCACAGTGCTTTTAATTGTTACAATTGCAATGTGCATGTGGCCTTCTTGAATTTTGTCTATTCTCCTAAGGATGTGATTAGAAAGTGTCAAGTAAAAAAAAAAGGTTCTGTAAACCATTAATTTTGGAACAACCCAAATCATTGTGAATGTATCTTTATTTCTAGAGATACAAAGGAGATTCGTATCCTTAACTGCCTTGAAAAATGTCTCTCCCTCCGACTTGAAGAACTCCGGGGGCCGTAGGGGTTGCATGGTAGCACCAGCAACTCTCCAACGTGCCCCCTTACCTGGAGGTGAAAGAGGTTTACAATACTTTCTGTCTTCACCTGGAGATCAGTTTGCACTATTGTCAGCTTGACGCCTTCCATTAACACTAGTCAAGTTTCATCAGACTGTAATTTTATTACGCATTGGTTATGAAAGAGTACTCACATATCCTTTGTATTTGTAGCTGGAACTTTTCATCAGGCCATTATCTAGTACATAATCAAGTGCAGCATCGGGAAATCCACCACAACAGCCGCCATTTTCATAGCTACAATCCACCAGCTGCTGCTCGCTCAGTTCCACGAGTGGTCCATATTTGATACAGTATCGAGATTCTATCGTACCCACCTGGGAAAAGAAAAGAAAAGATGAGGTGTGACTTCAAAACGATGATTGCACTGATTTAGAGAGACCCCTAATAAAACAAACATTTCCCAATTTTGATAAAGATTCAAATCTGTTGTAAAACGTGTTGAGCACTATTAGTTTGAAAATTTGGAATAAAGTTTGGAATAAGGAAATGATGATGATGCCGTACTTCCAAATTCTTCCATTTTTGAAAAAATGTCAGTTGAAGACCCTGCCATCACATATCTATAAGGCTCTAAGATGTCCACTACCACAAATCTATAGGGCTCAGTGCCTGAGCTCTCAGATGTCCACTACTTCTTAGAGAAGTCCTCCCATCCCCTTTATCATTTTTGTTACCCTTCTCTGTACCTTTTCTAATGCCACTATATCTTTCTTGAGATGTGTTCATCCTTAGGTTTTAATTCACCACTCCTTAACCCAGGGCTTTTTTTGAGGGGGTACTTGGGGGTACTGAGTACCGGCACCTTTTCCATTGTCTGCTAAAATTGACCTATGGACCCCAAGTTTTAATGAAAAAGCTCAGGCTCTACACACCAGTTCTGCCTTGTCATAGATTCTGTGACTGGTTGCAGGGGACCTAGCTATTGTGGGGCGATCACCCCACCCCTGAAGGGTGGCCTAGCATTTGAGTACCAGCACCTGTTTTGCTAGAAACAATGCACTGCCTTAACCATTCATGTGTCCGGTTTTGATCAATGAATGGTTCCTGGAGTAACACTTTGTAATTCCCACTCTACTTATGCATTTGCCAATCGTTGTTTCTCCCCCTGCTGATCTAATTCCTTGAAGAGGTTTTTAAAATTCTTTTGCAATTTTGTTGCCTCCTTTGTTGTGGTACAAATGGAATTTCACCCATTCCTTCTTCTCATCGGAATGCTTGTCCAAGTTTAATGACGGAACTGGATTCTGGAAGATTTATGTCATATTTCAACACCTTTTGTGCGTTGAGATTTGATGATGCCTGTAATACTGTATGCAGTAACTCTGTGCCGTGCTCCTTCCTGAAACCTGCTTGATAATTCCATACATATAAAAACTTACATCCCACAATCTACCATTTAATTTTTATGTGGATCACAAAAGATTAAACTAGGCATCCCTAGGATATATAGATCAAAAGATTTAAAGGGAGTAAAACAATAAAAACAACTTATATTCCAAGGTGATTCTTAAACAGACAAGCCTTCAATTTACTCCAAAAAAAACCCCTCAAATACTCAGTTGTTAACCTAATATCTAGCGGCAAAGAGTTCAACAAAAAAGCAGCCTGATACTGAAAAGATTGAACCATCCTTTTCTTAGATCTTATCTGTTTCATATCTGGAAAATGTAATTTCAAGGTATTATCCTGTTGCAAATAATCCAAATAACCAAGAAAACGTCTGAAAATGAATCCATTTTTTTTTGTCTATGAACCATCCGTACAATGTGTTATTCAAAATGACCTTGAAAAGGCAGGTGTGCAAATACCAGCACTCTTATATAGCAAATTATTTTTAAAAGTGTTGTTTCCTTTAGGGATGGACTGTGTTTTTGCAATGTCAACAAATATTTCATGTCACTGCATGCCATTAAAAAACAAAAATGAGTAGAAAAACACAAACGTGTGTGTGTGTATATGTTTGCTAATAATGGGAAAAGGATACACTCTTTTCCAATAGTGCACCATTGCGAATACGTGAACCATTGTGTGCTCTTTTTCCAAATAGTGTGCACGCTTTCAAAAGAGTACACACTACATGACTGTTCCTGTGACAAAAAAAATTGCCAAATGAAAATGACTAAAATAAGCATTCTCAGAAATGGCATGTGAAACAACACAAATCACTAGATAATTTGTGTTACATTCTGTACATTATTATGTTTTATTCACTTTATTGTTTGTAAGCCACGTTGAACTTGAGTCTATTTCGAGTTAACGTGGGGTATAAATGTCATAAATAAATAAATAAATATTCAGTACTATTTAACCAGCCAGGAAAGGTTCCTGGCTGGTTAAATAGCACTTAACTGGCTATTCGCGAATACTCAGTGGGGGATAGCTAGCTATTCCCCGCTAATATTTGGCATCAGAGCATAGCAGCTAATAGATTATATCATGTGATATAACCGGCTAGCGTCGAATATTCAAATGCTGGCTGGCTATGTTTTGTGGCCAAATCAGGCTACGCAAATACCAGGCCTATCTTTGGCCGCTATGAACTTAGCCAGCCAGCGCTGAATATTGACTTAGCCGGCTAAGTTTACAGTGGCCAAAAATAAACTGGAAAAGGCCCGGCATTAACTGCAGGAGTTAGCCAGGTTGCCTCCCACAGTCTGAATATCAACTCCAAAATGAAAATTTTCTGCCCATCCCTAGTTTCCTTACCACCCTCACTGTAATGGTGTTTCCGCTTTAGCACTCAGCATGGCTGGATTGTGATTAGACAGTGGATGTGTTAGTAAGGCAGTCCCCAGTTCTAATTCACTATCAACAATCACTGATGAGCCATGGATAATGTGGGGCTTGATCTCAGGGCACTGTTATCTCCTCTCTACCAAACTAAACACATAAAAGGCAAGTCTATAAGCCAGTTGCTCACATTTAAACACACATTACTGACATATATAGGCGTATGTGCCAATATTCTGCCTGAGTGCTACTCTGCAAATGTCTGCTTAATTTGCATAGCAGGTACAAACATAAATGTTTTTGCAAAGGGACGTACACAAGGAAAGAGCATGGGCAGGACACAGATGGGACTTCTGCTTACACAGGTAAGTTACAGAATACTGTATATTATATGTGTCCCTGCTGCATTTAGGTGCTCATACTTAGACCAGAACCATAACTGGCATAAGGTAGGCATGGAAACCAGACTTTCAAGATTGTTTTATTCCAACATGCCTTTGGTGATAATTTGAATGATATATGATGTCAGATTTCTGTTACCTCCACCTCTCCTTCCCCCAGTCCATTCTCTCAACCCTCCTTCATACCTTGCATCCTTTTCTTCCTGTTCTGAAATCACTGAATATTTAAGGATTGAAAGAGCCATGTTCTGGGAGAGTTAAATCATCTTTACCGTGGCGAAAGCCCAGCAGGAGCCACAGGCTTCTTGGTTCTTGACAGCTGTGACACACTTCTTTTCTCTCCAATCAACATTTGGGGGCAAGGCTCGATACTTCTCATCCTGGTAGTTTTTAAACTTTCTCTCCTCACGTGGCGGAAGATGTAAGCAGTCCATCCTTTTTAGTTCATTTTCACTCTAAAAAATGAAATAATTTTGTAAGAAAAGGGCAAAGAGAGTGCAAGCAATGAGATGCTGACAAGGAAAAACTAGGTTTGAGTTAGGAAATGTCAACAACAGGTTTGGCAACAACAGCCCTCCTGAGATATCAGCTCCCCCCTCCCATGATCTAAGCCCCCTGTTTCTGGCCCCCTCCCTGTGACCACTCCTTTCAACTCCTGAACCTCCCCTTGCAGACCCTCGGGCCTACTTCAATCCCTGAGGGTCTTGCAATAGAGGGACCTGCAGAGAGTTGGAGGGGGGTCCCATGCGGAGATAGATGTCGTAAGGGGTGGGAATGGGAAGGAGACAAAAGGAAGTGGGCTTGAATTGTGAAGGGGCTACAGGAAGAGGGCCAGAACATTTTTTGTGTCATTTCTCGTGATGACATAAGGAGGGGCGGATCCACACAAAACAGAATTTCCCTCAAACAACATGGAAAACAACATGAAACGAAAATTTTCTCGCTGGCCATCTTTAGTGGAAGCACTGAGAAAGAAACAGAAAATGAAAGATAGTGTGAGTGACATTATGGACTAAAAAATTGGTGCCAAAACAGAATATGCTTAAATTTACGAATACTTTATAGAATAAGCCTACAGTTTCATGTGGTTTATGGAATACACTGAGCACTCGTCCTTGTGACTAAATTTAGTTGCAGGCAGTTGTGCCAAGTAAAACTTGGAGTAAAAGCTAATGTCTAAATTAGGTATTGATCAGGTGTATTCTCTGTTTACAATGATATATCATACTATTGATTGTGGTAGGAGAAGCAGGAAGTACAGAACGAAGGAGGGAGAATGGAATGGGTTAAAGAGATAAACCAGTATGATTGTGTTATGAGAAGGAGGGAATGAGAGAGAGGATACCTAAATTTTCTTTTTTGAACCCAAGATTGAAATAAAGAAAATGAAAGAGTGAGATAAGCTTCAGGGCACGCTGTGGAACTGCAGGGGGTAAAACTAAAAGCAAGCAGCTGCAGGAAGCCTCAGGCTGGTGCAGTGTTGCCAGTTACCCGGTTCCCAAACCCGCCCAAAACGTTCACACCCCGCCCCCGCCATCATCAACCCCGCCTCCGCCATCATCAGCTCCACCCCTGCCGTCATCAACCCCGCCTCCTCCGTCATCACCCCCGCCCAAAACGTCATCAACCCCGCGCAAAACGTCATTAGCCCCGCCCCCTGCGGCCCGAAAAACCGCACAAAAAACAGCGGAAAACCCCCCCAAAATAGCCCAAAAAACCGCGACCCGCAGCGGACAAAAATTTCCTGCAGCGGTTCACGGAAAACCGCCCAATTGGGCGGGAAAACTGCCCACCTGGCAGCCGTGGGCTGGTGTCTACTTCTCCCACCTCCCTCTGCAACCTTTTGGCTAACTAAGGAAAGTCTGACCAATGGGTTGCAGGGTAAGCAAGAAGCAAGGTTGGTGTCTCCTCAGCACCTGCTCTTGCCTCTCCCTGCAGCCTTTTGGCTGGATAAGGACTATCTGGCCAATGAGCTAATGGGATAATAGAGAAGAACTGCAGTGTAGGGTCAGATAAACTCCTTCCCTCCTCCAAGTCCCTCCTTTGATCAGCCATAGAGAGAGAGAGGGGGGGGGGAGGGGGAGAAGTGCCGCTGAGAGAGGCACTGGGAAAGGAATGAGGAATTAATAGAGAGGCAGGGAGTGGAAAGAAAGGTCTGAGAGAGAACAGAGGACCAATAAGAGGTGTGAAAGAGCTGCTGGCAGAGGGACTGGAAAAAGGAGGTTAGCTGTGAAAGGAGTACTGGTTAGAAGATATAATACTGCTGTGAGGTCAGGAGGAGGGAGGTGAGGAACCAAAAACTATTTCTCAGAAACATTTAGACTATTGGTACAATCATTAACATTATCCCAATTTGATTATTGTAATGCCATGTATGCTGGCTGTGAGGAGTACCTGTTGAAAAAAACTCCAAACAGCTCAAAACACTGCAGCCAGGTTTCATATATAAAATATCTCGTTTTAAAAGTGCCCCCCCCCCTTTATTAATCAAATTACTCTGGCTTCCCATCAAAATGAGAATCACCTTCAAATTATGTACCTTTATCTTTCAAATACTAAATGGCACAGCTCCAGACTATATGGTACCAATAAACTTACGTAAGTATTGCCACACTGGGACAGACCAAACGTCCATCAAGCCCAGCATCCTGTTTCCAACAGTGGCCAATCCAGGTCACAAATACCTGGCAAGATCCTGAAAAAGTTCAATACATTTTATACTGCTTATCCCAGAAATAAGCAGTGGATTTTCCCCAAGTCAATTTAATAATGGTATATGGACTTTTCAGCCGTCCAGACCTTTTTTAAACCCCACTATGCTAACCGCCTTTACCACATTCTCTGGCAATGAATTCCAGAGTTTAATTACTCGTTGAGTGAAGAAACATTTTCTCCGATTCGTATTGCAGCTTCATCGCATGCCCCCTAGTCCTAGTATTTTTGGACAGAGTAAACAAACAATTCACGTCTACCCGTTCCACTCCACTCATAATTTTATAGACCTCTATCATATCTCCCCTCAAGCCGTCTTTTCTCCAAGCTGAAGAGCCATAGACGCTTCAGCCTTTCCTCATAAGGAAGTCATCCCATCACCTTTATCATTTTCATCGCCCTTCTCTGTACCTTTTCTAATTCCACTATATCTTTTTTGAGATGCGGCGACCAGAATTGAACACAATATTCGAGGTGTGTTTGCAGCATGGACCAATACAAAGGCATTATAACATCCTCATTTTTGTTTTCCATTCCTTTCCTAATAATACCTAACATTCTATTTGCTTTCTTAGCCGCCGCAGCACACTGAGCAGAGGGTTTCAACGTCGAGATCTCTTTCTTGGTCAGTGACTCCAACGTGGAACCTTGCATTACGTAGCTATAGTTCGGGTTCCTCTTTCCTACATGCATCATTTTGCACTTGTTCACATTAAACATCATCTGCCATTTAGACGCCCAGTCTCCCAGTCTCGTAAGGTCCTCTTGTAATTTTTCACAATCCTCTTGCAATTTAACAACTTTGAATAACTTTGTGTCGTCAGCAAATTTAATTACTTCACTAGTTACTCCCATCTCTAGATCATTTATAAATATGTTAAAAAGCACAGACCCATGGGGAACCCCACTATCTACCTGTCTTCATTGAGAATACTGACCATTTAACCCTACTCAAATTTAACCCTACTTAAATTTTGTAACCACCTTTTTAGCAACACGTAAGCCACATTGAACCTGCCATACGGTGGGAAAATGTGGGATACAAATGCAATAAATAAATAAATACTCTGTTTTCTATTCTTTAACTAGTTTCTAATCCACAATAGGCCACTACCTCCTATTCCATGACTCTCCAATTTCTTCTGGACTCTTTCATGTGATACTTTGTCAAAAGCCTTTTGAAAATCCAGATAACACAATATCAACTGTCTCGTCTTTATCCACATGTTTTTTCACCCCTTCAAAGAAATGTAGTAGATTGGTGAGGCAAGATTTCCCTTCACTAAATCCATGTTGGCTTTGTCTCATTAATCCATGCTGTTGAATATGCGCTGTAATTTTGTTCTTTATAATAGTCTCTACCACTTTGCCTGGCACCGACGTCAGGCTCACTGGTCTTTAATTTCCCAGATCCCCTTTAGAACCTTTTTCAAATAATGGCGTTACATGGGCTACCCTCCAATCTTCTGGTACCACACTTGATTTTAACAATAAATTACATATTGCTAACAATAGTTCCACCAGTTCATTTTTCAATTCTATCAGCACCCAAATATCCGCTCCCCTGAGATGTACACATAAACTAGTTGATTAATGAGCCAATTAACATTAAGAATTGGACGCTAAAGATCAATAAATATTAATTGGCACCATTAGGTGTTGCGTGCACATCTGGGTACATACTATTTCATAAGCCTTGTCACTCAAATCCCATAGCACACAAACCAAAAGAGGACGTGGCCATGGGAGGGGCATGAATAAGTCAAGGGCATTCTCAAAAGATGCATACAATGTTACAGAATTCTGGGGATCCATGCCCAACTTGTGTGCCAGGATTTATACCAAGTTTCAGCTGTCATAAGTCCTCTCACCCAGTGGAAATCCATTTTAGGATTCCTGGAGCACCCATTATAGGACAGTGCTGATTTTTCCCAGCACCTATTTTTCAGCGCCATTTACTGAATCTGGCCCTAATGGGGGAAGAGAGGGATGGAAGTTGCAGAAGGAGTGCGGTTAGGAAAAGAGTCAAGAATAAGCAAAGAAAGAAGATAGATTCAAGTCATAAGCACCCAAAGCTGAAAAATATCAGCTGCTCCCTGCAACTGAGCAAGCCCAAGTATCAGTGGATGGGAGATGTAATATTACTAATTGGGCTGGGTCAGTTTTGGGTGGCTGCTGGTATCTGCTTTTTAGTTCAGCCTTGCAGACACTGGGGTAAATAAGGCATTTTATTAGCAGGATAGGGAAATGAGAAGAAGTTGTGGTAGCATACAATATCATGAACTGAAAAATTCCATTTTGAAAATGACTTTTTCTTAGCAGTACTGATATTGAGAGGGGCTTTGGTTAGGAGTTGAATTAAGGTGTTTCAGTTTTCATAAATAATAAAAGTATTGTTCCCCCCATTATATCCCACAGGAGGTAGAAATGGTGAGCTTAGATGGTGCGCTGAGCTAAAAAAGTAGCATTGGAGCAACAGTAGAAAGAGGTGACAGGAGACCATTAGCAAAGTTTAGGTGGGGGGAGGAGAACAAAGGGCATATTGTCTTACAGACTTTTATGTGTTTCCTGTTTAAGCTTCCTGGCTTTCCTCCTGCTTAGTTGCTGAATCCTTTCTCCCATCTTTGGTCTTGGTAAAACTCTGAAGCCACCTTCCAGCTCTTGGCTGGGCTCCCTGAATCGGATACTTGTTCCATAGCTACTGGAGCAATATCATGCAGGCAGACCAGAGCAAAGTGACTTAGTATGAGTGCATGCTCCTATGCCCTGGGCTACTAAAACATGTTCTCCCAGTCGGCATATAATCTGATCTCTAATAATTCTGTATATTTCCTGGAATGTAGGAATTTTAAGATGTAATCCGCTTATAGTCTATTTTGATGTTAGCGGAATATAAAAATATGAAAAGAATAGAATAGGTTTCAAGCTGTGATCCTTGCTGGGCTTCCAGGGCTCAGAGTGGACATGTAACAAAGAATCTAATGTGGCAGCAGGGGGTGAATCTGTGAATACCCCGAGAAGTGCTACAGTACAGGGAATGGGGAAGCAGGACCAGTCTTAGAAAACAGGGATATACCCGATGCCAGAGAAACAATCCAAGCCTGAGTCACAAACTGAGAAATTAGTTAAACCTATCAATGAAAGAAAGAAGTCTCGCCTGCAGAGAAGAAAAAGCAGTGAAGGGACGGGTGAGCCAAACTTGCATGAGAGGGCAACTGGTTAGGGGAGAGGTCATTGGAGCTCACTGGGGAGTGGAGGTAAATAGAAGGCTGGATCAAGAGGAAGCGAGAAGCAGAGCAGGCTAAAAAGATATAGGGAGTGGAGCAGGCAGAGAGCCAGGTCTGCCGAGAGACTGAGCCGGGTAAGGGGCAAGGCCGCTACCACCCCACCCCCTCCAGGATCGTCACCGCTGCCGGGCCTCCCCCCCCCCCCCCAGGATTGTCACCGCTGCCGGGCCTCCCCCCCAGGATTGTCGCCGCTGCCGGGCCTCCTCCCCAGAATCATCACCATTGCCGGCCCCCCCCAGGATCGTTGTTGCCGTTGCCGCCAGTCCTCCCAAGGATCGTTGCTGCCACCAGGCCCCCTCAGGAACCGCTGCCCCACCCTCCCCGATCGCTCGATCGCTGCTGCCGCCTGCCATGGGTACCTTGGCTGGCGGGGATCCCAAGGCCCCACCAGCAGAAGAGTTCTCCAGTGCTGCTGTTCTTCCTTCTGCCGCATGGCCTTTTCCTGCGGCTGCTTTTTTTCTTAGGCAGCCTGAGGGGAAAAGCAGCTGCAATGGAAGGCAATGCGGCAGATGCTGTGTCTGTTCTTCCAGGTCCTCCCCAGCCTCCAGATCCTGTTGGGACACGATCTCCCGGGTCCCGTCAGGAGCAGGAGAGAGAGAGACCCTGGTGCCAGGCTCCCCCTTGGAGGCCTGGGCCTGGGGAATTTGCCCCCCCCCCCTCGGTGGCCCTGCAGAGAGCTATTTAACTCCCTGCCCCCAAATATAAAACATCAAATTATGACTGTGCATGAGTAGAAAAAATTAAAAAGTACAGAGGAGTAAGAAGGGTGAAAAGAGGACAAGGGGGAGAGAAGAGGAAGAAGAAATTAGGGGAAAGCGAAAGAATGGGGGAAAGAGAGAGTGTGGGATAGATGGGTTAAGAGTAGAGTGAGACTGGTGAAAACTGGTTGGGGGAAAAGTGCTGTGGGTGGGCTGAAGGAAGAAACAGAGAGTATGATATTGGCTGGTGGGAAGGAGAAGCGACTGGCAGGACTTTTAGCTTTTGATTTGGGCAGGTGAGTCTGCCCCATGCCCACATTACCTGTCTTGCTCTTGACATTTAGATACAGGTTGGCAGAGTGGAGGAGTGGCCTAGTGGTTAGGGTGGTGGACTTTTGTCCTGGGGAACTGAGGAACTGAGTTCAATTCCCACTTCAGGCACAGGCAGCTCCTTGTGACTCTGGGAAGTCACTTAAAACCTCCATTGCCCCATGTAAGCCGCATTGAGCCTGCCATGAGTGGGAAAGCACAAGGTACAAATGTAACAAAAAAAAAAAAACTCACAATGAAATGTACTTTATTTTTTCCATTTTTCTGGGTGAGGGGACATTTGTTGTGAGAGTTCCTGAGTTCAGCACCCCCAATCATTTTCAAAAGTTGGCTCATGTTAAGAGCACAGAAGACAACTGAAAACTTCTACATACAAACAGTCCGATAACCCAAGATTAGGTTGATATTTAAAAGCACTTGGTTGGCATCAGCACTGATTGCTTCTACTTAAACAGTTAATTCTGCCCATTAAAGTGCTAAATGGTCAGTTATCAATGTAAAATTGGCAGGATTTGGGGCAGCTCTTAAAGTTTCCGCTCAGAGGTGAAACTCAGCTGTTGATATTCAAAAGGGTTTAACTGGGCAGGAGAGGCTCCTCCCCAGTTGATTTATGCTGAGCTAGCCGGGCAACGATATTCAGCAGCACTTAACCAGGTAATGCCACTGAATATTTCCTCTGATAAGCAATCCCCTAACTGACTAGGAGGTGGGTTAGGTGGAACGGCAACTTAGAGATATTCATTATGCTAACCAACTAAGGGGTCCTTTTACTAAGGTGCGCCGAAAAATGGCTCACAGTAGTGTAGATGCGTGTTTTGGGCATGTGCACAATTATTTTTCAGCACACCTACAAAAAATGCCTTTTTTGCCGAAAACGGACGTGCAGCAAAATCAAAATTGCCGTGCGTCCATTTTGGGTCTGAGACCTTACCGCCAGCCATTGACCTAACGATAAAGAATCCAGGCAGTAATGGCCTACGAGCCCAAATGCCACTTGGCGCGTCTGTTATGTTCGCCGAAAAATAAAAAATATTTTTTAGACGTGCGTATTGGACGCACCCCAAAAATTAAATTACTGCAAGAACTACATGGTAGTCGGGCGGTAACTCCATTTTGGCACACGTTGGGCGCGCATAGACACTTACGCGGCTTAGTAAAAGGTCTCCTTAGTAAGCAGAGGTGGCCGGTTCAAATCCCACTGCTGTTCCTTATGATCTTGGGCAAATCACTTAACTCTCTATTGCCTCAGGTACAAACTTAGATTGTAAGCCCGCCTGGGACAGAGAAATATCCAGTGTACCTGAATATAACTCACTTTGAGCTACTACTGAAAAAGGTGTGAGCAAAGTCTAAATTAATAATAACTAGTAAAAAAGGCCCGTTTCTGACACAAATGAAACGGGCGCTAGCAAGGTTGTCCTCTAAGTGTATATGTTTGAGAGAGAGTGTGTGAGAGTGACTGTGTGAGAGAGAGACAGAGTGAATGTGCGAGTGTGTGTGTGTGTGTCATAGAGTGAGACTGTGTGTGTGAGAGTGAGAGTTTGTGTGTGAGAGTGAGAGTGTGTGGCAGGAGCCCCCCTCCCCCTCTTCCTCCCCCCTCTCTTCCCCCCTCTCCTCTCCCCTGTCCTTCCCTCCTCCTTTTAGGGTCGTTCACCCCCCTCCTCCATTTACGGTCATTCTCCCCTCCCTCCTCCATTAGGGTCATCTGCCACCCCTCCCTCCTCTTTTTAGGGTCACCTCCACCCCTCCCTCTGCCTTTCAGGGTCGTCGTGAGCTCTTTGGATGAGGAAGTGTCTGTAAGGTAAACGGGAAGGGAAAGCAAAAATGAAACTTGCAGTGCGCATGTAGGTGGACTCATGTGAGTCCTGGCAGCATGGGAAGCAAGTGAATGAAATTAGAAGGCAGAAAGGTCTCAGAGGACGCCATATGCGTGACGTCCCCGTGGAATGCGCGGGACCTAGCTGGCGCTGTCGTTACTCGGTGACTGCTGTCTTCTCCTCCGCGTTAAGGGCCCCTCCGTGTGGGCCTGGCCGTCGGGAGTGGAGCGTCAGGCATTTTGGCAGAGGCGGCGCTCCGAAGATGTCCCGGGTCTCTCCTTCGTGGTTCAGAGAGGAGCGCCAGCCATCTTGGCAGAGCCAGAGCTCCGAGGATGTTCCGTGCCTTGTCTTCGGGTCTTTGGGTTGCATGTTTCGCGCCCGGGTTAATCCGTTCTCGGCTGGTCTGCTTGGTCCCGGAGTGTGGCCATTTTCTCCCCGCCTCCTGCTTTGTCGTGATTGGAGTTTGTGGCCTGACTCCTCCCCCTCCAGAGAATTAGCCTACGGAGGGCTCTCCTGCCCAGCTGATCCTCTGTCTCCTGATGGTGGAGGCTATTTGTAGAGCAGCTTCTGACTTGAGGGGGTGTGTTGAAATCGGAGGGATGGGGGAGTTTTGAACTCGTGAGGGGCCTTGAACGGGATGGGACGTGTGTGTGTGTGGAGCGGGGGTGTTGATGTTCTTTGGGTGTGGGGGGGTGCTTTTGTGATGCGCGGGGGGGTGTTTCGAATGGTAGGCAACTCGTGTTAGTTTGCGGAGACGTTTGGTCAGTAGGTATTTTGTTCTGGTAGGGCGGGGGGAGGTGCTTGGGTGTTGCGCCGGGGGGGAGGACTTGTGTGATGCGCCAGCGCGGAGGGGCTTGGGTGTTGTGCCAGGGGGGCTCTGTGAGTTGTTTCGTAGGCAGGGAGAGGAGTAGGGAAACAAGCGGTGTATATCGATGTCTGCCTCTGCAATTGGTTGAGTGCCATTGCTCCGCCCTCGACGTCATCACGTTTGACGTGAGGGCGGGGCAAACACTCATGGGCAAATTGTGGTTTCACCACCATGCAGTTAGAATGTTGGGACTTGTGGAGGCTTCATTAGAACGTTGGAGGTGCGTTTTATATAGAGAGATAATAATAACATGTGTCAGGCACATGATAACCTTACCTTATGAAATATGTTTGCAACTTGCTCAGTTGAATTTCAGTGTTTTTCATCTGGATTCTTCAGAAGGTATATTGTTCTGCAGGGATTCTCAGTGTCCTAAACCTACCAGTCTTACCTTGTCTGCAAAATGGTTCATTTTCATCCAGTAACTTTTCTTTCCTTGGTCGGCCAGTTGGTTGTGTTTCTGGACTTTTTGCCAGTTGGTTTCCCAAGTTATTCTTCGAAATTCCTCTTCCTTCTTAGAGCTATATTTTCTCCCTATTATAAGAGAGAAATCAAATCATTTTCATGGGAAAACTGTAAAACTCATTCATCAGCAATACTATAAAAAAGTAAGGTTGATTTTCAAAGGGTACATGTTCCTAACTTTGAAATTTAGGCTCCTACATTGGTCTCTTTGAAAATTTACTAGGGCTGAGTTCGTAAATTTATGCTCAATATTTCACTAAACTCCTAAATTTGACAGATTTCGGTTGGTTAAAAAAGTTAGGAAATTAGGACGGATTTTCAGCACAAGGCATCTAAACTAGATTTATACGTTCAGACAAATGAATGTCAAACCTACATTGGGGAGCATAACTTTATTTTTAGATAAATTATTGAAATTGTCAAACTTTCTGCACAAGAAAAATAACATAAACATGACCTTGTTACCATTAATCCTTCCAACATATCAGAAAATCAGTCGGATTACAAATTCAAAATATGCAGCAAGCTTGACACTACTTTTGATATCCACATGTCATATACTTTCTGCTGTAAACATAGGGGTCATTTTACTAAGCTGCGTAGGTGCCTACACGCGCCCAACGGGTATCAATTTTGAGTTACTGCCTGGATACCATGTGGCCCTTGCAGTAATTTCATTTTTGATGAGCGCCCTCTACGCGTTCCAGAAAATATTTTTACTTTCTGGTGCGTGGGCGGTAATTGGGCAGTAATTATCATTCTACGCGCGTAGACCATTACCGCCCGGTTACCGCGTGAGACCTTACCACTAGGTCAATGGCTGGCGGTAAGGTCTCAAACCCAAAATGGATGCACGGCAATTTTCATTTTGCTGCACGTACATTTTCAGCAAAATGAAAATTGCCGCGCGTCCGTTTTGGGTCTAAGACCTTACCGCCAGCTATTGACCTAGTAGTAAGGTCTCACACGGTAACCGGGCAGTAACGGTCTACGCATGTAAAATGCCGATTACCACCTGATTACTGCCTGCGTGACAAAAATTAAAATATTTTCCAGCATGCGTAGCGGACGTGCGTAAAAAATGAAATTACCACAAGGACCACGCAGTAGCCAGGCGGTAACTGAAAATTGACACGAATTAGGCGTGTGTAGGCACCTACGCGGCTTAGTAAAAGGGCCCCTTAGTCCACCAACAGCAGAAAAATAGGCAGCAGCTTTTGGACTGAGTTTCAACACAACACAAAGGACTTAGGGCTTCTTTTACAAAGGCACACTAGCTTTTTAAGTGCATGCTAAAAATTAGTGTGCGCTAAATGCTAAGATGCCCATTATATTACTGTGGGCATCTTAGCATTTAGTGTATTTGCACTAAAAACGCTAGTGCGTATTTATAAAAGACCCCCTTTGTGAGTTTTGGCACAGGAATAAGCTACAGTAAAGGAATGTTGCCTTGATGAATGAAATTAATTACATATCTCAAAACTGACAAAAATGAACTGTGAGATTTGGAAAAGTGCTCGTCAGTTTTTTAAGTCTTAGTATTTTTATTGATTTTTGTTACAAGAAAAACATTAGTGTCAACAATCGCATTACAATATATAATTTAATTTAACATTGAAAGTACAGAAAGAAGAGGAAGATAAAAAAGGATATATAACAAAGTGTGATTCATGCATGTAGTACAAGAGAATATGTACATATAAGGAACCTTCTCATTTTACATCTTTAAAATAAGATAACAAAGGAGACCACTTTTCTTTATACCAGGCAAAACAAAGTGATTTTTTGGCAAAATATGTTTCATATTTATAAGTTTGAAATAACAAATTCCACCATTCTTGACAAGTAACTTGTTGCAGAACTTTCCAAAGCTAAAGTCATCGTGGTATTAATAAGTGCACATTCATTGATCTTTAAAGTGGTTCTAAAACATTGATCTTTAAGTATCACATATTTATATAATATTGGACCAGAAAGATGGAATATATCTACTAATACGGACCAAATGGTCTACCAAAACGTTTGAATACATATACAATCAAATGTAATATGTTTAATAGTGCATTGTTGGGATTGACAGGAACAATACAATTTGGAGATAGAAGGGTCAATCATGTGTGACTTGAGAGGTGTCCATAAAGACCTATGTGTAAAAAAATAAAGAGATTGTATTGTCGATGAGGATTTAGAACATTTAAACTGTGAACTCCATACTTCCCACTCTTTATCTGTAATAGGTTGTTGGATATCCTCTTCCCAGCATTTACGTAGACCTATACATTTAATAGGAGATTTATTTAGAATAAATTTATATAAATGAGATGCAACATGTCTAGTGGATTGAAGTTGCCTGGATATATCAATGAGCTCAGGTTCACGCTATCCAAAAATACTAGGACTAGAGGGCATGAGTTGAAGCTACAGTGTGGTAAATTTAAAACGAATCGGAGAAAATTTTTCTTCACCCAACGTGTAATTAGACTCTGGAATTCATTGCCGGAGAACGTGGTACGGGCGGTTAGCTTGACGGAGTTTAAAAAGGGGTTAGATAGATTCCTAAAGGACAAGTCCATAGACCGCTATTAAATGGACTTGGAAAAATTCCGCATTTTTAGGTATAACTTGTCTGGAATGTTTTTACGTTTGGGGAGCGTGCCAGGTGCCCTTGACCTGGATTGGCCACTGTCGGTGACAGGATGCTGGGCTAGATGGACCTTTGGTCTTTCCCAGTATGGCACTACTTATGTACTTATGTACTTATGTGTATGAGGTATTTTTGAACTTGTAAGTTGTTTTTTTTTTTAGCATTGAACTAAGTTGTAACCATTGATAGAATTGAGAATCTAATAAGGAAAATTCAGCTTTCATAGTAGAGAATGGTTTCCAGGTATGATTATTTAAATCAATGAAATTACTGAGATCCCATACACCTATACATTGCCATTGTGACCAGGAGATCTGTTTTTTTATTGATTATAAATTTGGAATTATTCCATATAGGCATGTGTATGGTAGTAAACCAAGGTATGCATAATTGTTTATCAAAAGAAGATATTAATTTATGAGTGATGTTAATAATTGGATTAGAGGCAATATTTTTAGGAAGATGCATGCCTATTAGATGAGAGTGTATTAATGGATTTATAATAGATTGTTCAAAGATTTGCCATCTAGGTAGAGAAGTCATGTTGAAAGAAGTAATCCATTCTAAGCCCTGACTAATAATGAAAGCTTTATGGTATGTTAGGAGATCAGGAAATCTTACCCCACCTTCCAATTTAGATAATTTCAACTTGCCTAAGGAGATTCTGGGAGACTTAAGATTCCCTAAAAAGTTAGTGATTTTTCCAAACTTTTATAGAAAGAACTAGGAAAAAGGAGAGGAATCATGCTCAGGATATATGTAATTTTAGTTACTGTCATCATTTTGATAGTGTCAAGCCTGCCCCACCATGTAAAGTTAAGTGGAGACCAAGATGAGAGGGAATTTTCAACTTTTGCAATAATTTTATCAGAGTTGATTTTGATAGTGGTATGGAGGTTCCTATCAAAAAACCCACCCAAATATTTAATAGAGGAGACTACCCATTTGAGGGGATAACCAGATATAGTGAAAGGAATACAGGCATCATTTAAAGGCATTAACTCAGTTTTATCTCACTTGATTTTGTAACCGGATAACACTGAAAATTCAGAAATTAGCTGAATAAGTGCCTTCAAAATGCCTGTGGTTTAGTGAGATATAACATGATAT
The DNA here is from genome assembly GCF_901765095.1 of Microcaecilia unicolor. Lineage (NCBI taxonomy): Eukaryota > Metazoa > Chordata > Amphibia > Gymnophiona > Siphonopidae > Microcaecilia > Microcaecilia unicolor. Next base: position 646,401,013 of record NC_044031.1, on the reverse strand, counting down.
CATCAGCATATGCTGAAAGCTTAAACTCTTCTTTACCCATAACAGAAACCAAATTGTCTAAGTACAGAAAACAAATATTTCCACTCCACCTGGTCAAAAGCGTTTTCAGCACCCAAGGAGACAGATAGTATAGGACAGTCTTTAGACTGGGCGAAGTGGATGAGAAAGTATAGAGGTGCATAATCTAAAGGGGAGCCTACGTTTTCCTGAGGACGTCCTCGCAGGACGTCCCAGCAAAGGGGCAGGGAAACCCATATTATCGAAACAAGATGGGCATCCATTTTTTGTTTCGATAATACGGTCGGGGATGCCCACATCTTAAAATTTAGGTCGTCCCTAGAGATGGTCGTCCTTAGACTTGGTCGTTTTGGAGTGTTTTGAGGTCCTTAACTCTCATTACAAGCATCTCTCTTTGTTTTAGCCTCTGATGACATCATTACGACATTACTGGAATGCATATAGGGCCAGTTCTATATAAGGCGCCTAAAAAATCCACGTGGTAAACATTTCCGCCTAAGCATATTCTGTAAATGGTGCCTAGATTTAGGCAAGGTACATAGAATATGCTTACTTGATATCCCAGCACCTAAAACTGTGCACCTCCATTTACACTAACGAAAATGTGGCGTAAACCCCTGCATGTAAATTTACATGCACTGGGCCATATTCTATAGCTACATGCGTAAATTCTGGAATGTCCACAAAATGCCCATTTCCCCGCCCCTTTTGAACTGCTCGCATTAGAATTTAGGTGCAGTTCATTACAGAACATGCTTAGCAAGTTGTGCGCGTAAATTCTAATTATTACTAATTAATGCTTATTATTGATTAAGTGCTGCTATCAAAGCTGATTAGCTTGTTGAGCCAATTAAGTTATGTGCATTGTTATAGAATATGCCTGGATTTCGGTGTGGATCTCTAGGTGCACTATATAGAATCTGGGGGATAATGGCCTCTGGAACACATGAACTTTTTAATCATTTTCAGCATTTTTAGAGCATTTTCATTGGTGTTTTTTTAGCAGAATTGTTATTTTCGCCCTGGAGGAACTTTTTGAGTTTCACAGATACTCATCTCCAGGAGCCGTTCTTTAAGTTATATAGATACCATTACCTTCAAAGCCCCATTTCAAGGATTTAAATAAGAATCTGAGACTACAATTTAATAAATTAGAAGGGGGTTTGAACAATCTCTACATTGATGGAGTAGAAAACTAGCCTAATGGTTAAAGCAGCCTGAGACCAAGGTCCCTTAGTTCAAATCCCACTACAGCTCCTTGGACAATTCATTTAGGGGTTCTTTTACTAAGATGAGCTGAAAAATGACCTGCAGTAGTGTAGACGTGTGGTTTGGGTGCGTGCAGAATCATTTTTCAGCACACCTGCAAAAAAATGCCTTTTTAAAATTTTTGCCAAAAGAGGACATGCGGCAAAATGAAAATTGCCGTGCGTCCATTTTGGGTCTGAGACCTTACCGTCAGCCATTGACCTAGTGGTAAAATCTTGTGGTAACCAGGCAGTAATGACCTACGCGCGTCAAATGCCACTTGGAATGCGCCCAATACACGTGGCTGAAAATAAAAATTATTTTTTGGACTCGCCTATCGGACGCGTGCCAAAAATGAAATTACCGCAAGAGCCATGCAGTAGCGGCAGTAACTCCATTTTGGCGCGTGTTGGGCATATGTAGATGCTTATGCCGCTTAGTAAAAGGGCCCCTTAACCTTCCATCCCCTCAGATACCAGCATAGATTATATACCCTCCAAGGACAGGAAAATGTCTGTTGCAGCTGAAAATAACTCCCCTTGAGCTACTCTTGAAAAAAGAAATAAGTTAAATCCCATTCCTTTCCTTCATCTTTGTAGTGACTTTTCAGGAATTCAAATCCATTCTCCCAGACATACTTTCAGCATTAACACAAACTCCACTTCCTTAGAATATAACAGAACAATTGAATATATAGAACCATTAATTCTATACTGTATAAACAGGCAGCCCCTCCATTTATGTAATTTATCAAAATGAATAATAATTAGTTATATTCATTTCTGAATAAACATAATTGCATTTTGGAGTATCATAAGTTGTAATATTTTCACCATACCATAATTTGATTTCCAAAGTTTCCATTCATTGTCCAGACTTTCCAAAGCCAGGGCATGATAGGCTAGCGCAAATGCCAGAATGAGCAGGAATTTCTCTGAATACATTCTAGTGACAAAACAAAAACAAAAAAACTGAACAGAATTAAGCAAATCATAAACAATTAGGGAAATAAAAGAGACAACGACAGAAAGAAGAAAGAATAAAAGAGAAAATACAAGAAGGTAAATAGACTTAAACAAGAACTAGAGAGACATAAAATGATGATGTAAGAAATGAAGAGACAGAGAAGGAAGAGAGTAGCAAGTTGATAGAGACAATAATAAGGTAATTGAAATAAACAAGTCGATTTTCAGTTCTCATTGTCAGTGGGTCTTTTTATATACCATCTATGGCTTTTTTTTTTTAAAAAAAGCATTTCTATTCAGCACGGCTACATGCATAGGCACTGACTCTATGTGTAGACCAGAGACTGCCAGCAGTTATATGTACAACAGTAATATTTAGCCTTCTGCTGGCCTAAACTAAACTACTATATAGATGGCAGCTGAATTTTGGCCTGATAGACAATAAATGGGTTAAAACCTACTTTAGGATCATTCTGTCATATAAATTGCCTTGATAAAGTGTAATGTCATTGCTTGGTATGTAGTATGTTCTGGTTGTACTCTCCTTTTTTCAGAGTGCAGTAAGATGTCTCCGCAAGTAGAAGGCAGACTCAAGAAAGGGAGTTTTGTCTTGAGCTGCTCCTGTTAGGGGAATGAAACAGCTTTGAGCTCAGAATCTGAGGTCTCAAGAAGGAGAGTCTCAGTCTGCCTGTTTATCTGGTTTGAAGAGAGATGAAATCTTAGGAATGAATCCTTGCAAGATAAGAATTTACTTGTCCAGAGGAAAGTGTAGAGAAAGCTGTTAAGAACCTGGACTTTGTTCTAACTAAGAAAGATCGGCCTTTGAGACTTTCATCAAGAGAAGATAAAAGGAGGAGATCTGTCACCAGTTCTGAGATAGATCAAGTTCCTTTAACTTTCATGTAAAGTCTGAAGATGAAAGACTGGGGGTGAACTGGGTAGTATTATTCTAACAGGAAAGTCTATAAAGGTCCTTTGCTGTCAGGACTGACTTTGGCAAAAATTGCATCAATGAATGACTTTCTTTCCAAAGTAATATTCCTCAATGTTGAATCTCTCCTTTACGTTAACAGGATCAGCAGAATGAAAACAAAACTGACTGTCAATATTTTTCTTTCACCATTTTCATTAAATAAAATATATTTTGTGTGCACCACCAGGTCTATCCCACAATGATGGGGCTCACTCAATACCAGGGCTGCATCCCGAATCACTCCTCTCTGTCCTGGTGGGAGGACGATTTTCCCTCATGGCTCTACATATTTACAAATTCTTTACATTTTCTCAGTTAGAAGTCATCAGAGTTTTCCAACACAAGCATAGGGGCCCTTTTGTAAAGATGCGCTAAAAAGTTGCCTGTGCTATTTTTAGTTTGTGGATTTCCCGTATGCTTTTGCGTGGCTGTAAAATGGGCACAATTTCTATTTTCCCATTCATGGCCACATTCTAATTTCCCGATTAGCTTGTGGCTATTAGCGCATGAGCCCTTGCCACCACCTATTTACAAGATGGTAAGGGCTCCCGCACTAGCCCTGCACTAATCGGGCAGCGTACAGTGATTTATCTGCGCTTCTCAGTTAACTCTCTGCCTCCAAACATGCCTCTACACTAAAAATTTAAACCTGTTTTGTTACGCATGAGTAGTGCATGCCGATTCCAAAACTACAGTGGGATGCTTAAGTGCATCTCGCAGTAATGCCTTTTAGCATGTGGTAAACACGCATTAGTGCTTACTGTCACTTAGTAAAAGGGCCCCTTAGCCTTTACTGAGGAATTTTTCCAGTAAAAATAAGTTGGCTTCTAATACACTATCTTGAAGTGGCATCCATCCTGCAAAGAGAACACAAATTTAGCCTGTCATAATAAGTGCTTAAAATACCGCTGACTGCTGCCAGCTTAATATTGATGGGACTGTTTATTATAAATTTAGCTATTATTCCCTGGAATACTCATAAGTGTTGCCATACTGGGACAGACCAAAGGTCCATCAAGGCCAGCATTCTGTTTCTAACAGTGGCCAATCCAGGTCACAAATACCTGGCAAGATCCCAAAAAAAGTACAAAACATTTTATGCTGCTTATCCCAGAAATAAGCAGTGGAGTTTCCCCAAGTCCATTTTAATAATGGTCTATGGACTTCTCCTTTAGGAAGCCGTCCAAACCTTTTTAAAACTCCTCTAAGCTAATCACCTTTATCACATTCTCTGGCAACGAATTCCAGAGTTTAATTACACGTTGAGTGAAGAAAAAGTTTCTCCAATTCGTTTTAAACTTACTACTTTGTAGCTCCATCCAATGCCCCCTAGTCCTAGTATTTTTGGAAAAAGTAAACAGATGCTTCACATCTACCCGTTCCACTCCACTCATTATTTTATAGACCTCTCTCATATCTCCCCTCAGCAGTCTTTTCTCCAAGCTGAAGAGCCCTAGCCGCTTTAGCCTTTCCTCATAGGGAAGTCGTCCCATCCCCTTTATCATTTTCGTCGCCCTTCTCTGCACTTTTTCTAATTCCATTATATCTTTTTTGAGATGCGGTGGCCAGAATTGAACGCAATATTTGAGGTGCAGTCGCACCATGGAGCGATACAAAGGCATTATAATGTCCTCATTTTTGTTTTCCCTAGGAGTCCCCTTTTTGGCTATCCCGAGGCTGATGTTGTTTCCTCCTTTGTGTTTAGTTTTTCCTTCTGTACCTTTCCTGCACTGTTTGATATTGACTACTAACTTCATTCCTTTCCTCCTCTGTGTTGCAGGTGGGCACCAGTTCTTCTGTCTAGTCTGGGTGACTGCTAGGTGGGTTGCTGTCTCCTCTCTTTCTCCAAAGTGGCACCAACTAGGATCTCACTCCTTCAGAAGGTTTCTGCCATATTGGCACCGTGTCTTTAAGGCTGACTGACACAAGGACAAACTGTAAGGTTCCCCAAACCACTGGGCATCCTGCCACCATCATCTCTAAGAACAAACTCCTTACTTCCAAAAATTAACCATTAGCTTATCTCCTATCAAGATCAAGAACCTTGAGGATTTCATCAAGTTTTGGGGCAAACTCTCTCTCCTTTCCTTACAAAGAAAATGTCTTCCAAAACCAAAAAAAATATGAAAGGAGAGAACAACTCTGTAGCCCTGGGAGTGGGTTAATGGTTACTGTTAAAATTCTGAACTTGATGGTCCATTGATCTGACCTGCAAGGAACCTCCTATGGTCTTATATATGTAATAGTCCAAATCCAGGACCTGGATCATAGGAAAACTATATGTGAAGATTCCTACATGGCTGTTTTCCTTATTTCATTTGACTGTATAATTCATCTATATTTACTAACAAAAAAGAAACCCTAAGAGAAATAAGAAACCCTACCTGAATGTTTTGCAGTCTATAAAGATGTGGAAGGTCTCCTGATCAGTCTGTCTTCGTGAAGGCAGAAATTCTTGTTTAAATAGGCAGTCTTGAAATAGAGTCTATAGGCAGGACTAGTCCCATGACCATGACATTCATTATTAGATTTCTGTTAGCTGGCTTGAGTTTTGATATCCGTTTTATCAATTAAGATAAAGATGTCTGCCGTGATATTAAAAAGACGGTTGTAGAATAATCAGCTGACATTTTGATCATGAGTTATTGGACCCATGTTCAACCCAGCAAAGGATTATTATAACACCTGTGTGCTGTTCGGGGTCCCAACATGTCCCCACACAAAAGTTGTTTACTATAAGTGCAGTTGCACAGATGCATTTGCCACTCACAGTAAAGTGGGTTGAACTGTGCTTTTATGTGATGGGATTGTGCTGGAAGGAATAAAAATTATAAGGGTATTTGTCATCTCCCGTGTTAACTGCATTACCCAGTTAGCGCATGCTAATGGGAACACGCCAGCTGGATAACGCTTCCATGCCCATTTTCCACCCTTGACACCCCCCCTGCAAAATATATTTTTGAAACATAGCTAATTTGTAGGTTACCATACTGACAGGCAAAATACCAGAATTCTGCTGCTGAGCTGTTTTCTTTGCTGTTTTTGGTTTGGACTAATGTACTATTAGCTGTTTGTGCCCTTTGAGACCCTAATAGTTGTTTACCCCTGACCAGTGGGCGTAGCTAGGGTAGTTGACACCTGGGGCCGGTCATTTTTTAACCCCCCCCCCCCCCCCGAAATCCAGTACTAGGCATACCGAGAATATAAAACATTCAGGACCTGTAGAGCAATTCTACCATACCATAAGCAGTAATTTGTACGAGTCACACAAGGAAAAGGAAAGCATCTTAAACACTACAGTGAGCACTAGAACATCAATTCACCTATTGTAAAATGAAAACAGACAGATTAGTACAGATCGTCAATGCCAACCGAAAGCCATGTCTTTTTCACAAATAGATACACCCTAATCCACTATAGAATAAGTAATCATAAACTTTCTATTTAGACAAAAATTAAACTGAACCCCCAATGCCAGACTCTGCATACAATACAACACCACAGAAACAGAAAATGTCCTCTAGTACTGTGCAAAATATAAGGACAGCAGATGTAAATTTGAAAAAACTAACAAATACCAATCACCACTTTACAAATTAACAAATAGAAATAAAACAAATAATATCATTTTATTGGACTAATACATTTAGCTTTCAGAGGCCAAAACCTCCTTCCTCAGGTCAATTCAGTATAGTACTGTTACAGTGTCCTATCCTGACCTGAGGAAGGGGGTTTTGTTCTCCGAAAGTAAAATGTATTAAAATTAGTCCAATAAAAAGATTACCTTATTTACATGTTCTATTATAAACATTTATTAACACAGCTACAATACTACTTTATCCTAAAGCAAAAAAATAAAAATATATATTTACAGTTCGTTATCTCTGGTTTCTGCTTTCCTCATCTTTTCACTGTCTTCCTTCTATCCAGCATCTGTCTTCGCTCTCTCTCTCTCTGCCATCCAGTGTCTGCCCTCTCTCTCTGCCCCTTCCATCCACTGTCTGCCCTCTCTCTCTTCCATCCACTTCTGCCCCTTCCATGCACCATCTGCCCCAGTCTGCCATCTCTCTCCCCCTTCCATCAACATCTGCCCTCTATCTCTGCATCTTTCATCCACCATTTGCCCCAGTCTGCCCTCTTTCTCTCTCCCCTTCCACCCATCATCTGCCCTTTCTCTCTGCCCCTTCAATCCGTCTGCCCTCCCTCTCCCATCCGTCCAGGGTCTGCCCTCCCTCACGTGCCACCCTTCCATCCAGGATCTGTCCCCTCTCTCACTGCCCCCTCTTTTCAGCCCCCAGTTCCAGTCCCCTTCATCCACCACATGCTTTGCATCCCCCCCTTTCAGCCCCAGACCCATTCTCCCATCTGCCCCAGGCATGGACCCATTTTCCCTCCTGCCCCCATGTCAGACCCCAGTTCCAGCTTCAGACCCCTTCTCCCATCTGAGCACTCCCCTCCCCCCTCTGAGCACCCCCACCCTCCCCAATCCCCTTCTCCCCTCTCTGAGCAGCCATCTGAGCTCCCCCACCCTCCCTAATCCCCTTTAAGCACCCCTCTGAGCTCCCCCACCCCTCCCCAATCCCCTTCTCCCCTCTCTGAGCTCCCCACCCTCCCTAATCCCCTTTAAGCACCCCTCTGAGCTCCCCCACCCTTCCCCAATCCCCTTCTCCCCTCTCTGAGCTCCCCCACCCTCCCTAATCCCCTTTAAGCACCCCTCTGAGGTCCCCCACCCCTCCCCAATCCCCTTCTCCCCTCCTTGATGCTCTCCCACCCTCCCTAATCCCCTTTAAGCACCCCTCTGAGCGCCCCCACCCCTCCCCAATCCCCTTCTCCCCTCCTTGATGCTCTCCCACCCTCCCTAATCCCCTTTAAGCGCCCCTCTGAGCGCCCCCACCCCTCCCCAATCCCCTTCTCCCCTCTGAGTCCCCCCCCCCCCGAGATCCGTTCTCCTGCTGCTCCTACCCTGTCCTGCCTTTAACATTTTTTTTTTTTGAAGCGCCTCGGGTCTGCCCTGCTAGTAAAGAAGATCTCGCTGACGTCGTCGCCCTTCCCACATTGAGTCCCACCCCCCTCTGAGGCAACTTCCTATTACCGCGAGGGGGGGTGGGACTCAGTGTGGGAAGGGCGACGACGTCAGCGAGATCTTCTTTACTAGAGCAGGGCAGACGCGAGGCGCGCTGCCTGCCACTCTCCGGCGCTTCGAAAAAAAAAATATTAAAGGCGGAGCAGCGGGAGTGGAGCACCCCCCCATCTGATGACACCCGGGGCGGACTGCCCCACTGCCCCGCCCTTGCTACGCCACTGCCCCTGACGCTAGAGAGGTGAAATGTGGCCACATCGAGTTTTGTTTTAAAGTGGCAAGAATAAAAGCCTTTTAACTTTTGAAGATGTGTGTTCTGCTTTTGTGGCCTGCACTATTATCTGCTAGGCCAAAACAAAGAAACAGATGATGAAATGTTAACAGAAATATGGCAACATTATAAGAGTGGCTGTTTTGAACTAGTCCAATAGGTTTAGGTCAGGGGCCCTCAAATCTAGTCCTCAAGGTCCACAACCAAGCCTGGGTTTCAGGACACAATAAATATGTATATTTATTACCAACCACAGGGAAGATTCACAATAATTAGTCACATAAACTATCACCACTATTTGACTAATATAATTTTCTTAATATCTGAACATACTACCATCACATCATTGTGTGCATTTAATTATACAATCTTTATCATGTTCATTTGGACCTCACTCTTTCTCTTGCTGTACACTAGTCGCTTTAAGGTCCTCAGACACCATCACCCCAAGGTCACTCTCCCCATCTATACATGTCAGCCTCCCACCTCCTAGGACATACGGCTCCCATGGGTTTCTACTCTCCAAATGCATCAAGTTGCACTTCTTTGCATTAAATTTTAGTTGCCAAACTTTAGACCATACTTCTAACTTTTACAGATCCCTTTTTATGTTTCCACTCCCTCTGGGTTGTCCACTCTATTAGAAATCTTAAGGTACCTTTTTGCCCGAATAGGGCTAGATTATGTAGCGCCTGAAAATTCCACATGGAAAAAAAAACACCTAGTATCTTCGGTAAAGTATGCTTATATTTTATACAATAGGCTTAAATTTCTATGTGGTATATAGAATAACATCAAGCACCTTTCCATATGACCAAATGTAGTCATGGCCATTTACGCTAAGTAATACTTGGTGTTAATACTGGTGCCTAAATTATGGAGCAGGTGCATTCTATAAACATGCATGTAGTTTTTCGGAACGCCCATGACATGCCCATTCCCCACCCATAGCCACGTCCCTTTTTAGATGCACACATTAGAATTTAGGGGTGACCACATTTTCCTGAGGACGTCCTCGCAGGACTTCCCAGCGAAGGGACAGGAAAACCCATATTATCGAAACAAGATGGGCGTCTATCTTTCATTTCGGGGTCACCCAAATCTTGGCATTTAGGTCGTCCCTAGAGATGGTCGTCCTTAGACTTGGTCGTTTCTGATTTTCTGCGATAATGGAAACTAAGGACGCCCATCTCAGAAATGACCAAATGCAAGCCCTTTGGTCATGGGAGGAGCCAGCATTCGTAGTGCACTGGTCCCCCTGACATGCCAGGACACCAACCGAGCACCCTAGGGGGCACTGCAGTGGACTTCAGAAAAAGCTCCCAGGTATCTAGCTCCCTGACCTTGTGTTCTGAGCCCCCCAAAACCCACTTCCCACAACTGTACACCACTACCATAGCCCTTACTGGTGAAGGGAGGCACCTAGATGTGGGTAAAGTGGGTTTGTGGTGGGTTTTGGAGGGCTCACATTTACCATCACAAGTGTAGCAGGTAGGGGGGATGGGCCTGGGTCCGCCTGCCTGAAGTGCACTGCACCCACTAAAACTGCTCCAGGGACCTGCATACTGCTGTGATGTACCCGAGTATGACATTTGAGGCTGGCAAAAAATATTTTTCAAAGTTTTTTTTGAGGGTGGGAGGGAGTTAGTGACCACTGGGGGAGTAAGGGGAGATCATCCCCGATTCCCTTATTGTGGCTTGGTCGTAGCAAAAAAAGGGCCAAGTAAAGTCGTCCAAGTGCTCGTCAGGGACACCCTTCTTTTTTCGATTATGGGTCGAGGAAGCCCATGTGTTAGGCACGCCCAAGTCCTGCCTCCAACACGCCCCTGGGAACTTTGGTCGTCCCTGCAATGGAAAGCAGTTGGGGACGCCCAAAATCGGCTTTCGATTATGCCGATTTGGGCGACCCTGGGAGAAGGATGCCCATCTTCCGATTTCTGTCGAAAGATGGGTGTCCTTCTCGTTTGAAAATAAGCCTGCTAGTGAGTTATGCAAGTAAATTCTAATTATTGCCAATTAGTGCTCAAATTGCTTGTTAAGCACTGTTATCAATGCTGGTTGGCTTATTAAGCCAATTAAGTTACGTGCATTGTTATAGACTATGCTTGGATTTCAGCCCAGAATGCTAGACGTGATGCATAGAATCCCGGGGACAGTGCATGTTCTGGCAAAATGTTGTGTACTCTTGCATCTTTCACAATTTTAAGTTGACTTGGAAATCTCAATCAATGTCTGTGCTGGTATTAGCTTTGAGATAAGTGGCTGAGTTGCACAATATGGATTTGTAATAGTATTGATATGGAAAAACAAACCCGGTAAGGGACTTGTATAATCAGGTAAAGAAAAGACTGAACCTATCAATAAAGACTGGAGTTAGTGTAGAGGTATATAACTACTACAATGGACTCATTTTTTACAGAGGTCCCTATAATAAGATGTAAGTTTGTATTGGGAGGATTGGATTCTTTGTGATGTTTGGTTAATCTTCCATTCCGAAAGTGCCTGTATAAAATATGCATAAAATAGGCACATTTTAAAGATTTCACATAGGTATCTGGTTATGAAATTTTAAAATTCCCCACCCCCACAGGTCACAATGCTATATCTCAATCTTGTAAGATATCTCATTTACAGCACCCGTTAACTTACAGTCTTCCACAAGACCAATCTTGTGTTTTTAAACTGCCATTGATAATCAGAGCTGCATCTAGCTGGCTCTTATCTATATAACAGTGGTCTATTTATTTATTATTTATTTTAAACTGTCTATGCCGCCTACAACAAAGTGGCTCACAATAAAACTTACACAAAACGCTCTTCTTACATCAGTCAGGGAAAACAAAAAAAAAAATCATCTCCACGCTGTCACAAAGAGATGCGTCTTCAGCAATTTACGGAACTGCATCATATTGTTACACAATCTTCAAGTGCCAGGTAAAGTGTTCCAAATCTGTTAACCTGCTATAGAAAAATCTATCTTCCTAGAACAAGCAAGTTTAACAGAAAGCAAATCTCTTGTCACCAACAACAGAGAACTGGTGAGGTAGATATTATCTCTCTTTCACTGGAATATCAGAGATTTATATTGTCAGCAAGTCTCCCTTCCACTCTTCAGTCTGGGTCAACGCTGCTTAGCAGATATGCTTCAATGCTGGCTTCTATCTCTTTAAACACCAGTTAACACCTGTTCTTCTTTCTCCCACAGCCAGGACCGTCTGGATTCACTGTTCCTTTGACTTGTACTTCAGTGATAACCCAATAAATGGACAGGGACCCCAACATTCTTATAATAAAGGTTTCTCATTTATTTATACCAGTTCATTTGTAGCAACTTTAACATCACAGCATACTGCATTATCTCAGGTTCCTTGACTTTTGTTCCCATTCACAATGTCACACAGGATTATATCCACTAGCTTGCTGCTTATAGTTCAGTCCTTTAACATCACTTTCTTTTTGCAGGTAGTCACTAATTATCTTGTTATATTTCATAATTTTTATTAGTTTACTTTAAACTTTAACAGAAATATTACTGTTAAGTGAAAAACAGCCACAAAATAAAACATTTCTTACATAATCTTTTAACATTACACTTTAAATGGCTTTCTTAGACCTCAAAAAGTTGGGGGGTTTAGAATAGGTGAAGCTACCTTTATATTAACAGTTTCTATAAGAAAATGATGACACCGCATTTCTCAGTCTACTATTTTGTTATCTCTATCGTTGTTTTGAATCTAGGAGCAACTTAAGCTGATCAGGAACGTAAAAAAAATATTTAGTATTATTAAACCTCATAATACATTTGCATGGATATGCTAACAGAAAGGAACCTCCCAATTCTATTGTTTTTAATCTCATTGAAAGAAACTGTTTTCGCTTTTGCTGAGTCACTTTTGTCACATCTGGATACAACCATATTTTTTCTCCACCAAAATTGTGATTTGTTGTTTTAAAGTAAAGTCTCATTACAGCATTCAAGTCCTGTTGAAAAAGAAAAGTCACCAACAACGTCGCCCTTTCAGTGGCAGTTTCTATTGACTGTTCCAAAATCGCTGTTAGATTTTCCACGTCTATTTCATTTCCAGGTTGAACATTTGTTCCCTCATCTGTTTTTTTAATCGTATTTGGTATAAAGTAAATTTTTTATAATGGAGGAATTGCTTCTTGAGGATATTTTAAATTTTCTTTAACAAATCTAGTAAATAGATCTTGGGGAGAAACCCCATACAATTTAGGAAAATTAAGCAGGCGCAAGTTCAATCTCCTATTGTGATTTTCAATATGTTCAAGTTTTCTCCTGATATCCACATTGTCTTTTATCACAGCAGCTTTAAATTCATTAGTTTGAACCACCTCATTTTGTAAGTTCTCAATTTTCTGTGAAAACTCTTGTTTAATCGTATCAACAGAGTCTTTCAATTCTTGCATCTTAACACCTAAGGTTTTTACCTCTCCAGACGACTGTTGAAGGGTTTTTTCCATTTCTAGTAATTTCAGCCATATTGTCCCCAGATTAACCTCCATTTCCTTCCCAGCAGATTTAGATGTTATCGGTGAGTCGGTCACCCCACTGGGTCCGCCAACTTCCACTCTTCCGGTGTCCGTCAGCTAATTATCTTGTTAATCACCAGTTTCTTACAGTACACGGTATTCAACTCCCCATATTCTTAACCTTTTGAGTTACCTGCTGCCACAGGTTTCTTCCCAGCTGCATCAATTCTGTCTTTCCAATTCTAGACAGTTTAGGAAATACAGCAGCCAGGAAACCTCTCACCTTAGTACCAGCAGTCTGCGTGAATGCAGCCACCACCATACTCTCCTCCTCACTCTCCTCTTTAGCCTCCTCTTTATCCCATTCCATTTCTTCTTCCTCCTCCCAGGGTTCCCCCAGCTGCTCCTCGTCTCCAGTGGTGTTCCTAGGGGGGCGGTGGGTGCGGTCCACCCCGGGTGCACGCCGCTGGGGGGGGGGTGCCACGCGCTTGTTGTTGGAATGTAATTGTATTTTACATGCATTGCCTGTCACCTATTATTTCTCTGTGATTACTCTGTGACCTCTGATGTGAATTACTTAGAGAGGTCACATAGCTATGCAACTTCCTGTTGGGGGTTAGATGCAGCACATGCAGCACATGGAGCACATGGAGCTCATGATCTCTCCTAACCTGAGAGGATCTATGGTGGTGTGAGCATCCATTACCATCTAAGCACATGGAAGGAGCTGATAAGACAAATGTATAGTAATATGTATATAAAAGCCTGTCTGATTATAATCTAACTACAAACTGTGAGTAAACAGATGTTTTGTTACTTCAACTTTAAAGTGACTCAGCAGTGAATTATTCAGGGGTGAATGAGAGAGAGATGAAGAAAGAAATTAACATTTCTAAAGCTGAAGCTGTGTGTACTAAAATCTGCTAATTATTTACTACAAATAATCCAACAAAAGGGTTACGGGCCCAGGGTCCAGGAATTGAAAAAGAAGAGAAATATTACCAGGCAGAAAAAAAGGCCACATTTTTCTCTTAAGTTTTAAAGGAAAGATTCAGTCTGTCTCTCTCTCCCCCCACACAGCAGACAGAAGGTTAAGAAAATGGCTGAGGGAAGAAATTCACCATTGTTCTATTCTCTCAAGGTGCCTAAATTAACTGAGTTTAATTATCAGCAGTGGGAACTAAGATTCATATGTCTCCTTCGAGCAAAAGGATTATATATATGCTTAGATCAAGACAGAACAGCTGAAAATATGGCTGAATGGGACAATGCAAACTATTATGTGAAGTGCATGCTTTTGGAAGCTCTCTCAGAGAAACAAGCCATATTAGTGGAGGGAAAAGATACACCAAAGGACATTTTATATAAACTGAGAACTATGTATGCAACTACATATGCAAAGCAGCAACCAATTTGGTTGGCAGAGTTGAATGAAACCAAATTAAGGGATAAAAGTAAATGTAATGATCACATTATGTATCTTATGTCTTCATTTCAAAAGTTAGAACTTTCTGGAATTCCCATGTGTGATGCATTGAAAAGAGCATTTCTTTTTACCTCACTATCAAAGAAGTTTGATGTTTTTAGGTCTGTAAATGAGGCCATTGAAGGGCAATCTTTTGAACAGGCAACATCAAAACTAAGGCAGGAATGCATAATAAATGATTCTGAGGAGATGTGTTCTCAAAGCAAGTCAGAGAGAAATGAAACAAATTTCTTGGCAAAGAACAGAGGAAGGCGGAGCTATGGGAAAACTCCACCCAAGGGCAAGCTGATTTGCTACTCATGTGGAAAGGAGGGACATGTATCTAAATGGTGTAAGGAAACACAAAACACTCCCTCTAGCTCACCTAAGCCAATGGAACTAAAGAATTTTCAAACCAGGAAATGTATGAAGGACAAAGATAAACACAAGGGCTTTCTAATGGCAGAAAAATCTTTGACTATGGTAAATAATAATTCAAATGAAAGTACTTGGATTTTGGATTCAGGGAGCACATGCCATTTAACCAATTGTAAGGATTTCTTTCAGGAAATGTGTCCAGAGGAAGGTATTCTTAAAACTGCAAACGCAGGGACTGCTAAGATCCAAGCAAAAGGTATTGGATTCTTAAAATGCAAAGTGTCTAATGAAGTTAAAGAAATTCCTGTAAGTGATGTCTTGTATATTCCCCAAGCAGTTTGCAATATGCTTAGTGTATCTACATTAGATAAGAAGGGATTTGTGATTCATTTTGAAAACAGTAAGTGCACAATCTCTAAAAATGATGAAGTGTATGCTGAAGCTTTTATGCATAATGATGTTTATAAGCTGAACATTTCAGGTGAAGCCTCACATATGGCGCAAGTAAGGAAGAATGATGGTAAATGTAGTCTGGAAATCTGGCACCGCCGCCTGGGACATCGTGATTCTAAGGTGATCCAGGATCTTTACAGTAAGCAACTAGCCACCGGCATTCAGATAAGTGCAGATGCTGGTAAAATGGAGAAATGCATAGATTGTGTTACTCAAAAAGGTGTGAGACCCTCATTTCCTGCATACACAGGAAATAGGAGTAATAAAGTGCTGGACTTAATACACAGTGACTTATGTGGACCGTTTAATATCCCATCATTGGGAAATAACAGATTTGTGCTGATATTCTTGGATGATTTCTCTAGATATTGTGTGGCCTATTTGCTGAAAGAGAAAAGTCAAGTCACAGACATGCTGAAGAAATACGTAGCCATGGTGAGCAATAAATTTGAAAGAAAACCAAAGGTTCTTCAGACCGACAATGGTGGTGAGTTCACTTCACAAAGCATGCGCACATTTCTAGAACAAGAAGGCATTCAGCATATCACAACAGTAGCTTATACACCAGAGCAAAATTCTGTTGCAGAGAGGAAATTTAGGTCAATTGTGGAAATGACCAGATGTATGCTGTCAGATAGCAATCTCCCTAAAAGACTATGGGGGGAAGCCATTCTCACAGCAGTGTACCTACAAAACAGAATGCCAACTAAAGGCGCTGAGCGCACACCACATGAGACATGGCATGGTAGGAAGCCAAACCTGTCACACATAAGAACATTTGGAAGTACAGCATATGCTCATGTACCAAAGCAAAGAAGGCATAAGCTGGATTCCACAACAGAAAGGGGCATTTTAGTTGGCTATGCTCCAGGACACAAAGGATATAGAATTTTGAATCTGAAAACTGGCATTGTTGGCATAAGACATGTTACATATTTTGATGAAAACAAAAGGGTTGATAAAGGCTGGATTATCCCAGATGAGCCTTATCATCCAGAATATGAAACTAGAACCATAATAGACATGCCAGTGTATATAAATGCCATACCAAGGCAGATGTCTGAAAGCAACTCACCTGTATCTAACGAGGAACAGGCAGAGGAAGCAGACACAGAAAGGATCATTGAAGAAGACAGTACAGTTGGAGAAGGGGAATCAATTGGAGAAGGACTCTCAGATATAGAGGATGCGGAAAGGTCAGACCAACCTGTTGTCAGACGCTCATCCAGGGAAAACAAAGGTGTTCCACCCCCAAGACTGTCTTACTTAACAAAGTCAGCAGAAGCTCAAGAGCCCTTAACATGGGATGAGATTGAGAAAATGCCAGCAGAAGAAGCTGCTGAATGGCGTAAAGCTGCACAAGAAGAAATTGATGCATTGGATAAAAATAATACTTGGATTCTTACAAAATTACCTCCTGGCAAGAAAGCTATAGGATGCAAATGGGTATTCAAGTTAAAAAGGAATGCACAAGGAAAAGTGGAAAGGTATAAAGCCAGATTAGTGGCAAAGGGATATCTTCAAAAATATGGAGAAGATTTTGATGAAGTGTTTGCACCTGTAGTGAAACACACGACAATTAGAACACTTCTGAGCATTGCAGTCTCAAAAGGCATGCAAGTCAACCACATTGATGTGAAAACAGCATTTCTTCACGGAGATATAACTGAAGACTTGTACATGGAACAGCCAACAGGTTTCATAAATACAAAACAAAGACAGCTAGTGTGTAAATTGAACAAAGGTCTTTATGGATTAAAGCAAAGTGCAAAATGTTGGAATGAAAAATTGCATGAAATATTGACAAATTTAGGATTTAAGCAAGGTGAAGCAGATAAATGCTTGTACACTAGGTGCACAAATGGACAATATGCATACATTTTAGCTTTTGTTGATGATCTGCTCATTGCAAGCAAAAGTGAGCAAGAGTACAAGGACATTGTAAAATATTTAAACCTCAATGTTGAGATAAAAGAACTTGGTAATGTGTCATACTATCTTGGTATAGAAATTGAGAAACAAAATGATGGTTCTTATCTTCTAAGCCAGAAGCAGAAAATAAATGAGCTTATTGAAAGTTTAGGTATGCAAGATGCCCAAGTTGTAAGCACTCCCATGATCACTGATTTTCTGAAGGATGAAACAGTAAGAGAACCTTTACCAGATAACATCCAATATAGATCAGCCATAGGTAAGCTTTTATATCTAGCTACCACATACAGGGCTGATATAGCAAATGCAGTAGGAATTTTGAGCAGAAGGGTCAGCTCACCTACCAAATCAGATTGGACTGCAGTTAAAAGGATGGTAAGGTATTTAAAGGGTACCATTGATTGTAAATTAAAGATTTCAGCCAATAGTAATCCAAAACTAATATGTTACTGTGATTCAGATTGGGCAGGGGATCATTCTGATTATAAATCCACAAGTGGATATTTGTTTATGTATGGAAATGTACAAATTTCATGGGCCAGTCATAAACAAAGTATTGTGAGTTTGTCTTCTACAGAAGCTGAATATGTGGCTGTATCGGAAGCGTGCAGAGAACTGATGTGGATTGAAAAACTTTTGCTGGATTTCGGAATAGCTGAACAGAGACCAATCCAGATAATGGAAGATAATCAGAGCTGCATCCGACTGTCACAGAATGACAAGGTTCAGTCACGCACCAAGCACATCGCAACGAAATACCACAACGTGCGAGAGTTGGCGAAAGAAGGGGTCATCAGTCTACACTATTGTCACACCAGTGAGATGACAGCTGACATCATGACCAAACCGTTACCCAGAGAACATTTTGTGAATCTGCGTATAAAGCTTGGACTTTGTATGAATAAATAATTGCATGACAGTTATGCATGAGAAGGGGTTTGTTGGAATGTAATTGTATTTTACATGCATTGCCTGTCACCTATTATTTCTCTGTGATTACTCTGTGACCTCTGATGTGAATTACTTAGAGAGGTCACATAGCTATGCAACTTCCTGTTGGGGGTTAGATGCAGCACATGCAGCACATGGAGCACATGGAGCTCATGATCTCTCCTAACCTGAGAGGATCTATGGTGGTGTGAGCATCCATTACCATCTAAGCACATGGAAGGAGCTGATAAGACAAATGTATAGTAATATGTATATAAAAGCCTGTCTGATTATAATCTAACTACAAACTGTGAGTAAACAGATGTTTTGTTACTTCAACTTTAAAGTGACTCAGCAGTGAATTATTCAGGGGTGAATGAGAGAGAGATGAAGAAAGAAATTAACATTTCTAAAGCTGAAGCTGTGTGTACTAAAATCTGCTAATTATTTACTACAAATAATCCAACACTTGTCGGCTCCGCTCGTTCCGTGCTCCCTCTGCCCCGGAATGAGCGACGCCGACAGATGCGCAGCACCCCCCCAGCAGGTAAAAATGCACCTGGGGGGTGTCGTTTCGCCGGGGGGGGGGGCGCATCGGCGATCCGCCCCGGGTGTCAGCCGCCCTAGGAACGCCACTGCTCGTCTTCCTGATTAGAAGCCTTCTCCCAATCCTGCCCCTTCCCCTTCACTTCCTGTGAGTCCTGTATTAGGTCAGGTGCATTGTGGGCCTTGTGGTCCCTGGGCTTATTCCTTATTCCAATTAATCTCTTGGCCATCAGAGGGCGCACTCCTCCTCTATAAGAGATTTGTAAATGCCTCTTTATCTCCCTCCGGGGCTGCTCTCGCTTTCCTTGAGGCCGTCTACTCAGTAACCTCTCACAATATACAAAACTGAGAAAGTGATGTGATAAACTATGTCATAAAGGGAGAGAAAGTTATCAACAGGGCATCTTAAAGGGCATTGTAGCCTTGCCATTAGAAGATGCACTTTTTGAACTGACAAGCAGCCAAATAACCTTCCATTACCCTATAACTGTGTCTTAATGCACCAATTCTAACACATCACACAAAAAGTTCACCCCCAAATTATTAGTCACATAGCATAACTATAACAGGCATAAAATATATAAATGTAGGATATATCGTTGGTGAGGCCCCACCTAGAGTATTGTGTTCAGTTTTGGAGGCCGTATCTTGCTAAGAATGTAAAAAGAATTGAAGCGGTGCAAAGAAAACTACGAGAATGGTATGGGATTTGCATTACAAGACGTATGAAAAGAGACTTGCTGACCTGAACATGTATACTCTGGAGGAAAGGAGAAACAGGGGTGATATGATACAGACGTTCAAATATTTGAAAGGTATTAATCCGCAAACGAACTTTTTCCGGAGATGCGAAGGCAGTAGAACGAGAGGACATGAAATGAGATTGAAGGGCGGCAGACTCAAGAAAAATGTCAGGAAGTATTTTTTCACAGAGAGAGTAGTGAATGCTTGGAATGCCCTCCCGCGGGAGGTGGTGGAAATGAAAACGGTAACGGAATTCAAACATGCCTGGGATAAACATAAAGGAATCCTGTTCAGAAGGAATGGATCCTAAGGAGCTTAGCCGAGATTGGGTGGCAGAGCCGGTGGCGGGAGGCGGGGATGGTGCTGGGCAGACTTATACGGTCTGTGCCAGAACCGGTGGTGGGAGGTGGGACTGGTGGTTGGGAGGTGGGGATAGTGCTGGGCAGACTTATACGGTCTGTGCCCTGAAAAGGACAGGTACAAATCAACGTAAGGTATACACAAAAAGTAGCACATATGAGTTTATCTTGTTGGGCAGACTGGATGGACCGTGCAGGTCTTTTTCTGCCGTCATCTACTATGCTACTATGTTACTATGTATATCAGTATGAGAACCATAACAGCTTTGAATGGTTCAGCAGTTTATTGCATTCCATTGTATTGTGGCTGCCTCTTTTGTTATATGCAGTAGTCCTGTTATCATCACTTTGAGAGGGGCTCATTTATGACTTTGATCAAGCAAGGAGAAGTAGAGGCTGACCAACAGATGAATCCAACACTGGGGATATGTTGAAGAAACACTTTATTGTCACTGGTACAGGAGGACCTGACACGGTCTGTGTTTCGGCGTCACAAAACGTCTACATCAGGGGTCTTCTAATAGTTCCTTGGGAAACACTTTCAGGCTTATTTTCGAAAGAGAAGGGCGCCCATCTTTCGACACAAATCGGGAGATGGGCGTCCTTCTCTCAGGGCCACCCAAAAATCGAAAGCCAATTTTGAACATCCCCAACTGCTTCCCTTCGCGGGGACGACCAGAGTTCCTGGGGGCGTGTCAGAGGTGTAGCGAAGGCGGGACTGGGGCGTGCCTAACAGATTGGCGTCCTCGAGCGATAATGGAAAAAAGAAGGGCGTACGTGAGGAGCACTTGGACGACTTTACTTGGTCCATTTTTTCTTACGACCAAGTCTCAAAAAGGTGCTGGAACTGACCAGATGACCACCTGAGGGAATCGGGGATGACCTCCCCTGACTCCCCTAGTGGTCACTAACCCCCTCCCACCCTGAAAAAACAATTTTAAAAACTTTTTTTGCCAGCCTGAAATGTCATACTCAGGTCCATCGCAGCAGTATGCAGGTCCCTTGGGGGGGGGGGGGGTATGTGTGTGTCAGCGGAGGCATAGCAAAGGTGTGAAAATACTTCTTTTAAACATTTTGGACGTCCTGATCTGCCCTTCCCCATAGGGACAGCCAAATGTCAAGGAAGTGGCACAGAGGAGTGACCTAGTGGTTAGAGTACTGGTCTTCCAATCCAGAGATGGCTGGTTCAAATCCCATTGCTGCTACTTGTAATCCAAAATAAACAAAAGGGGATGTTGGAGGCATAGCAAAGGCATGGATGTCCTTCTCATAGAGTCATCCTCAACTGCAGAGGCATAGCAAAGGACTTCCTTCACCCATACTCTAAAAAAAAAAAGAAGTCCCTGATGAGCACTTGGATGTTTTCACCTGGACTTGTGTTTTTCTAAGGTTGTAGACAGCAATTTATTTAAGGTTGTAGACAGCTATTATACACGCAGCTTGTCTGCATGTTAGAAGCAGTCTTTGGCATGCGTAGAGCAGCCACGCATAATGCTTGGCTGCTCTGCACTGACTTCCCCTCCTTCGGAAAGAAATCGTGTGCAAATGAGCTAACAGCGAGCAGCTCATTTGTATGCGTTTTCCTTCATGCATGCTACTACTACTACTACTACTACTCAACATTTCTAAAGCACTACCAGACTTACGCAACGCTGTACAGTCAAACATGAAGAGAGAGACAGTCCCTGCTCAAAAGAGCTTACAATCTAAAGGACATAACAACAGAGACAATCAAATTAGAACAGCATAGTCCATCTGATTACACAATAGTTCATAGGGACAGAGGTAAGGAGGGGCAGCAGAGTGAAAGCATTTGTAGGTTAGTAGGAGAAGCTTGAATTGTATGCGGTAACGGATTGGAAGCCAGTGAAGTGACTTCAGGAGAGGGCTGATGTGAGCATATTGGCTCTGGCGGAAAATAAGACGTGCCGCGGAATTCTGAACAGATTGAAGGGGGTAAAGATGGCTAAGTGGGAGGCCAGTGAGGAGCAGGTTGCAGTAATCTAGGCGAGAGGTAATAAGAGTGTGGATGAGGGTGCGTGTGGTGTGCTCTGAGAGGCAAGGGGGAATTTTGTTGATGTTAAAGAGAAAGAAGTAACAGGTTTTGGCCGTCTGCTGGATATGAGCGGAGAAGGAGAGGGATGCATGCCCGTTCCTTTCCGAATCACCAAGGGATCAGTAAGGGAAGTGTTTTTTCCATTCAGTTAGTGCATCTGGCTGAAGGTAAGGGAGCTATATACCTGGGAGCAATTTGTGAAGTCCACTGCAGTACCCCCTAGGGTGCCCGGTTGGTGTCCTGGCATGTCAGGGGGACCAGTGCACTATGAATGCTGGCTCCTCCCCTGACCAAATGGCTTGGATTTGGTTGTCTCTGAGATGGGCATCCTCGCTTTCATTATCGCTGAAAATCAGAAACGACCAAGTCCTTGGGACGACCATCTTTGCTGGGGACGACTATCTCTAAGGTTGACCTAAATTTGCTGATTTGGGCGTCCCCGACCATATTATCGAAACGAAAGATGGACATCCATCTTGTTTCAAAAATACGGGTTTCTTCGCCCCTTGCTGGAGCCGTCCTGCGAGGACATCCCCAGGAAAACTTTGGTGTCCCTTTCGATTATGCCCCTCTTTATATTCCAAAAGAGTCAGGAAATGCATGGGTAGCGCATGAGACCTTACCGCTAGGTCAACGGGTGGCAGTAAGGTCTCAGGCCAAAAATGAACACATACTGGTTTCAATTTTAGCGCACGTCCATTTTCTGGCCCCTTTAAAAAAAGCCATTTTTCCTAGATGCGGTGAAAAATGGCCCAGTACACGCCCCAAAGATGTGCTCACACTACAGCAGGCCACTTTTCACCATGGCTCAGTAAATAGACCCCTGAGTGTACATGCAAATTTGGATGTACATCCAATTTGCACATGCAACTTAATTGATTAATGAGCCAATCAGCACTAATAATTGGGAAATAACCAATTATCAGTACTAATTGGTAATTATTTATTTTATTGTTTTGTTACATTTGTACCCTGCACTTTTCCACTCATGGCAGTCTCAATGTGGCTTACATGGGGCAATGGAGGGTTAAGTGACTTGCCCAGAGTCACGAGGAACTGCCTGTACCTGAAGTGGGAATTGAACTCAGTTCCTCAGAACCAAAGTCCACCACCCTAACCACTAGGCCACTCCTCCACGTGTAGAATTTACCTGTGCATATTTTTAGGCATATTCTATAAAAAGGTACGCATAAATTCTAGTGCATGGATCTGAAAAGGGGTGTGACCTTGGGAGGGGTATGGACGGGTCAGGGGTGTTCCTAAAATTTATGTAAATGTGGTTTATAGAATAGCACTAAGCACTATTTTTTTCGGCACTGATTTTGTAGGTACCATTTATAGAATTTAGTCCTTAGAGTGCATTAGTGCATTCTAAACTTTAGTAAAATGGCCCCTGAATGATGTATATTGAGCTAGTTAAATTTTATTTATTTATTACATTTGTATCCCACATTTTCCCACCTATTTGCAGGTTCGATGTGGCTTACATAGTACCATAGAGGCATTCGCCAGTCCGGTAAAGAAACAAATACAGGTGGTTTTATGGTTGAGTAAGGAACATATGTTTCAGTTACAATCAGAATAAAGGAGAGGAAAGATTATTTGGTGTCCAGTACAAGCTTTGGTTATGTTGTGTTGCAGCGTGCAGGCATTTAAATTGGGTCAGCGAGGTATGCCTTTTTGAACAGGTAGGTTTTTAATGATTTCCTGAAGTTTAGGTGGTCGTAGGTTGTCTTCACAACTTTTCGCAGTGCATTCCATAATTGTGTACTTGTATAGGAGAAGCTGGACGCATAGGTTGTTTTGTATTTAATTTTTTTGCAACTTGGATAGTGGAGGTTTAGGTATGTTCGAGATGATCTGGTTATGTTTCTGAGTGGTAGGTCTATAAGTTCTGTCATTTATCCTGGGACTTGGCCATAGATAATTTTGTGGACCAGGGTGCAGATTTTGAAAGTAATACGTTCTTTGATTAAATGAGTACCTGAAATTGTAGTCTTTTTCATTATTACAGCTGTCATGAACTTAAGGGGTGAGATGGCAGATAAGTTACTCAGACAAGACACATCTCAAAACAGAAAACTAGACTAGGCAGGATAAGGCTAAAACAGGAGACAAGACACACTAAGCAGAACATGGAGCAGGAGAGAAAGCAGGGCACGGTCCAGGAAACAAGGCAGTGCTGACACTTAGCAGGAACTCAGAGACAAGGCAGGGTTGGAGCTTGGCAGGAACTCAGAGACAAGGCAGGGCTGGAGCTTGGCAGGAACTCAGAGACAAGGCAAGGCTGGAGCTTGGCAGGAACTCAGAGACAAAGAAGGGCTGGAGCTCGGCAAGAACGTGGAGACAAGGCAGGGCTGAAGCTTGCAGGAACTCGGAGGCAAGGCAGGACTGGAGCTTGGTAGGAACTCGGAGAAAAGGTAGGGCTGGAGGTACAAGGCAAGTCTGGAAGTTCAAGGCAAAGTTGGAGATAGGAACCAGACAGGCACGGGAACACGAAGCCAGGCACAAGATTTCCACCAAAACACACTAGGCTAAGAGAGCTCATTGCGAAAGAATGGAAGGGGACAGGTACCTCCCTTAAATACTTCCATGGCCGGAAGCAGGTCTCCGCCGATGTCCTGGAACTCCCATTTGCTGCATCTTTAAGGGTAGCTGTTCGGCGCGCACACACACCTCAGGGGAGCTGGACCCAGAAGCACACCCAAAGACCGAAGGATACTGTAAGACACTGGGAATGCCCGCCAGCTGAGACCCCGGACGTCTCAGGACCCCACTAAGGGAACAGGTATATCGGAACGGGGAGACTCAGCCACAGCTGTGACAACAGCTCTGGGAAGCATTGAAAGCTGCTATATCCCAGTACACTTTTATATATTTATGCCAATTATATTTATGGAATATGACTAATAATTTGGGTGAAGTTTTTGTGTAATAAGTTTGGATTTTGTTTTCCCTTTTCTTTTATTTTGGAGGGGGGGGGGGGGCAGACCAATTCTAACATAGGCATTAGCATCAATTTTTAATGCCTGATGTGTTAAGAAACATTAAAACTTTCACTAGGCGGTACAACAAGGTTTTTGTGTAAGGTAACCTCAGCCTCATAAGGATCTAGATTAGATATTGATGATATTTGATTTAAGATATGTTACTGGAAGCTTGTAAAAGGCTATGGTGTCATAATAGTCCAAACTTAGTCACCTGAAATAAGACTGTATCAAAGCAATATTAACTAATGAATGTGGGAACTAAACTCCACATCAGGCTTGCAAATATCCTCAAGGGAGACATAATGTGGCCTAAGGTCAGTCCTGCTCAGGAATTCCAGGAGAACATAAGAACATAAGTGTTGCCATATTGGGACAGACCGAAGGTCCATCAAGCCCAGCATCCTGTTTCTAACAGTGGCCAATCCAGGTCACAAGTACCTGGCAAGATCCCAAAACAATACAATACATTTTATGCTGCTTATCCTAGAAATAAGCAGTGGAATTTCCTCAAGTCCATTTTAATAATGGTTTATGGACTTTTCTTTTCAGAAGTTATCCAAACCTTTTTTAAACCCCGCTAACCGAACTGCTTTTACCACATTTTTTGGTAATGAATTCCAGAGTTTAATTACACAGTAAGTTAAGAAATATTTTCTTTGATTTGATTTAAATGTACTAGTTTGTAGCTTCATTTCGTGCCCCCTAGTTCTAGTAGTTTTGGAAAGAGTAAACAAGCGATTCAGGTCTACTCATTCCACTCCACTCATTATTTTATAGACTTCTATCATATCTCCCCTCAGCCATCTTTTCTCAAAGCTGAAGAGCCCTAGCCACTTTAGCCTTTCCTCATAGGGAAGTCATCCTATTCCCTTTAACATTTTCGTCACTCTTCTCTGAACTTTTTCCAATTCCACTATATCATTTTTGAGATATGGTGACCAGAATTGCACACAGTATTCAAGGTTTGGTCGCACCATGGAGCAATACAAAGGCATTATAACATCCTAATTTTTGTTTTCCATTCCTTTCCAAATAATAACTAACAATCTATTTGCTTTCTTAGCTGCCGCCGCACACTGAGCAGAGGGTTTCAACGTATCATCAACGATGACACCTAGATCCCTTTCCTGGTCGGTGACTCCTAATGTGGAACCTTGCATTACATATCTATAGTTTGGGTTTCTCTTTCTCACATGCATCACTTTGCACTTGCTCATATAAAACGTCATCTGCCATTTGGATGCCCAATCTAACCAATCTTGTAAGGTTCTCTTGTAATTTTTCACAATCCTCTTGCAATTTAACAACTTTTAATAACTTTATGGCATCAGCAAATTTAATTACCTCACTAGTTACTCTGATCTCTATATCATTTATAAATAAGTTTAAAAGCAGCGGTCCCAGCACAGACCCCTGGGGAACCCCACTAACTGCCCCTCTCCATTGAGAATACTGACCATTTAACAATCGTTTAACCAGCTTTTAATCCACAATAGGACACTACCTCCTATCGCATGACTCTCCAATTTCCTCTGGAGCTTTCATGAGGTACTTTGTCAAATGCCTTTTGAAAATACAGATACACAATATCGACTGGCTCAACTTTATCCACATGTTTGTTCACCCCTTCAAAGAAATGTAAAGATTGGTGAGGCAAGATTTCCCTTCACTAAATCCTTGTTAGCTTTGCCTCATTAATCCATGCTTTTGAATATGCTGTGTACATCAATGTATAGGGAGTTATATGTTGAATGTCCCGGAACCTATACGCCACAGCGCCGTGCAGTGATTTCCAGGACATCCAAGGATGAACGTTCTACAACGTATTTCACATGGGCTGGATGTACAAGGTTGAATATTCCACCCCATTTTACATGGGCTGGATGTCCATGGTTGGACATTCTGCTACGTGTTACTTTATATCTATGTATATTCATGTATTGTGCGCCTACGTATTGTAGGGAACATTCAGATTTGTTTTGGTGATTTTCCATTGCATATGGACGCCCATCTCCTGGTCTCTATTATCCCCTTACTTTTTTGGCTGTTTCAGTTTGGACGTTCATTTTTCCCTATGGACATCCTTTCTAAAATGCTGCTTCTCATGTCTTCCTGCACTCTTTTACAGTCCACGTGCATTTTAACAACTTTGAATAGTTTTGTGCCATCTTCAAATGTAATCACCCGACTCGTTGTTCTCATTTCCAGATCATTTATAAATATGTTAAAGTGATATGGTAGCCGTGTTAGTCCACTTTTAAAGGTCATAAATTTAAAAACATAGAAAAAAAATAAGATAATACCTTTTTTATTGGATTAACAATAAATTTTTTAATTAGCTTTCGAAGGTAACCTTTCTTCTTCAAATCAGATTTGAACCATGATAAAACAGAATCTTTTAAACCAACATCCTGTGAGACACATTAGTGTTAATTATAGACCAAAATATATATGTGTATATTGCAACCCACCTAGACTGAAAGACAAAAGTGGGCTGTACATTTTTTAAGTTAAAAAAAATAACAAATGACTTTAATATACTTTCCAAGACATTATATCTCTGCTAGCTCATTCGCTAGGTGAATTTCCACAGGGGACATCAATAATCATCAACTTGATAATTTGCCAAAAGAGAAGGCCACCACAATGACTCATGGACATTATTATGCTATGTGCATTGCCATGCAGATAAGGCTTCTGTTTCTTGGCAAGCTGGGCAACAAGGTCATGCTTGCAGTCCCTGGAAGGGAACTGCGGTCGTTTCACAATCATGACACTGGAGGGCACTGCAGGCATTCAAGTGAACCCTGCTGTAGCATCAGTTTTCCTCATCATAATCACCAATCACTGTGTCTGTGAATGCAAGATAGACTTTGATTTCTGCTGCTTATGCTAGCATCCTGTTAATGAAATTTCCTTATTATGTTCTCCCCCTATTATGTAGGATAATGTACCATGAGCAGACTGTGAGGAATTGCAGGAGGACTTTATTTAATGTGGATGTTGTTTGCCAATTCTTTATTTGTTCTTAGTTGATGTTATCGTATTATTATTGTAACTTTGTTAGGTACACTTTTTGAGTTGCACTCATGCTTAATTTGTATTTAATGTATTTTTATTTGATGTAATTTTTGAACTCATTATAAATTTTGCTTTAAAATTTTAGGCTATGTAATAACTGCCTAGTTCCCTTGCTTCAGTATTAGCAAAGAAAATAAATATTAAATTTAAAATGTAAAAACCTAGACAATTTCCAAAGACATTTACCTGGGTAGATTGATATATTTTAGCTTTGTCTGTTCTGCTGGGCACAAAGAATAATTTTAGAAATGCTTTCTATATGAAAACTCTCTTTTACACCATGGTGTTGCATGGAAGTGTAAGCATCAGAGGCTAGAGCGCCCGTCGGCTTCCTTGCTGCTCAAGCAGCACAGGCAGAGGCTCCAGGGTTGAATCTCTTCAAATGGAGGGGCTTGAGCATCCTTGCCAGCAAAGGTATGATGCAGCAGCTGGGGGGGGGGGGGGAGAGAGAAAATGCTCCCCCCCCCCTCTTCAGTCCACTCTTGAGCATCCTTCAAAATTAAAACTGCTCCAGGGACCTGCACACTGCTGTCAGGGAGCTGGGTATGATATTTGAGGCTGGCATAGAGGCTGGCAAAAATATTTTTAAAGTTTTTTTTAGGGTGGGAGGGGGTTAGTGACCACTGGGGGAGTAAGGGGAGGTCATCCCCGATTCCCTCCGGTGGTCATCTGGTCATTTGGGAACATTTTTGGTTGTAAAAAAAAAAGGACCAAGTAAAGTCGGCCAAGTGTCCATCAGGGACGCCCTTCTTTTTTCCATTATCGGCCGAGGACGCCCATGTGTTAAGCACGCCCCAATCCCGCCTTCGCTATGCTTCCAACACGCCCCCGTGAACTTTGGTCATGCAGTTGAGGGCGCCCAAAATTGGCTTTCAATTATGCCAATTTGGGCAACCCTGGGAGAAGGACGCCCATCTTCCGATTTGTGTCGAAAGATGGGTGCCCTTCTCTTTTGAAAATAAGCCTGAAAGCTTTTTTACGCCCATTAAAGGGGTTTTATAAAATTACTCCGGGGTTACATATGCACATGGTGACAAGAAACATGTAGTTTTACATGATATGTGTGGGCATGTTCAAGAGCAGAGTTTAGGTAGAGGATAGGTGTGGAGACAAAATGTAGATGCATTATTTATAACACAGACAAGGAAAGCACCACTGGGCCTTCAAAAAAGAGATAACAACCATCCTTTATTGTGACAAAGACCCGACACGGGCTGTGTTTCGGCGCACAAGCACCTGCCTCAGGGGTCAGAGTATGTCTTCGCAATATATAAACAGGGGTTTACAGACAGTCAAGCTAAGTTGCCAGCTGATGCTGGACGTACAGTCAGTCGAGCAAAAGACAGCATTTTGCTCGACTGACTGTACGTCCAGCATCAGCTGGCAACTTAGCTTGACTGTCTGTAAACCCCTGTTTATATATTGCGAAGACATACTCTGACCCCTGAGGCAGGTGCTTGTGCGCTGAAACATAGCCCGTGTCGGGTCTTTGTCACAATAAAGGACGGTTGTTATCTCTTTCTTGAAGGCTCAGTGTTGCTTTTCTTGTCTGTGTTGTTTGCTTGTATGCTGCAAAACCCTCTCTTCTGTGACTGCGGATGCATTATCTATAAAATACTCCAAATCAATATTTATAAAATACTCCAAATCAATATCTATAAAATACTCCAAATCAATATATAATTTCTGTTATATACAAATAATAGCTGTGGACCTCAGCAGTGACACTCTTCTATACAATGTTAAACCAACGAGACTCACACACCCACCTCGTCATCGATCACACAGATAATTAATCTCCACTCAAAATATATATAAATGTATTCTTAAGAAACACTTATTATGTTCTTTTTATTATTTTAGAATTTTCAATCAGATTTAGATACTCATCTTCTAGACAATACTTCCTCTGTCGACTGAGAGTCTGTAAATCTGACATAGCTATGTTTCACTGTACAGCTGCTTCAATAAATCTCCCATAGAACAAAGGCATAACTGTAAAATACGCAACATAAAAGCATTGTCCATACAATTATAAAAATGGGAATGGATGTTCGGTAGACCAGGACCAAATGTTCATGAGGAGCTAACTAAACTAAACATAGACAAAGTGATGGGACTGATAGGGTACATCTGAGGATGCTCAAAGAACTCAGAGAAGTTTTGGCAGCTCCGTTGTCTGACCTCTTCAGTGCTTCCTTAGAGTATGGAGGATTGGAGAAGGGTGGACGTGGTCCCTCTGCACAAGAGTGGACATAAGGAGGAGGTTGGGAATTACAGGATTGTGAGGATTCTAGAATCAAATGGATGAAACAGTTGGATATGGGAGGGGCACTAGATGTGGTGTACTTGGATTTTAGAAATGCCTTTGACATGGTTTTATACAGGAGACTGATAAATAAACTGAGTGCCCTCAGTAGAGGTGCTAAAGTGACTGATGAGTTAAAAACTGGTTAAGTGGAAGGAGACAGAGGGTAGTGGTAAATGGAGTTTGCTCTGAGGAAAAGGATGTTATCAGTGGTGTACCACAGGGATTGGTCCTTGGGCTGGCTCTTTTTTACATCTTTGTGAGTTATATTGCGGAAGAAGTGTCTGGTAAGGTTCGTCTCTTTATGGATGATACCAAACTTTGTAATAGGATAGACACCCTGGAGGTCATGGATAGCATGCAGAGGGATCTGGTGAAGCTTGAAGAATGGTCCAGAAATTGGCAACTGGAGGCTTGAGTAAATCTTTTCTCCCCCAGGCAGAATCCCAGGCAAGAAAAACTCTGGCTACCAAATAAGTATTAGACATAATAAATGTTTATTCAAATTGTCAAAGAAGCCAATCAGTAATTATTGAAATATTAACAAATAACATCCCAATACAGTATAATATGTAGCAAATAAAAACACAGTTTTCCCTGGGAGCTGTCAATATGTCCACCTGTTAGTGTAGGCACATTGAGACTTGCCATCCTAAGTTCTGTTTCCTCTTAAATACTTTTTCTTCCTTTCTTCATTATCTTAATTATAATTACCCTTCCTACCTAATGAATATGCATCTTTCCAGAATATTCTGTTTCCTGTTATGATGAATGATGTTCCAACATGTTCCATCAAATTCTATCATTTATTCCTTTAAATTGACAGGAACTGTCATGCACATAAGCATACGTTTTCATTAGATAATGGGTAAAGTTACCCTGTTACGGCCCCCACCCTTTTGCTAAGGCTATAATTTTACCCACACCCACTTACTTCTCCTTTTGATTGATTATCTGGATACTGCACATGTCCTTAGTCATAGGAGCCTCTGGCTCTTAGTTGCTGACCAGCAACTTATCACAAGTTAGCACAGGCCAAATGTCAAACCACAGTCTTAGCAGGGTAGCTTTAAGAAAAAAACTCATTTATAGCTGACTTGCAACTCTTAAGTCTGCTCCCAGCTCAAGAAAAGCAAAATAGCTATATTAAAATAAAAACTAGAAATATGTATGGTTTGCACCATTTCATGGCCTCTATGATATACACAACTCAGATTTAATGCTAAAAAATGCAGGGTCATACACTTATCTAAGGGAAAGGTATAGTATAGGGGGCGAAGTACTTGACCTAAGGTGGCCAAACAGGTAGAAAAGGCAATGGTTAAAGCTAGAAGAATGCTTGGGTACATAGGGAGAGGAATGACCAGCAGGATAAAAGAGATGATAGTGCCCTTGTATAAGTCTCTGGTGAGGCCTCATTTAGAATAATTGTGCAAATCTGGAGACTGCATCTATGAAAAAATATAAACAGGATGGAGTCGGTCCAGAGTGCAGCTGCAAAATTGGTCAGTGGTCTTTCATAAAGCATATGGGGACAGACTTAAGCTTCTCAATATGTTTTCTTTGGAAGAAAGGCAGGAGAGAGGCAGTGGTGTACCAAGGAGGGGCGGTGGGGGCGGTCTGCCCCGGGTGCACGCTGCTGGGGGGTGCCGCGGCGCGTGCCTGCTCCTCCGAGTTCGCTAAACTTTGTTCGTTCACTGCAGCTCCCTCTGCCCCGGAACAGGTTCCTGTTCCGGGGCAGAGGGAGCTGCAGTGAACGAACGAAGTTTAGCAAACTCGAAGGAGCAGGCGCGTGCCGTGGCACCCCCCCCCCAGCGGCGTGCACCCGGGGAGGGGTGTCATTTCACCGGAGGGGGGGGAGGTGTCATCTAGCGGGGGGGGGGGGGGGGCGCACTGGAGAGAAGGGATATGATAGAGACATTTAAATATCTCTGTGTCATTAATGTACAGGAGGTGAGCCTCTTTAAAATTAAGGAAAAGTCTGGAATGAAAGGGCATAGGATGAAGTTAAGAGGTTATAGGCTCAGAAGTAATCTAAGGAAATACTTTTTCATGGAAAGGGTGGTGGACGCGTGGAATTGCCTTCCAGTGGAGGTGGTGGATACGAGGACTGTGTCTGAATTTCAGAAAGTGTGGGACAGGCACGTGGGATCTCTTAGGGAAAGGAGGAGATAGTGGTTGCTGTGGATGGGCAGACTGAATGGGCCATTTGGCTCTTATCTTCCGTCATGTTTCTATGCTTCTATATAGAGTGTGAAAAGTTCAACCACAGCGATAGCAGAAATTCCAACAGATATAGGAACCTATCTGGATTCCCATGTCACAAGAGAGCACGTAGCTGGCTTCTAAACTATTGAAGGGCAGTATGTGTTGGGATTCAGATAGTCTATGGGAGAATGTGCTGTGATAACTTTCTTGGGCCCTGATTCTATTGTGTTATTAGCAGCAGACACGGGGTCTTGTTATTCCCTGGAGTGTTGAGGAGGGTTGAAGGGGGACTTCATTAATAAAAAAAAATACAGCTATTAAGATGATGGGGTTTTGTCAACATACTGGTTGGCATTGTTAACTTAATGTAAAAAGGTCATCCTTATTTGCTTGTTATCTTGTCTTTAAGCTGATTATTATTTTTTTTAGTTCAGTCATTTTTATTGATTTTTTCACAAAATGATAATAAGAAAGAAAATTACGTACCTATGACTTAATAACAAGTTAACATGTTAAGTCTATGTACACAGACTTATATAATGTAATATAAACAACATAAACAACAGCTCGAGAGTCCCTGATTATAGTACATTGCAAATGAGTGTACAACCATATGAATTGTGACACTATAGAAAGAAAAATCATTTGTCGAGTATGCAAACATATTGAGTGCTAGAGGTAAATAGTACCCATTCATAAACACAATAATTAACTGGATGAATATTTGATCACAGGAGACCATGTTTTGTGGTTTATCAATCAATAAAAATAATATAGTTCGAAACTCCTACTTAACCCTCTCCGAACCTCTGGAAAGCCTCTCCTACGGCAAGTGAAATGGCACTGGTTGAATGTTGTTGGGTTTTTTTTTACCTGCACATAGGGGGCCAGATTCAGTAAATGGCGCTCAAAAATAGGCTTGGGAAAGATCGGCGCTGTACATTTCTATAAAGGGTGCATGCCCTTATTAGAATCACAGTTAAGTACCAATCTCACGCCTAACTTTGGGTGCTGGACTTATACCTGCTGAAAACAGGTGTAAATGCTGGCACACAAGTTAGGCATGTCCAGGCAGTATTCTGTAATTGTACACATGACTTTTTGGATGCCCCTGACATGCCCCTGGCCATGCCCCCTTTTCAGATATGCGCCAAGGAATTTAGGAGCCATGCCCTATAGAATAACGTGCAGCCAGATGCGGGTACAAATTCTGATTGATACTAATTAACTGCAATAACTGGTTGCAAGTTAAGGGTTCATTATTCAATTACCATGCATGCTCATCTTGGGCGCATACTCAACTTTTAAACATATTTATATACACTTGTACAGAAAAGTAATACAATATGCCCAAATACAAAAGTAAAAATGATTGCATAAGTACATAAAACATACTGATTCCTCAAGTCCCCTATACAAGATCCAAGGTTTGCAAAATAGGAGGTCATTAACTAAGCAAAATAATAAATGGCAAAGAAAATGACCAGAATAACTCAAACAATTATTATTGCTAATTAGACATAATTATCCTACACCTCAAAGTTATAATGAAGTTGCAGTCTGTTTAGTTGCCAAAAAGGCTGTAAGCTGGGATAGTTCCAAGACTGAAACCTGCCTACACACTTGGATATCTCAAAAAGAAAGTAGCTCCCAGCTGAAGAACCCCTGGTCTCATCATAATAAATTGTTTCTTCCATCTCTGGGTGTCCCTAGAGACATCAGGAAAGACTCTAATTTTCATACCCAAAATCAATTCATCTCTGTGCCTAGAGAACATATTCAATAACCATTGTTTGTCAGGTGTTAAAGCTAGAGTAGCAATCAGAGTAGAACTGGTGACCATCTCTATAGTAGATGAATCTAATATAGCTGAAAAATTCAATGTTTCATCAAGATCTTGTGGCACTTCCAAC
Organism: Microcaecilia unicolor; assembly: GCF_901765095.1. Lineage (NCBI taxonomy): Eukaryota > Metazoa > Chordata > Amphibia > Gymnophiona > Siphonopidae > Microcaecilia > Microcaecilia unicolor. Next base: position 646,366,604 of record NC_044031.1, on the reverse strand, counting down.
TTCTTTTCTGAACTTGTCATCTCAGGCAAATAATATACCTGTAAGAATCTGTAACACTTCCAGCACATACCCTTGGTGCCAGATAGTAGAGCGTGGAAAATTTTAAAAACATAAATTATCACTCCTAGCAAGGTTCTCTAATACTGAATGTTTTTTCTTCTCAAGTTAGTCAAATCTGTAATCGTAATCAAAGTCACTTGAACATCTTTCATCTATTTTATGTCCTTCTCAGTAGCTACAAGTCATCGTTCCGTAGACTGTTTTTCTAAATTTTCTTTATCCACCAGATGCTCTATTTTAACCACTCTCTGTTGAAGAGAAATGTTCTGAGACAACATAGACTTCCCCAAATCAACTGGAGTCTTCCATATAAACTCAAGGGTAAATTCGGAGGGGGTCACAGTCAGAAAGGAAGGTAGCTCAGGCTTCACGTTTAACAAATCCATTTCAAAGGAATGCTCAGCCATACCTACCTCTGACATCTGCTCAGACTGCAAAGCCTCACCACTCCATTAAGTTCCACCAGGGTACTCACTACGTCTTCAGATACATAATGTTTTTTCCTCCTGCTGTAATACCCCACTGCTCTCTCCGATGCAGAGCGCTTGCAACAGCTGATTTGGTAAGGCCAGGGCCGCAGGCTGAGGAGCAGGCAGTCTAATCTCCGGACTAAGGGTGACATCAGGCCCAAAGGGAGTAGCTGAACCTCCACTCATCATTGACTCCCCAAGCAGGCTCTCAGTGTTGGAGGCGTTGTCTGAGTGCCAAGTTTTATAATAAATTTCTCGATAGGTCCTAACACTGGGGAACTGCTCTACTGTGAAGAATGAGAGGCTACTTTTCCATGATGCTTAGGCATAAGAAAAGAGAAGCAAAGGTAAGAAACAGAAACTACACATACCCAACTTTCGGTGCACAAATGAGGGTGCCATATATAGAATCCAGGGGAGGATGGGTGATTTCATAAAAGCCCAGATCCATGTGTTTTACCCATGGAAAGGCTTTTGAAAATTGACCTTGCTGAAGCATTATTCGGATTGGTTTATAGTCCCCTCCCTTCATCAAAGATAAGAACCTTGAAACATTTAGTTACTTATTTTTTAACAACTCGGGCATTCGGCACTCACTTAGACATATCTACTTTCATATCCAGGACTACACCAAAAGCCCTTTTCTTTGAAAAATGTGGATTTTATTTAAGCAGCAGCCAGGCCCTCAACATTGCATTTTTCACCATAAAACACATAACATAATCAAAATACCACTGGTAAACATAACCTTCGCCGGAGTACACAGCCCTTCCTTTTTATGTCACCACAGGCTGTGCTGTCCAAGCACCCTGTTCCTCCTCAGTGCTGTCTATCATAGCACACGATGTCACTTGATGCATCCCGTATAAGGATGCACCTACAACTTCAAACCAAAGCTCTTGGCCCCCTAGCCAGGAGACTAGCCGTGTCCACATTGTCCTCTAAGCCTGCTAGCATGCAGGCATACAATTTGCTTAATGTTGCAACTTTCAACAGCTCTTTTCAACACGCATGTACTAAATCACTTTGCACTGTTATCCGCTAAGGTGCTGTGTACCCGGCACTGTCATTCCATAACTCTCGTAGCCTTACGCCACTGCCCACGGCAACGACACCTCGTTTGCCGCGGGCTCCCCCCATCCCTGGTTGCGACCAACCCCTAATGTTATGACTTCTATGTAGTCCTGTATATCAGAATTAAAGATATCCAACACACATCGGACAAATGGACCCCATCAGGTCTATACAATCCCTCACAAAATTCTGTTAACAAATCGTGTGTAATCGTATGACCCTTCAAAACCCACATAAATGTTGCCATCCAATTATTAATCTTTTTCTGCGTGTTATCCAGTGCCTTATGAGACCTTTCTCCCCTCCAAACCCGCCGAGGAATAATATTAGACCATGCCAATCTGGTCCGTGGCAGCAAGCATGCCAACTTTAATATGTCATTTTGGGTAGTCTTAACCAACACCACACTGTTCATCCCGGCTAAATCATTACCTCCCAAATGCAATATAATAACCTGCGGTGCACATGAGGCCCGCAACTGCCAAGAAATAGTCGGCAACAACTGCGCCCACTTCATTCCTCTCTTACCCAACCAGTTTACTGCCACCTTACCCAGATGAAAACCCAAATTCACCCCAGCGGGCCTGACAGCTGCCCTCTTATTTGCCCAATGTACATATGAGTGACCACAGATCCATATCCTCTGCTGCTCCTTGAGGCCACCTGTAAGTCACATGTGAAGCAACAGGTTACCCAGTTATGCCATTAACAGTGAGACAAGAATACAGAACTAAAACAGTAAGGGTGATCCTTCCCACTCCCAATGTTTATGGCCATGGAGGCTGAATGTATCGCTTGTACACATTAGACCCCCACCAGCCTAACTGCTTAATCCCCTCGTTCGGAACCCCTTGAACTGCAGCCGCAGTAGCCGCCCCAATTCTAAACGAATGAGAACTAAATCCCGTGGACTGCAAACCCACCCTTTTAACACAAAGTTGCAACACCTTAATAAATTGAAAACGAGTTAACGGTGTAGCATTAGCATGTAGCAACAACCAAAACCCCCTTTTGGCCTTACCTCTAAATAATCATTGAGATTGTGTAACGGACAGGCACTATCGGCCGCCCGCTGACTAAGCCATATGTGCGTACATCTGGCCAGCTGGACAGTTTTTGATCTGCGTATGAGCAAGTCAATATTCAACCTTGTGACTGTAACATCCCACAGCAACAAACCCATTTCAGTCCCTGCCAACTTAGACCTCGCCACCAGTTCACTAACCCTAAGGGCTCCATGGAACGCCAATGCAAAGGCACACCTGAAGAGCCAGACCTCGAATGGCGTGTCACAAACCCCTCCAGTGCTGCAAATAAAGTAATCAGTTCATTATGCAAAATGGGTTGCCGTCTGTCCCCCGTTGAGCCTACCACCCTGTTCCAACCCTTCATCGTTCTCACCACCACGAATGTCTTGGTGGGATTAGCAATACCCAACAATTTAGAGAAAAAACTAATACTTGCTATCGAAATGGCTACTTGCGCCCTACTTTTACCCTCCTGCGGGCCGCTAAAATAAATTGCACCAGCGCTTCTGTCGTGAATACATTCCCACAAACTTGATCCATCATATGCTGAATATAAAGCAAAAAGGATGATGCATATCTCTTCCTTGTCGTGTCAGACAACAACTGTAGACTCAACTCCCTATCGTCCGCCATTGGAGCCCTGGATCTGAAATCTGTGAACTTAAATCGAGAAAGAGCATCCGCTATGATGTTTTCTTTACCAGGTATATGCCTTGCTCGTATGGATACATTCAGGCAAAGGCACTGTAGAACTATTTCTCTTAACAAATTAATGACCGGCACTGTATTAGCAGACAACCTATATAGGGCCTCTACCACTACTACTACTACTACTTATCATTCCTATAGCGCTACAAGGCATACGCAGCGCTGCACACCATACACATACCACTGCCATGTTATCCAAATTAAATATAATGGCCTTATTCGCTAATCCCTGCCCCCAGATATGGAAAGCAGCCATTATAGGGAACAACTCCAAAAAGGTTATGTCCCGTACAATCCCTACATGAATCCACGATCCTGGCCACCGCTCCACATACCACATACCCTGAAAATAAATATCAAAACCTTCCCCCCCCCCCTCTGCATCTGTAAATAACTGTAATTCGTCATTGGACTGTGGTATGTCATGCCTGAAGGCCCGCCCGTTAAAGTGTTCTAAAAATTTGCCCCACACTATTAAGTCCTGTTTAATATCTGAAGTAACCCGAATATGATAGTGCGCCTTCTCCACTCCCTTAGTTGCCAAAGCCAATTCCTGGCAAATATCCACCCCATAGGCATCACCCTTGTAGCAAAACACAACAGACCTAACAACTCCTGAAACTGCCTAAGTGTGGCTTTCCTGGCTTGCAGCATAGCATGGACTGCTGTAATTAACCTATGAATCTTCACCGCCGGCAACCGAGAATATTGGGCCGTAACATTTTATTTATTTATTTGTTGTGTTTGTATCCCACATTTTCCCACCTATTTGCAGGCTCAATGTGGCTTACATTGTTCAGTCATGGCAATCGCCATTCCAGAATGAGAGATGAAAGTGGTATTACATAGAGAACATGAATGACAAAATAAAATTAAGCAAACAGGTATAAAGAGATCATATTCGGAATAATAGATAAAGTGGTAATGCGTTAAAGTTCATATGAAGGATCATTGCGGTATGCCTTGTTGAAGAGGCAGGTTTTCAGTGATTTCCGAAAATTGGTTAGGTCGCGCTGGTTTTTCACGTCAAGTGGTAATGCATTCCATAGCTGCATGCCTATGTAGGAAAAGCTGGATGCATGTGTTAATTTGTATTTTAGTTCTTTGCAGATGGGGAAATGAAGATTTAGGAATGTGTGTGCTGATCTTTTAGTATTCCTGGGTGGCAAGTCTATGAGGTTTGACATGTAAGTCGGGGCATCACCGTAAATGATTTTATGAGCCAAGGTGCAGACCTTGAACGTAATACGTTCTTTGAGTGGAAGCCAATGCAGTTTTTCTCTTAGGGGTTTGGCACTCTCATATTTTGTCTTACCAAATATGAGTCTGGCTGCAGTATTTTGGGCTGTTTGAAGCTTCTTGATGATTTGTTCTTTACAAACAGCATAGAGTGCATTGCAGTAATCTAAGTAATCCCTTGTCAGCACAAGAGCAGGCAGCACAATTGGTGCAAGGAGTATTCCCACCTCACAGGGCCTTCAGTAGATACACTGAGGGCCAGATGCACTAAACTTAATGAGCCAGCAACTTGGTTTTTAAACTAGTTCTAGCAGGTTTAGTGTACAAGTAGTAAACCGGGACATGCACAAAAGGGTTCTCCGAGCCATTTTCCTGTCACGGTAGCAGCTAACAAAAACAGAATGCAAAGCTATTATAATGAGCTAATTACTATTATAATGTGCATGCAATGTGATGCACTGCCGTTTCCGATCCCATGCACAAAAGCAGTCCCTACCTTTACCGTGAAAATTTTAAAGGGAGGTCTGGACCTGCCGGTTCTTCAGTATCGCAAGTAGGAGAAAGGGAGAAACAAGGCAGGGAAGTTGGAGCACAAAAAAAAAAGTACACCGGCTTACACACAGCTTCTTTGCATGTATGAAAGCCGTGCCATGATTCTTTTTTCAAATGACATTTTACTGACAAGAAATTGGGGGCTCTAAACCCAGAAATGTGATTATATTTACCGGACCCATCGTCTTATACCCTGCCAAAGGTATGCCAAAGTGAGTCGCCACCTGCTTAAAAGTGGTCAGCATAGCCGCGCATTCCATAGCATCCCTTCCTACAAACAGGAAATCATCCAAGTAATGCACTAAGGCCCCTGCCGTGGCCACTTGCTCCACCACCCAATGCACAAAAGAACTAAATTGCTTAAAATACGCACATGAAATGGAACAGCCCATCGGGACACACCTGTCAAAGTAAAATTGTTCATCAGACCTGAAGCCCAGCAGAGGAAAAGAGTCTGGATGCACTGGTAGCAATCGAAAGGCCGACTCGACGTCCGCCTTGGCTAAATAAGCCCGATTGCCATGACCCCTAATTAGTTGTACGGCCTGGTCAACTGAAGCATAATGAACTGAACAACAGAGGGGGTCAATAAAATCATTAACCGAATGCCCTACAGGATACAACAAATTATGGATTAACCAAAACTTCCCTGGTTCTTTTTTTGGAATAATCCCAATTGGTGAAACTATCATTGCTTTAAACAGTGGCTCCTGAAACGGACCTGCTATCCTACCTAAAAGCAGCTCCTTCTATATTTTGTCTGCAGCTACCTGATGATGCTTATGAATTGACAAAGCACTCCTGGGATAATGGGGTGGCTGTAATATCTGTCCCTGGTATGGAATTAGGTAACCATTCGCAAAACCTGATGTTATGGCATCGGCACTCGCTCTATCCGGGTATCATGCCAACCATAACAGCATGTTTTCAAGCTTAATTGGTGAAGGAGCCAGTTGCTCCAAGAGACTGACCAGAGTATCCCGGCTGTTGACTCGAGTACCCTGGCTGCTGCCTCCTATCTCTCTGCTGCCTACACTGCCCAGCTGTGTGCCCTCCCCCACACACTGCACATGCATGCCGGAATTTACACAGGTGCTAAGTGCATTGTCCATTGTTGAACTGCCTACATATTTTCTTTCTTGCCGGCGCCCCAAACTGTCTTTGAAATGCCGTCCCGGACTGAAAGGACTGCTCCTGACGAAACCCTGTACCTTCCATGTAATTCCACCCTTTTTCATGTATTAATGGCCTGTGCACTGACATTTCGTCCAACCACAAATCCACTACCCTATGCTTCCAGGAGATATCTGGATTGTCCGCCATACTTTTCCTAAACTTGATATCATAGTTTAGCCAGGCCCATCCCCCATAGCGCCTATGAGCTCGAATAATGGAATCCATGCATCGCACTAAATATGGGCTCATGTCAGGCACCCGTTCAATTATCACAGCCATATTAATATGAAATGCGGATGTCCAATTGTCAATAGACCGAAATATTTTGGGTTTCTTTTCCCGTTCCAAGAAAAGGTTTAACTTTTCATTTAAAGTAGCATTCTCTTCTTCCTCCTCTCGTAATAGGAGGGAAAATATATCTATGAACTCCCTTCTCCAAATCTTTTCTTTCACTGCCTTGGAAACACATGATGACAAGGTAAACACCCCACACAAGAAGTCACTTTTTGGATTGAGTACACCCCCAGCCTCCCCACCACTAGGCCCTTGACCTACCCCTATCCCCCCCCCCCCGGGAGGCCCTTCCCTCACCCCGGTTGCCCTCCCGGATCGCCCAGCCTCATACTCCCGCAGTGCATTTCGAATGCCCTCGGCTAATGAAATGTCTGAAGTGTCATTAGGCTGTATTACAATGGTGTCATTAGTCTGACCCTCCGGCCCTGAACCATTTCCCACAGACTCACCAGTTGCTGGTAATTGGGTCAAAACCTTCGCCTCCGAAGACGGTCCTTCCTCTGCCTCCCCAGCGGTCAGTGAGGTGGCCGCATGTACAGCAGACCCCATAGCTTGCAACTTCTGCGTAACTGATGGCACACCATGCTGCTCTATCTGTTTGCGGAGTTCAGTCATTAAGGCATCCAATTCTTCGGCTTTTTCTGCCGGGCGTGACACCACCCCACGACCTCTGGAACGCCCCGCAGCCTGTCTCTTCTTTCCAGACGCCGACACGGTCTTCTTGGTCGCCGCAAGTGCTGCCGCTCTTGACACGCTGATCTCACACTTGAAAATCACGTGAAGAATATAACTAAAAAAATGTTCTACTCCATGTGGAAACTCAAAAGAGTAAAACCTTTCTTCCCAAGGGCCATTTTTCGGAATCTGATACAATCAATGGTATTAAGTCACCTGGATTACTACAACTCACTCTACGCAGGCTGTAAAGAACGAATCATCAAGAAACTCCAAACAGCCCAGAATACCATAGCCAGACTCATATTCGGAAGAACAAAATATGAAAGCGCTAAACCCTTAACAGAGAAATTACACTGGCTCCAACTTAAGGAACGTATCGCGTTCAAGATCTGCACGACTGTCCATAAAATCATTTACGGAGACGCCCCAACATACATGTTAGATCTCGTGGACCTGCCACCCTGAAACGCTAAAAGATCATCTCACACCTTTCTCAACTTACACTTCCCCAGCTGTAAAGGATTAAAATATAAGCTAATATACTCAACCAGCTTTTCCTACATGAGCACACAGCTGTGGAATGGACTACCAACACACTTGAAAATGATCAGCGAACTGACCAACTTCCGCAAATCCCTGAAAACCTATCTCTTCAAAAAGGCTTACCACGATAACTCTTAACTCACCATAACACTACACTTACCTACCTTATTCAGAATGTCTTTGTTTGTGACTCTGGGTAGGTCAGTTAATCCTCCATTGCCCCATGTAAGCCGCATTGAGCCTGCCATGAGTGGGAAAGCGTGGGGTACAAATGTAACAAAAAATAAAATAACTGCTTGACTAGATTCACTTGTTCTACTCGATTTCTTTGTAACACCGAATGTATTATCTGATCTCTCTGTAATACCGAATGTACTCTTTACCCTGATATGACGCTGCCATAACAGGTCGTTGTAAGTCACATTGAGCCTGCAAATAGGTAGGAAAATGTGGGATACAAGTGCAATAAATAAATATAACACATAAACTAACATGGAAGAATTAAAGAAGCAATCATGCACATATTTAAAAGCATTAAAGCGCAGCACCTATCATTGCCTCCTAAACACTTTAGCCCATCTATCCTGTCATAAACATTTAACCAGTAATGGCACCGATTTAGATTGTAAGCTCTTTTGCAGGGACTGTCCTGCTATCATGTTCATTTGTGAAGCACTGCGTAGACTGGTATCCCTATAGAAATGATTGATAGTAGTCTTAAACACCTTTCAACACCACAGACATTCTTTCTTAAACATAACTAAATAATAGAAATGATGTATAGTAGCAGTAAATACCATTCAACCCACAGACATTCTTACTTACACACTAAGTAAATAGGGCACTGCTACCCTCTAGTGGAGGTTTCTACTCCACATTCATTCTTTTGTATCTATAAAGAAATAAACGAGGCACCGCTACCCTCTAGTGGAAAGCGCGATCCCTGCACTCCACCTGTGTTCCCCATATCCTATGCATCGTAATAAAATGGCCACCCAAACGCACGGGAAAAAACGCAATATTGCTCCACTGCCGCCCTCCCAACATGGCTGGTCAAAAGCGTGGGAAGGGACTGAAATAGCGAGCTAACCACCAGGATCCTAACGAAGTGAATCGCACGAAGGAGCTGAACCAACGGCCACACAGGTATACCAATAAAGAATCCTTAGTGTTATGCCCGTACGTTACCCTGTTCTCCAGAACTCCACTTCTGCTCTATAACGTCGCTCCTCCGTCTTCCTCGCTCGCACTGCCGCCAATTGAACCGTCACCCCTCATACCCCATGCGCACGAACCCACACCTCAGGAAGCAAGCACTTTACCTTTTAACCCCAATATCCCTTACTGCCAAGTCTGATGACCCATTGCGTCCATAGTTCCCACTCGCCTGCCTTCGCCACCTCCCCAACAACGCCAACATAGCAGAAAACCCTCCCCGTATTGCCCAAATCCCTGCCTTCCAACCATTATTTTGTACTTCCCCGTTAAGCCCCTCCACCCTCTGATTACCAACCAACCGCAACTCCTCATGCGCACCCCAAAACCCTCCGATGTCTGCCACTCGTAACTAAACCCAAACGTCATGCTCCCCATCAAAACCGCATCGTTCCCGACTACCAACAATGAAGGGAACCAACCTCTCTTACAGAATCACACCCTTTACTGCCAGCACAATCCTCCGTTGCGCTCTTCAAGATTTTATTTTTTGAACCCACACCTTCCTACCTGTGACTATCGAAAGCACAATGTATACCGAAGAATATCAGCCCACTGCCCTAACAGCACTGCAGTGAAAGAAATAATCAGCCAATAACATAGTAACATAGTAGATGACGGCAGAAAAAGACCTGCACGGTCCATCCAGTCTGCCCAACAAGACAACTCATGTGTGCTACTTTTGTGTATACCCTACTTTGATTTGTACCTGTGCTCTTCAGGGCACAGACCGTATAAGTCTGCCCAGCACTAGCCCCGCCTCCCAACCACCGGCTCTGGCATAGACCGTATAAGTCTGCCCAGCACTATCCCCGCCTCCCACCACCGGCTCTGGCACAGACCGTATAAGTCTGCCCAGCGCTATCCCTGCCTCCCAACCTCCAGTCCCGCCTCCCACCACTGGCTCTGGCACAAACCGTATAAGTCTGCCCCGCACTATCCCCGCCTCCCAACCTCCAGCCCCGCCTCCCATTACCGGCTCTGCTATCCAATGGGAGGCGTTTGTACAGCAAAATTGTACAGCAAACAGAGTTCAGCAATGATCCCTCCTGCCTGCTGTCCACAAAATGGCACACGTTCTTTCACCTTAACCCTTCGCTCTCCTTCCCTTCACTCTATTCCCACTCCCCCCCCCCCCCCCACCTTCCCCCCTCCCTTGTCTTCATAGGCCTTCAGCCCGATTGTGATTGGCCCCCCTTATGGGGTGGGCCTTATTATTTACTGCCTACAAGTACAAAAGCTATGAAATCAATGTACATTCAGTTACAGTAGGTATTTTTCTGTCCCTGAAGGGATCATAGTCTGTACCTAAGGCAATGGAGGGTTAAGTGACTTTTCCAAGATCATGAGAAACTGCAGTAGGATTTGAACCGGGTTCCCCTGTTCTTAACCTGCTGCTCTAATAGGGTGGGGAGACAGAAAATTTTCATTTAATGTCATTTCCCATGTCGTTTCTGGGACTGTTAATTTTTTTTTTCATTCTGTCATCATGGCAGCAATGTTATTAAGAGTGAATGCACTCTTCTTAAAGATCGAGCACTCTTTTGTAAAGAAGTGAACACTATTCAGGAAGAGTGCATGATATTTTGCACACATGATGATTTGTGCATGCACGCAATCTGTAAAGTCTAAAAAGCATCTTCGGCCTTGTGGAGTTCCACAAGGTATTGTCACTGTTATTGTTTATCTATCTTTTGATTCAGGAATGCGGTGTCAGCACGTATTATAATGCGACTGACATCCTGTTAGTACATAAGAACATAAGCGTTGCCATACTGGGACTGACTGAAGGTCCATTAAGCCCAGTACTCTGCTTCCAAAGTGGTCAATCCGAGTCATAAGTTATCCTAGATAGCCGGCTTTCTTTCAATCAGCATGTCTCTTCTGTAGTTAGATGTTTTTACACACTTCAACAATTTAGAGCTGTACGAGATTTTTTCAATGTTTCGGATCAAGAAACCATCTTACATGCTACTATTACCTCATATTTGGACTATTACAACATAAGTTTATGCAGGTCTCCCACAGTCATCCTTGAAACATCTTCAATCAGTCCAGAATTATTAGGCAGCTCATCTGAACAACTACTTACTTTGACGACATTATCCAAGGTATACCTGGACTCCACTGGCTCAAAGCTGTCTTTTACTTAGCACCAGCTTTATGGAATCCTTTACCCTTTAGCACTTATGGCCGAACTATCTTTTGCTAAATGTAAAATAGGTTTGAAGTCTCATCACTTCATGGTTACGTTTAACAAAGAATAAATTTTCAGTGTTGGAGCTTGAGGGTGACAGCGTGTCTGCCATGGATTTTCTTTTCTCCGTCTCCTGAGTTATTCTGTTCTATCCCTATTGTTTCTCTTATCCTATCAATTTAATTGGAGTTCTTTTCTAGTTGTGTTTTACTGTATAAGGGGGATCTTTTACTAAAGATTAGTTTGAGTTATCTGCAACAGAACCCATAGGAATAAAATGGGCCCTCTGCAGATAACTCGAGCTAATCTTTAGTAAAAGACCCCCTAAATCGCTTTATAGTGGCAACACTGATAGTCGATAGAGTAAATGCCTAATAAACTATTGGGGGAAAAGTACACACTATTGGCGGCACAAAAAAAAATGAAATTGTGTTCTTTTCTGCTTGTTTTCATTTGCCAATGACATGAAAAGACACATCATGTCACAGTCGCCCAGATGTGTTTAGTATTTTAATGAGACAACAGTACAGTTCCCATTCAATATTCAGGACTCCATCAGTATGTCATAGCAGTTTTTTTTTCGCTTTTTGCTGCAGACACCGCTCCAACATTCGGACGCAATTGCATTTCAAATTGTAAGGCAAATGTTTCCATTGGATTTAATATTTATCTTAATGGATCTATGATAGTCCTTTTCTATGAAAGGTTTATTTTACATGTGCTCTTATAGTGTTTCTATGTTATTATTATAGTTGCAATATTCCATTAGTGCTTTTGGGTTGGGTCACTGATTTTAAATGATGTTTCTATACATTTCTTCCCAGGGCACATCTTTTTAAAGTATGAGTTGGTTTTATTTTATATAAGGTTGTATTAGCTACTTCATATCAGTTTCCGCTCACATTGTTCTTAACTCGACTTCCTTAGAGACATGGGTTTGTCTCTGGGCCCATGGTCACTTTAATTTTTCATAAATGTAATAATGGTCCTTTTCTTTTAGATTGTCTGCCAACAGGGCTGGCTTTATGGTTTTTCGACATATATTTTTCCTCTCTACCCAATTTACTATTGGGCTCATTTTTGAAAGAGAAAAACATCCAAAAAGAGTCATAAAATAGCATTTGGACATTTTTCTTCTCAAAACGTCCAAAATGGTATTATTGAAACCTATTTCGCAGATGTTTATCTATGCAAGTCATCTGCAGTGCATCTAAATCATAAGGGGGCATGTCGAGGGCATTTCAGGGGTGGGATGAGGGCGGGCTTAGGGCATTCCTAACACTTGGAGGTTCTATAGCCATAATGGAACAAAACGAAAACGTCTAGGGCTGAAACTTCAACATTTTGGTCTAGACCTGTTTTCAGAACAAATAAGGTACAAAAAGGTGCCCTAAATGACCAGATGACCACTGGAGAGAATCAGGGATGACCCTTTTACTCCCCCAGTGGTCACTAATCCCCCCCCAAAATGTGATTAACAATATGACTTACTAACCTCTATGGGAGAGAGTGGGATGTTTGACCACGGAAAACCAAAGACTGGAGGGATGGATTCTTAAAACAGTTGTTTATTGATGAAAAGGACTCGACACAAACATTGTGTTTCGACCGTTAGGCCTGCATCAGGAGTCTGTATACCTTCTCGTAAATATATCTTTTTGCAGAGGATTCTAATGTATTGAATATATGTAATTCTCAGTCGACGGAGAACAGCTGATATAAACGTTTAGAAGCACGTGATATGGTGATCAATAAGGTGGTTCTCAGCCGATGGAGATCAGTTGATGCGAACGTTTAAAAGCACGTGATGTGGTGATCAATGAGGTTGGTCTTTAAAAAGACCTTTTCCGAAGAAACTTGCTCATAGACAATTGAAATGTCAGCATAAACCTCTATGACAGCCTCAGATGTTATAGCCAGGTCTATTAGAGCAGCATGCAGGTCCCTGGAGTAGTCTAGTGGTCGGTGCAGTGCACTGTAGACAGGTGGACACAGGCCCATACCTCCCCCTACCTGTTATACTGTGAGTCCTCCCAAACTCACTAAACCCCTTTTGATAAATTTGGGCCCATATGTTCACATTACACCAATTCTCTTCTCTTTATATTGGCTTCCAGTTGAGAAACGATGCATTTTTTTACAAATGTTAGTGCTAGCATTTAAAGTTTTTCATGAGATAGCACCACAATATGTTTTAAGTAAATTGCCAATTTATGTCCCTGGTCCTAAAGGGCAGGGCCGTGCCTAGGGTCTCTGGTGCCCCCCTGCAGCTCAGTTGCCCCCCCCCCCCTCGTGTGGCACAAGATGGCAAGGCTTACAGGCCTTTCTTGCAAAATACTTGATCGCAAATAATTTTTTATGATTTTTAACCGTGAAAATGATCGCTCACTACTTGCCACACTGACAGGAATTGTCAGCAATATTCTTAGAAAACAAATTGCTATACATTGCAAAATAAGATAGCAGATGTAAATTCTCAAAGTTGACATATTCCAAACACTATAATGAAAATAAAATGTTTTTTCTACCTTTGTTGTCTGGTGACTTTGTTTTTCTATCCATATTGGTCCCAGTCTCTGATTCTGCTGCTCTCTATCTGTTCTCTTAACTCCATTTTCAGGACTTCCTTTCCATTTATTTCTTTACTTTCCTCCTTTCTTCTTCATTTCTTGCCCTACATCCATAAGTAAAAGCTGTGTCCTCCTCTGTGGAATTGACTGGAGGAGATATAACGTGGATCCAGCTTTTGCCTATTTTCTCCATCCATGTGCAGTTTTTCTCCTCTCTTCCCTTTCCCTCATCTTCATCCATGTGCATCTTCTTCTTTTTCCTTTCCTCACCTCCATCCATGTCCAGCACTTCTCCTCTCTCATCCCCTCCATCCATGTTCAGCATTTCTCCTCTCTCGTCCCTCCCCTGTATCCATATAAAGCAATAATTCTCTCTCCCCTCTCCTCCATCCAAGACCAGCATTTCTTCTCTCTCCCCGCCAACTTCTCCATCCATCCATGTCCAGAGAATTTTTCTTCCCTGCCCTCCCCTCTCATCCATGTCCAGCGATTCTCCTCTCTCCATTGCCCTCCCCTCTCATCCATGTCCAACAATTCTCCTCTCTCCCCTGCCCTCCCCTCCCATCCATGTCCAACAATTCTCCTCTCTCCCCTGCCCTTCATGTCCAGCGAATCTCTCTTCGCTGACCTCCCCTCCCCTCCATGTCCAGTATGTCTCCTCTGCCCCCTGCCCTCCCCTCCCATCCATGTCCAGCAATTCTCTCTTCCCTGCCCTCCTCTCCCCTCCTCTCCATGTCCAGCATGGAGAGGGGAGGGCAGGGGAGGGAGGCGACATGCTGGACATGGAAGGGAGGGCAGGGGAGAGAGAATTGCTGGACATGGAGGGGAGGGCAGGGGAGAGAGGAGAATCGCGACTTTGGGTAAAAGATTTTGGAGCACGAGAGCAGGAACAGAAGGGAGCAGGCAAGTGAGCCGGACCTCAGGAAAAAGGTGCCGGTACAAAAAAAGCACTGTATGTATCCCTCATTGATAAGTCTCTGACTCTAAAGTTTAGCAATTTCTTAAAAGCAAAATGTATTTTCACATATCACAAACTCTTCCTATCCAAGCAGAATGTTTTATATTTATTTATTTATTTATTGCATTTGTATCCCACATTTTCCCACCTCTTTGCAGGCTCAATGTAACATAGTAAATTACAGCAGATAAAGACCTGTACAGTCCATCCAGTCTGCCCAACAAGATAAACTCATTTTACACGGTATGTGATACTTTATATGTATAACTGAGTTTGATTTGTCCTTGCCATTCTCAGGGCACAGACTGTAGAAGTCTGCCCAGCACTCTTCTTATGCTAAGTTCTGATACTAACGATGAAGTCCCTTAAAATATACACTCAAGCCCATCCATATCTATTCAGTCACAATCATGGCAGAGACCGTAGAAGTCTGCCCAGCAATGTTCATATACTAAAGGTTTTGAAGATTCTGGTGGCTTACAATACATCACGAATGGTGGAGATATATAAGAAATAAACATTTAGTAATTACACACAAAACATTTAGTAATTACACACAAAAAAAGCAATCAGATTTTCACTTACCAGCTCTAAGCTAAACTTCCTCTTTGAATCTACTGTTTGAACCATCAGCCAATAAAATGGCTTTTAGCTGTACTATCTCAGGTTACCTGATAATTATGCATACATCATTGCAGTCATGCCCTCCTCTCAGTGTACATGTTCAGAAAAAAACCAAACACTGAACCACTTACAGATTTTAACAAACAATTACACTATTTCTTTTTTTATTTCTCCCCAGTCTCACTTGCACACCTCCCTCCAAACCTGTTCTCTTTAATTTGAATGTTGTTCAAGCTCACCCTGAATGAGGAGTTCTTCCCACACCAAAGACATATATAGCACTGGTTGTACTCTTTGAAACAACTTTAGCAGAGCGTGCCTGCCTCAGCACTGCTGGGCTGCCTTCACTTCCTGACAAGGAGAGGGAAGGGCAGGGGAGAGAGGAGAATCACAACTTCAGGTAAAAGATTTTGCAAGTGAGCAGACCTAGGCAGCGCCCTCCAGAGATCTGCGCCCCACTGCGGTGCTTACCCCGCCTACCGTGTTGACACTGCCCTGAGGGGAGGGCAGTTGAGTTTTCAAGATTTTTACCTGTTCTGGAGTAGACTTCACAAATGTATGGACCCAGTTTGTGGATGGAGGACCCACTATCTGTTACAATATGCATGAGATTGATTTGCATATACAGCTTCCATTATATGCAAATTATATGCAAAGCGATCTCATGTATATTCATTGTGGAAATCTTGAAAACCTGACTGGGTTGTGGCCTTCAATGATTGCAGTTGCCCACCCCTGAGGTAGGGGATTAGAGAAAGTTTGAGATATGCTTGAGTGGGTGAATAAAAGGATTAGAAAGGTATGGGGTATATGTGTGTGTGACAAAAGAGATCATTGGGAGGAAGGGTGTAAGAGACTAAGGGGCTCTTTTACTAAAGCTTAGCACACACTAACGGACATTAGTGCATGCTACATGCTGCGTGTCCTATTTTATACCTATGGGCCGCATGGCACCTAGCGCATGCTAATGTCTGTTAGCGCACACTAAGTTTTAGTAAAAGGACCCCTAAGAGTACATCAGTCATAAGAACCATAAGAAAATAAGTAAAGCCATGCTAAGTCAGAACAAGATCCATTGAACCCACCATTCTATCTCTGACAGTGGACAGTCTGGGTCAAAAGTACCTAGCAGATCCCACAAAGTACATCTGTTTCTCATGGTTCATTTCTAGGGAGAGCTAATAATAATTTATGGACTTTTCTTCCAGGAACTTGTCCACACATCATTTGAACCTCACTCTGTTAGTTGCTTTGACCACATCTTCTAGCAAGAGAGTTCAGTAGAAACATTCACCTCCTTTTGTCAAAGCTAATCTGTATATTTTTGACAGGTAGCCACACCCACTTCCGCTTGTGTCAGCCAATCAGAATCATGTATCCACCCTAGCACCGCCCACTCACCACCTAAGCCACACCCCTGGGTTGTGACCTTCGAGGACTGCAATTGCCCACCCCATCTTAGAGGATAGGAGGAAAGCAGCACTTTTTCTGAATTTTCATCTGTTGTTGACAATCTATACCTGCAGCATTTCAACAACTGTTATCAAGATGTACTACAGACTAATCAGCTTGGTACAATCAATGTTGATAAACCACCCACAGGCTAAGTGGTCTACTCTCAAACTGATAACATCTCTGCCTGACCTTTTGATTTCTTCTTTCTCACTGCAACATACACTGTTAATAAGTACATAAGTGTAGTCATACTGGGACAAACCAAAGGTCCATCAAGCCCAGCATCCTGTTTCCAACAGTGGCCAGGCAAGGTCCCAAAACAGTACAATGCATTTTATGCTGCTTATCCTAGAAATAAGCAGTGGATTTTCCCTAAGTCCATCTTAATAATGGCTTATGGAATTTTCTTTTAGGAAGCCATCCAAACCTTTTTATAAGCCCCACTAAGCTAACTGCTTTTACCACATTCTCTGGCAACAAATTCCAGAGTTTAATTACAAGTTGAGTGAAGAAAAACTTTCTCTGATTTGTTTTAAATTTACTACTTTGTAGTTTCATTGCATGCCCCTAGTCCTAGTATTTTTGGAAAGAGTAAACTAGTGATTCACGTCTACCCGTTTCACTCCACTCATTATTTTATAGACTTCTATCATATCTTCCCTCAGCCATCTTTTCTCCAAGCTGAAGAGCCCTAGCTGCTTCAGCCTTTCTTCATAAGGAAGTTGTCCCATCCCCTTTATCATTTTTCATCGCCCTTCTCTGTACCTTTTCTAATTCCACTATATCTTTTTTGAGATGCGGTGACCAGAATTGCACACGGTATTCGAGGTACGGTCACACTATGGAGTGATACAAAGGCATTATAACGTCCTCATTTTTGTTTTCCATTCCTTTCCTAATAATAGCATCTTCTTCATCTTCTTCTCCAGTTCATTGTAGTCTTTCACCTGCTTTCCACTGTATCCAGAGGTTCCTGCCTCTGTAACTCCATGGCACCTGACATCATCCATAAATAGCAGAGTCTATGGACCACAGGAAATATTTTCCTTAGCTGGCATTGTAGTAGGTATCAACCTTTACAGACTAAGAAATCACAGACAATCTTTCACCCAACACTCCCCCTAAAGACAAGGAATTGGAGCTTTCAGGGCTGGTTTTAGAGTAGCATGAACAGGTTGATGTCCTAAGGCATCAGCTGGATCTGGCATCACAGGAAGGAGAAGATAGATAGCACACATAAATCAGAAGAACAAGTTCCTCCACATCCAGGCCAGTCCATCTCCTGAGCTAAGAGCTCACCATAAAATAACCAGCAGCCTCTCCTGCTTTGCCATTGCTGTTCCTGACCCTTTTAGGCACCTCTTACTGTCCTCACATAAAAATGAAGTGGTGAAAGAGGTTGCAGTGAGGCCCATTGCTTATAGGGGCACCACTGGCATTCCTGTCCAGGGCATCACCTTTATTAAAGCCAGCACTGGGAGGTCTGTGTCATCATCATCACTACCACACAGAATTCATCTGAGTTCTAGTATGTTGATCTCCAGAGTCTGCAGAGCTTCCCCTTGCACTCCACTGTAGGTAACTTGCAAGAAGCAAAGCAGCACTGCTGAACTAAGCAGAGCACTGGCACTAAGGGTCTGCCATTTTGGAACATTCCCCTAAATATTACTTTACCTGCTCTTGGTTGATCAGTTTATTACACTTTGTGCTTATATGAATAAACTGTTTTTGTTGCTTTGCATTTGGCTCTCCTCCAATTGCTCAGTTTCATTCTCCGTGCCAAATAATTATGGAGCCCTTCCTTGTTTATTCCCCTCTTTCTTCTATTTAACTTTCATCTGATTTTGTTCTTTTTCCTCCCAGCACCCTACCCCACCCCACATACACAGTTTTGTTCCCTTTTTCTGTTGGCTCACCATTTCATGAAAGTCTCTCTTTACCTTTCCAAATGTGAGTGCAACCCTGTCATTTTCTGTTCTTGTATTCCTGTTTTCCTTTGATAATCTCTTAGATAGTGTTGATAACCTTGGAATGTGAGTTGGTTTGCCTTTGCCTTCTTTATTGTGCCTTGACCTTCATCATGAACCCATTCTCTGAGCTGCACCATGCCAAGAGTACTACCAGCATCTAGATCAGGGCTACTCGATTCTGGTCCCTGAGGTGCACAGGCAGGCCAGGTTTTCAGGAAATCCACAATGAATATGCATGATAGAGATTTGCATACCAAAAAGGCAGTGCATGTAAATCGCTCTCTCATGCATATTCATTGTGGATATCCTGAAAACATGGCCTGCCTGTGCACCTCAGGGACCGGAATTGAGTGGCCCTGATCTAGATGTCTGCTTCCAAGGCTGGTGAGGGCTGCGCTTACTTCAGAGCAGCGGTTCTCAACCCAGTCCTGAGGACACACCTAGCCAGTCAGGTTTTCATGATTTCCACAGTGAATATGCATGAGATACAAAGGAGGCAGTGAATGCAAAATCTCGATATTCATTTTGGATATTATAAAAACTGACTGGCTAGATGTGTCCCAAGGACTAGGTTGAGAACCTCTGCTTCAGCACCCCTTCACTGGCTTCCACAGGGCCTGGCTTGGAGGACACTATGCAGAGACAGATATTGAGGGTGAGATAGAGAGGTAAACCAGCAATAAAACCAGTAAGTATAAATAAAGCTATGTGCTGCTTAATTTTTATATCCCCACCATGCATGGGCAAAGATAGGGTTACTGTGGATTCCATTTAACTGTGGGAGGTAAAAAGGTTCTGTCTGCCGGAGAAGAAACAAGCAGTAAAATAAAAGGAAAGGAAAATGACAGGCTCAGGCCAGGAATAAAAGACAAGCAGAGTTGGAAAAAGGTATCTGAGCTATACTGGGATCGATTCACTTCCACTGAAGATGGGGGGAAATTCAGAAGGGGGGGGGGGAGATTCAGTATCATTCCCATAGCTCATTTTAAGGGCTAAGCAAGGAATGGCTCCCAAATCTACCTAGCCAATAATTTTTTATGGATTTTTTCCCCTCCTTTTTGGAATCCTAATGTATTGACCTCTTGATTACATCCTTCAACAACAGATTCCACACCTTAATTAAGCACTATGTGAAAAACCCCCCAAAACTTTCTACAATTTGTTTTCAGTCTCCTGGTCTTTATTTTCCTGAAGCATCCCCTTGGTTTCATGTTTGACAGGTTAAACAACTGTTCCCTATTTAACCATTTTCACCCTGCTCATAATTTTATAAACTTGAATCATATCCCCTCTCAAGTAATCTTTTCTGCATGCTGAAAAGCCCTAACCTGTCTAGCCTCTCTTCATAGGAGGTATTCAACCCCCTTATAATTTTTGTAACTCATCTCAGATTTCTTTTTCTGGTTACACTTATATCCTTTTTTAGATGGAAGCAACTAAAGTTACATACAATACTCAGGATGTGGATGCACCAGGGACCACTGCAGAAGAATAATGATATTCTCCGTTTCATTCTCAATTCCTTTTCAGATAATCTCTTTGGTGACAGAAGCTCTAGCTATGGTGATGGTCTCTAATGTTTTTCAAACCTCACACTAACACTATTTGCTTTCATCTCACCTAGAATGTTAACCGCACTGAACCCTGGATATTAGTGGTATACAAGAATTGATTTGAATTTGAATTTTAATTGAGTAGCAGAGACTGGTCTGCACAAGTCAGGCTCCTGCATGAATTTCAGTGGCATGCTACTCTGGAGATCTCATGGAGCCCATGGCCATATATTTGGAAAAGAAGTCAGCAGCATGGCCAGTCCTGGCTAAGACTGTCCAGTATTTCCTGACCTGCTCTTTAACCAGTGTGCCCAATGAACATGTATTCTCTATGACAGGGGATATTGTGGGTCACTATCATTCACAGCTAGCATCAGAGTTGATGGAAAAGCTACTGATTCTAAAGACAAACCTCCCCATGCTTGGTTTTCTTCATCTTTCATGCAACTAGGAAGAGGAAGGAATGTAGTGCTCTACTAAATCCAAGACAACCATGCCAATGGGTTGCTGGATCCCCGGCTATCTTCCTTCTCTATTGCTTTCACTGTTTCTTCTCAGCTCTTTGACAACCCTGGTTCCTCAATTTAAATATATTGGTATTATCTTTGATAGCAAACTGGCGCTTGAACCTCAAGTGACATCCCTTGTAAAGAAATGTTGGGACAATTCCTTGCTGTCAGTTCCTTCCTAGACAACTCCTCCCAGATTACCCTCCTTGTGATTCGTGTTTCTTAGATAGAGTACTGTAATACTTGTTATACTGGCATCTCTCAGGCCCTTCTGCATTCTTTATAAACAGTTCAGAACATGGTCATCAAGGTCCTGTGCTGCGCATGACAATTTCATCACATAACCCCATTCTTACGGCAGCCCCAGTGGCTCCCAATTACATTTAGAATCCAATTTAAAATTCTCACCCTTACACATAAAGTATTGTCCTCTGGGGTACATAAGTACATAAGTAATGCCACACTGGGAAAAGACCAAGGGTCCATCAAGCCCAGCATCCTGTCCACGACAGCAGCCAATCCAGGCCAAGGGGACCTGGCAAGCTTCCCAAACGTACAAACATTCTATACATGTTATTTCTGGAATTGTGGATTTTTCCCAAGTCCATTTAGTAGTGGTTTATGGACTTGTCCTTTAGGAAACCGTCTAACCCCTTTTTAAACTCTGCCAAGCTAACCACCTTCACCACGTTCTCCGGCAACACGTTGGGTGAAGAAACATTTTCTCCGATTTGTTTTAAATTTACTACAGTGTAGTTTCATCGCAGGCCTCCTAGTCCTAGCATTTTTATCCACCTGTTCCACTCCACTCATTATTTTATATACCTCTATCATGTCTCCCCTCAGCCGTCTCTTCTCCAAGCTGAAAAGCCCTAGCCTCCTTAGTCTTTCTTCATAGGGAAGTCGTCCTATCCCCGCTATCATTTTAGTCGCCCTTCGCTGCACCTTTTCCAATTCTACTATATCTTTCTTGAGATGCGGCGACCAACATTGAACACAATACTCAAGGTGTGGTCGCACCATGGAGTGATATAACGGCATTATAACATCCTCACACCTGTTTTCCATACCTTTCCTAATAATACCCAACATTCTATTCACTTTCCTAGCCGCAGCAGCACACTGAGCAGAAGGTTTCAGCGTATTATCGACGACAACACCCAGATCCCTTTCTTGGTCCGTAACTCCTAATGTGGAACCTTGCATGACATAGCTATAATTCGGGTTCTTTTTTCCCACATGCTTCACCTTGCACTTGCTCACATTAAACGTCATCTGCCATTTAGCCGCCCAGTCTCCCAGTCTGATAAGGTCCTTCTGTAATTTTTCACAATCCTGTCGCGAGTTAACGACTTTGAATAACTTTGTGTCATCAGCAAATTTAATTACCTCGCTAGTTACTCCCATCTCTAAATCATTTATAAATATATTAAAAAGCAGCGGTCCTAGCACAGACCCCTGAGGAACCCCACTAACCCTTCTCCATTGTGAATACTGTCCATTTAACCCCACTCTCTGTTTCCTATCCTTCAACCAGTTTTTAATCCACAATAGGACAATAGGACATTTCCTCCTATCCCATGACCCTCCAATTTCCTCTGTAGCCTTTCATGAGGTACCTTGTCAAACGCCTTTTGAAAATCCAGATACACAATATCAACCGACTCCCCTTTATCCAAATGTTTGTTTACTCCTTCAAAAAAATTGAAGTAAATTGGTCAGGCAAGATTTCCCCACACAAAAGCCATGCTGACTTGGTCTCAGTAATCCATGTCCTTGGATGTGCTCTGTAATTTTGCTTTTAATAATAGCTTCTACCATTTTCCCCGGCACCAACGTCAGACTCACTGGTCTATAATTTCCCGGATCTCCCCTGGGACCTTTTTTAAAAACCGGCGTTACATTGGCCACCCTCCAATCTTCTGGTACCACGCTCAATTTTAAGGATAAATTGCATATCACTAATAGTAGCTCCGCAAGCTCATTTTTCAGTTCTATCAGTATTCTAGGATGAATACCATCCGGTCCAGGAGATTTGCTACTCTTCAGTTTGCTGAACTGCCCCATTATGTCCTCCAGGTTTACCGTGAAGTCAGTAAGTTTCTCCGACTCGTCCGCTTGAAATACCATTTCCGACACCGGTATCACACCCAAATCTTCCTCTGTGAAGACCGAAGCAAAGAATTCATTCAATCTGTCCGCTACGTCTTTGTCTTCCTTGATCGCCACTTTTACCCCTCGGTCATCCAGTGGCCCAACGATTCTTTTGCCGGCTTCCTGCTTTTAATATAGCGAAAAAAATTTTTACTATGTTTTTTTGCCTCTAATGTATCTTTTTTTCGTAATCCCTCTTGGCCTTCTTTATCTGCGCCTTGCATTTGCTTTGACACTCCTTATGCTGCTTCTTGTTATTTTCAGATGGTTCCTTCTTCCATTTTCTGAAGGCGTTTCTTTTAGCCCTAAGAGCTTCCCACCCTTTCTCTCATCTTCCATAATTCCCTATGTTTGTCCCCTTTGATCCCTTGATGGCCATCATCTGCATTTCCCCTCAGTTAGCTCTGCTTATTTAGAATCAGCCTGCTCCTCGGGGGGGGGGGGGGGGTGGAAGGGTGGTGCTGGTGAGCTCTGAAGAATATGGAAGCCTGATTCCTTCGCTCCAGATTTCTGTTAAATAGTCCTGCGATAGCAAGCTATTATAATTTACTATAAGCTTGAACTTTCCTCTGGATCAGCTGCTAAATTAATTCATGGCAGGTAAAAATCATAAAGCGAACACGAGCTGTGTTCCTCTTCCTGCTTCCAAAAGGCAGAAGCACATGCCGCTATCCCCAACAAAGTCACAGCCTGGCTCCGATTCTGATATTTCTCTACACACTATTAAGGAGGAGATTTTAATTCTCAACGATCTTCTTCATGAAAATTTCAATTCCATCGAGGAAATAAAACAAGATTATCTCTGACTTAAAATCTCATCTAACGTAAAACAGCTCCCATCTTGATGCGATAGAAACCTCATGCTGTGCGAACACAACGACCATTTCTACATTGAAACGCTCAACAAATGAGATTGATATACTTTGCAAAGAAACTGAAGATCTTGCAAATAGATCTCGTAGAAGCAATCTACGTATTTTGGGCATAAGAGAAGGCGCCAAAGGTAACGACCCAATCACGTTTCTTGAAACTTTGCTCCCGAAACTACTACGTATTCAGTTTGATCTTTCCCTGGAGATTGAAAGGGCCAATTGCGTACCTTCAGTGCATTCCACCAACCAAAAATTCCCGCGTCCATTTGTGATCAAACTTCTAAGATACCCTCAAAGTCTGGCTATTCTACAGAAAGCAAAGCTGAAAACTCTGACTTTCTATGAGGGATCCAAAATTATGATTTTTCCTGATCTCATCAAAACTACAGCATTAAAGCACAAGAAATGAGCGGGAGCCTAGTTTGGTTTTCTCTACCCTGCACGAATGAGAATCACATTGAATAATACAATCAAATCTTTTGATCTGCCTGAAGACCTGCAACCTTATCTAGACTCTTGTGATCAGTTCATTTCTAGTATTTCATTACATATTTATTGTCTGCATACTGCTGCGATGGACCTGAGTATGACATTTGAGGCTGGCAAAAAAAGTTTTTAAAGTTGTTTTTTTTGAGGGTGGGAGGGGGTTAGTGACCACTGGGGGAGTCAGGGGAGGTCATCCCTAATTCCCTCCGGTGGTCATCTGATCAGTTCAGGCACCTTTTTGAGGCTTGATCGTGAAAACAAATGGACCAAGTAAAGTCGGCCAAGTGTTGGTCAGGGACGCCCTTCTTTTTTCCATTATTGGCCGAGGACGCCCATCTGTTAAGCACGCCCCCGTCCCGCCTTCAGTACGCTGCCAACACGCCCCCGGGAACTTTGGTCGTCCCTGCGACAGAAAGCAGTTGAGGATGCCCAAAATCGGCTTTCGATTATGCTGATTTGGGCGACCTTGGGAGAAGGACGCCCATTTCCCGATTTGTGTCAGAAGATGGGCACCTTTCTCTTTTGAAAATAAGCCTGATATTCTATTACCTAGATATGATTATTAAATTGCTAAGTACTCAATATTCTCTTTTAAGTTACTGAATGCATAGGATGAATGTTATCATAAATTATCTGCCTCATTGTATGATGTTTTATCCTGTTTTAGCCTGCTTCCAGACTCTATTTTCTGTGTCTACAGGAAGTCTAGGCAATTTCCATATTCCCAGTTTACCTACACCCATTTTACATTGTTGTTATGCATACCAAGGTCTGTTTACTTTGGTTTGTTATTTCTTTGTTAATTCTTAACTATTTTTGCTGCAATGCTTTCTACACTCAGCTGGTTAAGCCCTAAGACAGTGATCCCAACCTTTTTTGGTTCACGGCACCCTTAGTGTCCGAGCACCCTCCGCCTCCCCCCCCCGCCACATAGGTCTCCCTTTCCCTGCAGCCCCCTCCTCTCACTCCAGCACACCTCTCCTCCCAGAAAGTTTAGCACACATCTCCCTTCCCTGCAGCCCCTCTTCTCCCAGATAGTCCAGCACACCTCTGCATTCCCTGCAAACCCCCTCCTCCCAGAAAGTCCAGCACACCATTGCCTGCAGCCCCTCTCCTCCCAGATAGTCCAGCACATCTCTGCCTTCCCTTCAGCCCCCCCCCCATAAGTCCAGCACACCTTTCCATTCCCTGCAGACCCCTCCCCCCATAAATCCAGCACACCTCTCCATTCCCTTCAGCCCCCTTCCTTCCTTAACTGCAGCATACCTCTCCTTTCCCTGCAGCCCGCTCCTACTAGAAAGCCCAGCACACCATTCCCTGCATCCCTTCTCTTTCTAGATAGTTCAACACATCTCTCCCTTCCTTGCAGCGCCCCCCCATATGTTTAGCACACCTCTGCCTTCCCCAAATCCACCATCAATCACTACCTTCCTTTCCATAAGTCCAGGATCGCTGTCGCTTCCTTCTCCTTCCCCCGCTGCTGCTACTGTGCTTGCAGCTTACATTTTCGGGCCATTCACGATTCACAGAGGCACTGCGCCGACTGCGGGGACTTCCCTCTGCTGCATCCAGCTCTTTCTGATGCAACTTCCTGTTGCAAGGCCGACTGCGGCAGAGGGAAGACCCCGCAGTGCCTGTGTGAATTGCAGATGGCCCGAAAATGTAAACTGCTAGCACTACAGCAGCAGTGGGAGAAGGAGGAAGTGGCAGATTCTGGACCTGCAGGAGGGGAAAGTAGGGCCTGATGCTGGATTGTGGGTGGCTGCGGGTCGCCATCTCGGTTTGGGTGGCAGCGGGAGGGAGGTCAGGAGTTTCCACGGCACTCCTGAGAGTTCGCTGTAGCGCACCAGGGTGCCATGGCACACAATTTGGGAACCGCTGCCCTAAGAACAAAACAATGTACTACATATCCACACTGTTTATCTTTGCAGATATTTACCCAGCTAATCTGTGTTTCATCAGTAAGCTACCTTATCTCCCATGCACATAGTTTCCATTAATGTATGCGAGTTAAACAACCCCATCAAATGTAAGAAACTCTCTATCTACCTTAAAAATCTTAAAACTGACATTGCCTTAGTTCAAGAAACCCATCTCAATGAATCAGATAATTTTAGACTAAATGACCATTACTTCAATACAGTTGCATACTCCGCTGCATTTCATAAACTCAATGATGTGGCAATAATAGTTAACAAAAACCTTTCTATGACTGTTAATAAGCAGCTCTCTGACGCTGAAGGAAGATGGGTCCTAGCTGAAAATAATATTTCTAATACTATGGAGCTCATTTTCAAAAGAGAAAAATGTCCAAAAACTAGCATAAATCTGCATAAATCCTTAAAAAACCTTCTCACAACAAAACGGCAACAGCCGAATCCAACAACAGATAAAATAGAACTCAAAAAACAGTCAACAAACGAGTCCAAAGTGAACCAATAGCAAAGAGCTGTGTCTAAATTCACATCTTCTTATCAATATCTTCACTTGTTCTGTTCTCTTTTTTTTTTTTTAATTGATGCATCACCAGCTGAAATTCAAAGATAAAAGAATGTGCGGCAAACAACAGGGCAGGGATCCTGGATTCATCTGCTGCGACTAAAGGAAAGACAATTATCAGACATAATTTTACCTTCCTTAGCCTCAGCAGCAGATGAATCCAGGAACTGGTGGGATGTAAAAAAGCAATCCCCTTAATAGGGTGGGAAGCCGCCGCTCCCCGAGAAAGAACAGTTGCCCCAAAGTGAGCATCACCCCGTGCTGCTACATCAAATCTATAGTGTTTGACAAAAGAACGTTGAGAAGCCCAAGTAGCTGCCCGACAAATCTCCTACAAAGGAAGACTACCCGCTTCAGCCCAGGAAGTAGCCTGCGCCCGAGATGAATGAGCACGCAAATCTTCCGGAGGAGAAACACCCTTCACTAAGTAAGCTGAAGAAATGGTTTCTTTCAGCCATTGAGTGATGGTCGACTTGGACGCAGCATAACCGTGCCTGGGATCAGACAGCAGTACAAAAAGGTGGTCAGAACAACGAAATTCATTAGTGAACTGAAGGTACCAAAGAAGAGCACGACAAACATCCAAAAGGTGAAGCAATGAAAAGTTCTCCAGAAAATCCAACTTCCTAAAGGAAGGAAGAAAAAGTGGCTGATTCAAATGAAATGCAGACACGACCTTAGGCAAAAAAGACAGAACCGTCCTAAGAGTAACACCAGACTGAAGGAATGGCTCCCAACACGACAAGGCCTGAATTTCAGAAACTCTGCGCGCCAAGGTAATAGCCACCAAAAACAGTCTTCAGAGTAAGATCTTTATCTGTTGCTAAACGCAAGGGTTCAAAAGGCACATCCTGCAACGCACTAAGGACCAAATTCAGCTTCCAAGAAGGACATGGACACCGCAACGGAAGTCAAAGATGAAGTGAACCTTTAAGAAAGCACACCTCATCCGAATGAGCTGCTAGTGAAGAACCAGTCACTCGACCACGGAAGCAGGCTAGCGCAGCAACCTGAACCCTGAGAGAGTTATAAGACAACCCCTTGTGCAGACCATTCTGAAGAAAGGCCAAGATCTGAGAAATCAAGGCTTTAAAGGGAGACCAAGCAGGCTCCCCACACCACACCTCAAAAGTGCGCCAGACTCTGGCATAAGCAGTAGTCATAGAACGCTTCCACGCTCGAAGCAAAGTGGCAATAACCGAATCCTCATAACCTTTCTTCCTCAGCTTTGCCCTTTCAAGAGCCAGGCCATAAGACTAAAGTGGGAGACTTCCTCCATGCACACCTGACACTGGTGAAGAAGACCTGGTATGTCCGGGAGTCAAAAAGGAGGATCCATGAGCAGCTGAATCAAGTCCGCATACCACAGACGACGTGGCCAATCCGGAGCTACCACAATCACATGACCCTGATGAAGTCTGACGTGATGCAGAAAGCGTCCGATTAAGGGCCAAGGAGGGAAGACGTAGAGCAGGTCTAACTTCGGTCAAGTCTGCAACAGTGCATCCAGTCCTGCAGAGCCGCGCTCTTTTCTTCCGCTGAAGAACTTGCTGACTTTGGCGTTTACACTGGTGGTCATCAGATCCATAGTTGGAGTGCCCCAACGTCCCGAAACAGGACAGCAAAAATGCATAGCCAGCCTGGGCCAACTGAAAAACACTGGCCACCTATAAAAAGGCCACCCAAATGGGCCAAAAACGGCCCGATGAACGTCAGACCCAAAAAGGGTCACAAAAAAGATGGGGCACACTCAAAAAGAGCCCCAAAAAGACAAACAGACCCCAGAGCAGCCCTCATCATGGCGAAAAGACCACCGGGTCCATCTCGTAGCCCAGGTAAGCCCCTGGAAAGGGGCCACATTTATATTTAAAATTTTTTTATACCCTTTACACGCATGGTACCTGATTTATTATTTTCCGAATAGTGGGTTCTTTTTTGCAAGAATCATTCGTGACCAGTCTTAATACTCCAAATCGTATTATATTCTTATTTATGCTTATATATGTCATTTAGAATAGTATTGTTGTTCAAGCTGTTTAATAGTGCATTCGAGATTTGTTACTTGTTTATATCTTTCTTTATTTTGGTGTACAGAAATTGAAATGAACTCTCCTCAAGATGAAGCTTTAAAAGCCTCCCAAAAAGTTATATAATTAGCAAGTGAGTCTGTATTGGTATCAAAGAAATCTGAAATAAACTTGCTAATTTTCTTAGCATATTCCCCCACTGTTAATAGCTGGGAGTTTAGTCTCCATAATAGATTCTTTGTGGACTTTGAGAGTATGTAAGTGGATGGAAATAGAAATGGCTGCATGATCTGAGAGGCTAATGGGTTCTATTGTGGCAGAGCTAGTAACTTGCAGAAGTGAGGAGGAAATAAAAAAATAATCTATTCTGGAAAAGCTTTGAGGGGGAGAAGAAAAAAAACAGCGTAGTCTCTAGTATCAGGGTAAAGTTGTCTCCAAGGATCTAACAAATGATACTGATCAATAATGGATTGGAGAGTAGATTGGGCTATGGAAACATGATAAATAGACTTACCCCTGTTTACTAAGCTGAGTGGCAATGCCGACACAGCCCATTCAAAGTGAATGGGATGTGTTGGCATTAGCGTACAGAAGCCACCAGTGTAACATAGTAAACAGGGGGGTTAGATTGTCTATCAATCCTAATGTCTAGTGGCATATTGAAATCTCCTGCCATGATTAGGGGAGCAGGGTCACATTCAGCAATTTTTTTCAGTAATAGTCATGAACAAATCAGGTGAATCCTGATGTAGGGCATATAGGAGTGGAGGAGTGGCCTAATGGTCAGTACAGCGGGTTATGGACCTGGAGAACTGGGTCAAATTCCTGCTGCTGCTGCCTGATGGTCAGCAGTGAGTTCAGATCCTGGGGAACCAGGTTCAATTCCCTCTGCAGCTCTGTGTTACCCTGGGCAAGTCACTTAACCATCTGTTGCCCCAGGTACAACATACTACTTAGGTTGTGAGCCCACTAGGGACAGACCCAATAACTGTAAAATGAAACTGGAAACCACTTAAGTCTAAGCAGTATATAAATACTGAAATGAATGAATGTGTTTAATAGGAGTAAATCCTGATTTGGAATGTTTACTGTCAGTAAGATGCACCTTCCTTCATCATCTTTTAATTCTTGTTTTATTTGTGCATTAATGCTTTTATGAAAAATAATGGCCACTCCATTCTTTTTTCAAAGTGATTGGGGAAGCTACAGCCAATTTGGACCAATTTGTACTTTTAATAAAGGAGTTTGGAAGACAGTTTGAACATTAAAGCCCCTGTTTACCAGTGGCGTAGCTATGTGGAGCCACGGGGGCCTGGGCCCCCATAGATTTGTCCCTGGAACCCCCTGCCGACGACCCTTTCGACCCCCCCCCACCACCACCACCAACCCGCCACCACCGTTGCCGTCGGCTACCTTTGCTGTCGGGGGACCCCAATCCTCGCCAGCCGAGGTCCTCTTCTTCCGGCCACATGGTAATGCCAAAACAGCCCATTCAAAGTGAATGGGCTGTGTTGGCATTAGTGCATAGTCAGCCGCTAGTGCGGCTTAGTAAACAGCAGGAGCGTAGCCAGACTTTGGCAGGAGGGGGGGTCCACAGCCCGAGGTGAGGGGGCACATTTTAGCCCCCCCCTGGTGCAGGACGTCAGACTCACAAAAACAGAACGAAGACTGCCACTGAGTGATGGAAAAGCCTTTCATGCACCATTGCTAAATACTCTGAAAATATTCTACACTTTATCAAATATTGACATCAGTGTTGTAATCTACGCTCAGACTTTTATGAAATCAGTAGTTTGGGAAGATGCCAATAGATTGTAAGAGCAGGAACAGGGCGTGAAAGAAGTTGTTTACAATAGCTCAACCTGTAATTGCTATAATGTGTATAAAAAGCTGAACTGGCAGGGGTAAGGAACAGATCTACAACAGAAAAAAGTTCAAGAGTTATCCAATATGAAGACCACTATTTTTCTGCTCATCCTGGGGTGTTTCTTTCTCACTGGTGAGTAAAACAAGCATCAAAAAGGGTCTAAACTTTCCAATCATGCCGCCAATTGCTTGCACAGAAGACTGACAAAGCTTAGAAAGAAGTTCCCAGAGACTGTATTCAAAGGCAAACATAGAGGGCAGGCGTTTCTACTCGTCCTCCGTTTTGGAAACTTTAATGGAGCCTGAAAGTCTGAAATATGCTTCTAGTACTCTGCACTCTCAGGGTGATAAGCCACTGACATAAAAGATAATAACCTTGCACACTGGTTTTCAGGATTTCTATAATGAACATGTATGAGATCTATTTGCATGCAGTGGAAGCAGTGAATGCAAACAGATCTCATACATATTCATTGTGGAAATCCTGAAAACTAGGCCGGGTTGCAGACCT
Source organism: Microcaecilia unicolor (assembly GCF_901765095.1). Taxonomy (NCBI): domain Eukaryota; kingdom Metazoa; phylum Chordata; class Amphibia; order Gymnophiona; family Siphonopidae; genus Microcaecilia; species Microcaecilia unicolor. The sequence continues at coordinate 646,335,316 of NC_044031.1, read as the reverse complement.
TGAGGACTGAATTTGAGGACCCCCTAGTTTTCAGGATTTCTATAATGAACATGTATGAGATCTATTTGCATGCAGTGGAAGCAGTGAATGCAAACAGATCTCATACATATTCATTGTGGAAATCCTGAAACTAGGCCGGGTTGCAGACCTTGAGGACTGAATTTGAGGACCCCCTAGTTTTCAGGATTTCTATAATGAACATGTATGAGATCTATTTGCATGCAGTGGAAGCAGTGAATGCAAACAGATCTCATACATATTCATTGTGGAAATCCTGAAAACTAGGCCGGGTTGCAGACCTTGAGAACTGGATTTGAGGACCCCAGGCTTAGGCACACCCTTAAGAATTGGCACCGTGTGCCCCTTTGTGTGCCTAAAATGAGACACCAATTTATAAAATTGCCACCATAATAAATTGCAGGATGCATCCCTCTAATGCATTTCTCTCTTCTTTCCGATATAGTGGAAGGTCTGATATGCTATCATACGAGCTGCAGTAGAGGCTCTTGTCACACTCAGCAACTCACCTGTCCAGTATCAAAGACGCAGTGCTTCCGTGACACAGTTTATAGCCGTAAGTAGTCCCTGACAGGAAGTAAGGTGTTATTGGTAACCGGGTAAAAGAGAAGAAACAGAGAGTAGGACTAAGGGTCCCTTTTACTAAGCAGTTAACATAGGAATTAGCATGCACTGTTAGCACACGATCCTGCTTTGATACTTAATGAGTGCTAATTCCCGCATTATTTATTTATTTATTTATTGCATTTGTATCCCACATTTTCCCACCTCTTTGCAGGCTCAATGTGGCTTACAATACATCATGAATAGTGGAAATATATAAGAAAATAGACATTTAGTATTGCAAAAAGATCTTGGGTAAACATGATAATGATAAAGCATGATAATAGTATAACAAGCAAATATCGTAAGACAGTTCTGGATTAAGTGACATTTCTGAATAGGGCGTAGACTGGGCAGGAACAGAACCTTATACTTGACGTGCAGTACAGTACCACACATTAACTGTTAATGTAGCTGATAATATGAGGCAATTATCACCATCTCAACAGGTGGTGTTAAGTGCATTTGTATTACTTATGGCTATATCTTATTAAGATTTGCTATACCGCTAATGCTAACTAGCAGGTCTTAGTGGTTTACAATAATTAATAATAAAAACAAAGTTAGTTAAAAGGAAAAAAAAACTACAATATGGATAGGAAAGATAAAACATCCTAGTACAAAAAACAAGATTACTACAAAAGCACAGAACAGGAGGAAATTAAGGAGCAGAATATTATTATTTACAGAGTACTATTTGCAGAATACCTGATTACTATAAAAGCCATCAAAAATTCTGCGCACTAATGTAGGAGCACTCCCAATATGCGTACTGAATTTAATTGAATGAGCCAGTTAGTGCCAATAATTGGCTTTTAGCAAGTAACTATTGGCACTAATTAGATTTAATTATTATGTATGTATGTAAATTTAGGTGTGGCATCCACAGCTAAATTTTACACATGGCCCAAAAACAAGGGGCAGACAAGGGAGGGCCATGGATGCTTCTGGGCAGAGCGTAGGTGTGGTTTTGAGTTCGGCACATGACTGGGGCACCCCGTGTAAATTTAGGTGCAGTCATTTGCACCACATTTTCATTGATGCAACCCCCAGTGCCTAAGTGCTGTTCTATAAACCGCGCCTAACTTTAAGCACGGCTTATAGAATAGCGCTTTTTGTGGTAAAATAAATAAATATATAAAATTCATTCCTAAAAGTGTATTGTTTCTGAGTTAACTACATGGCAGGATCCTGAGAATGCCCCCAACAGTTTGAAAGGTGTGAGCTAAAATCCAAATTAAATAAATAAATAATGGCTAAGCTCTACATTCAGCATAATAATTATCATGTTAACATTCAAAGCGATGTAAGCCGACAAGAGAGACTCCTGCTTACATAAATCGCTTGGGGCCAGGTATTCAGCGGTATGTAACCTGGCCCCAAGTGCCGCTGAATATCAGCACAAAGGGGGCAGGCGAGGAGCGTTACAGAGGGCAGAGTTGGGGAGAAGTCAGAATTTATGTAGGTGTCGACAATATTCAGTGTCAGTGCCCAAACAGCTAACCAGGCATGTAGGACCATGTAAATAGCAGATCTAACGCCCTATTAGCTCTTCAGGTTCTGACATTGAATATCGACCAGCACCCACATAGCTGTCAGTCATTGCCATCCCCCCCCCCCCCCCCGCTCCCTAAGCACATCCAATCCCTCCTTCCACCTCCCTGAGCACATCTGATCCTGCCTACTCCCCCCCCCCCAAGCACAGCAGAACCCTCTCCCACCTCCACAGAGCACCAGAAGACCACCCTAGGCTGTAGACAGAAACTTAGAGGCCATTTTGCAAAGTGTCAGTAAGCCCAACACAGGTTTACCACATGCTAAGTTGGAACTACTGCCAGCCCAATGCGGCTGCCGGCAGTATTTCCACCTACAAGTCTGCAAACATTTTTTTATTTCATAGCACGGTGCTAACCCAGCGGTGTACAGCGCTGCGTATGCCTTGTAGCGCTATAGAAATGATAAATAGTAGTAGTAGTAGTAATCGGGCATCGCCGTATGACCAGTTACCACCGGGTTACCGCAGGAGCCCTTACTGCCACCTCAGTGGGTGGCGGTAAGTGCCATCCCCTGCATAGCTACGCGGTAAGAGTAATCCTACTGCATAACCATTTTTTAGGGGCTTTTTACCCGCTGCAGTAAAATGGCCTCCACCACTACCACAGAGCCCTTTTTCCCGCAGCTTAGTAAAAGGACCCCCTTAGATAAGTGAGTACTCTGGACTCATCTGCAAGAAATACAACTGCACCTAGGGTGGCCCTAAGGTTCTAGAAATGCTGTCCCCAAGAAGGAATAATGCTAATGTGGAAATATATATTATTTAGTATGGATAATAATTAGCAAATATGGCAAGCAATTTACAAAAATATACTGAGTGTTACACACACACACACAATATATATATATATATATATATATATATATATATATATATATATATATATATATATATATATATATATATATATATATATATATAATATTTGGTTACATAACTACAATACTTTCTTGAGAAGAGATTATAAAAGCAGCAACTACATTAGGCCATAGATCAGTGTTCTTCAATGTAAGGTTCAGGGGCCAGTGGTGGTTCCCAGAGACCTCTGGGGTGGCCACCATTATTTTTCTGTTTTATTTTTTTTCTGCTACTCTGCCTTTCTACTCAGGTTCAGAACAGAAAGGTGGGGGGGGGGGGGGGAGGGAGAAAAGCCACATGCTTGAAGAATAAAGCATTTCTAAATAGACCAAACAACCTTGAGGATTATTATTATTATTAGCATTTGTATAGCGCTACCAGACGCATGCAGCGCTGAACACCTGACACAAAGAGACAGTCCCTGCTCAAAAGAGCTTACAATTAAGTTCCCCAATGAAGCCTTAAGGTGGAGGGAAGGATGTCATTGAAACACACTGGTCAGCAGTGTTGTGGCTTCGATGGAAAGATATTTGGCAGCTGTCCTTCAGCTTGTTAGAATCCAAAGTGGCCCTAGATTAAAAATTAACGAAGACCACTGAGAATAACCAATCCTTAGCAAACTAAAGAAAAGTGACTGCCTAGTGTCCCTGAATTATAGAAAAAATCTTGTTCTTTCACCCTTCGAGGTTCGCAGCTTCAGCAACAGATGGGTGATGATGAATTGGTTCCTCTTCTCTGTAACAGCTTTACAGGAAAGAAACACCACCTGCTGGCCAAATAGGAGAAATACACTTCAGAACATAATTAATGCAGGAAAATATCCAATACATTTTACAGGCTGAAAACACCCTGTTTCTTAACAATTACTATAAATGGTTTCTTATGTGCGTAATCGTTCCACAAGGATCTGCTTTATTTTCAGTCTTGTTTAATCTCTTCATGATTCACACTTGTGTACTCTTTTGTTTGGGACTGCGGTTTCAGATATATGCAGACGTATCCAATTTTATTTCCCTATAAAAGATACTACTGAGAATTCTTTCTTGAGTATGTGCCTTCAGATAGTTAAATGTTCAACCAAAGCAGTTCAGTTAAAATCCACCTAAGTGGAAGATTGCTGAAATCCCACAAAAGATACACAACAGAAAAGACAGTGGGAAGTAGACCATGCACCCAAAAAAGACAGGACACAAGGTCTTGAGTCTTAAGTGGATTTTATTGATCAGAGATTCGACACAGTCCTGTATTTTGGCCACAGGCCTGCTTCAGGAGTCTTTTTTACTGATCTGAAAGACTTTCAATATTGAATGTACCTCGGATATTGATACTGTAGGTTGGTCTTTAAAAAGACCTTTATCAAATGTAGCCTAAAACACCAACCTCTTCACTGTTCTAAACACAGCCTTGGCATCTGGGACACACAGTAGCTCTCTGAACACATAGTTCTTATCCTGGCACTCTAGGGCCTTCTTACCCCAGCCAGCTTCCCTGCCTTGCACCCAGTTCACCACAAGTCAAAAGGGCTCAGCCAGTACTTCACATGGGGACCTCCTGCTTCAGCTACCAGCTCTCTTCTTCCCACTGTTAGCTCTCCTCTTCCCTCACCCCTCAGGTGGGGTATTAAGGGTTTAATGGCCAAACAGGTCCCCGCCCATAACCGGCTGCACCTGTTTCCACCTCCAGGACTCTCCCCGGTCCTAGCGATCTCCAGCTATACCTCCCCTTACTGGCTCCCTTCAACAACTCACCAGCCCTTCTCCCTGGACATTTTAGGGGAACAGCGCCCTCTAGGGGCCTAACCAGGGTAGGACAGCCTCTTCCTTATCACAATATATATATATAGTATATATATATATATATATACAGTATATATATATATATATTTGGTTACATAACTACAATACTTTCCTGAGAAGAGATTATAAAAGCAGCAACTACATTAGGCCATAGACCAGTGTTCTTCAATGTAAGGTTCAGGGTCCAGTGGTGGTTCCCAAAGACCTCTGACATCCTTCCCTACCAGCCCACCTTCAGACTTCATTGGGGAGTATCCTCAAGGTTGTTTGGTCTATTTAGAAATGCTTTGTCCTTCAAGTTAAAATTACCCCTTAAAGTTATGTGGTTAGCTGACCATGGCTAGCTGACCTCCAGTGCCTATCCAGAGTGAGGAATTGAGGGGCCCTTTTACTAAGCCGTGTAGGCGCCTACACTCACCCAACGCGTGCCAAATTGGACCTACCACCCGGTTTCCATGTGGTCTATGCGATAATTTCAATTTTGGCACGCATCCACTATGTGCGTCAGAAATATATTTTTTATTTTCTGACGTGCGGCAGCTATGCGCGTCATGTGGCATTTGACGCACATAGACCATTGTGGTAAGGTCTCAGACCCAAAATGGACATGCAGCAATTTTTCATTTTGCCGCATGTCCATTTTTGGCAAAAATTTAAAAAGGCATTTTCTGTAGGTGCCCTGAAAAATAATTCTGCGTGCACCCAAAACATGCGTCTACACTACCGCAGGACATTTTTCAGTGCGCCTTTGTAAAAGGGCCCCACAGGTTTTTTTCCCCAAAGATTACATTAAATAAAGTCAAGACCAAATTTCTACGGATGGGCCTTCTTGATAAGATCCCGTACAATTCGATATTGTCAGTTGATGGGATTAAATATAAACTTGAGTCTTCAGCCCCTGTCTTGGGTGTATGCGTAGGTAGCTTACTTACTATGGAAGATCAGGCTAATCGCCTTATAAAAAGTTCTTTCCTGATACCCTGGAAATTGACAGTTACAAGGAAATTCTTCAGACCATCTACAGTGGGGGAAATAAGTATTTGATCCCTTGCTGATTTTGTAAGTTTGCCCACTGACAAAGACATGAGCAGCCCATAATTGAAGGGTAGGTTATTGGTAACAGTGAGAGATAGCACATCACAAATTAAATCCGGAAAATCACATTGTGGAAAGTATATGAATTTATTTGCATTCTGCAGAGGGAAATAAGTATTTGATCCCCCACCAACCAGTAAGAGATCTGGCCCCTACAGACCAGGTAGATGCTCCAAATCAACTCGTTACCTGCATGACAGACAGCTGTCGGCAATGGTCACCTGTATGAAAGACACCTGTCCACAGACTCAGTGAATCAGTCAGACTCTAACCTCTACAAAATGGCCAAGAGCAAGGAGCTGTCTAAGGATGTCAGGGACAAGATCATACACCTGCACAAGGCTGGAATGGGCTACAAAACCATCAGTAAGACGCTGGGCGAGAAGGAGACAACTGTTGGTGCCATAGTAAGAAAATGGAAGAAGTACAAAATGACTGTCAATCGACAAAGATCTGGGGCTCCACGCAAAATCTCACCTCGTGGGGTATCCTTGATCATGAGGAAGGTTAGAAATCAGCCTACAACTACAAGGGGGGAACTTGTCAATGATCTCAAGGCAGTTGGGACCACTGTCACCACGAAAACCATTGGTAACACATTACGACATAACGGATTGCAATCCTGCAGTGCCCGCAAGGTCCCCCTGCTCCGGAAGGCACATGTGACGGCCCGTCTGAAGTTTGCCAGTGAACACCTGGATGATGCCGAGAGTGATTGGGAGAAGGTGCTGTGGTCAGATGAGACAAAAATTGAGCTCTTTGGCATGAACTCAACTCGCCGTGTTTGGAGGAAGAGAAATGCTGCCTATGACCCAAAGAACACCGTCCCCACTGTCAAGCATGGAGGTGGAAATGTTATGTTTTGGGGGTGTTTCTCTGCTAAGGGCACAGGACTACTTCACCGCATCAATGGGAGAATGGATGGGGCCATGTACCGTACAATTCTGAGTGACAACCTCCTTCCCTCCGCCAGGGCCTTAAAAATGGGTCGTGGCTGGGTCTTCCAGCACGACAATGACCCAAAACATACAACCAAGGCAACAAAGGAGTAGCTCAGGAAGAAGCACATTAAGGTCATGGAGTGGCCTAGCCAGTCACCAGACCTTAATCCCATTGAAAACTTATGGAGGGAGCTGAAGCTGCGAGTTGCCAAGCGACAGCCCAGAACTCTTAATGATTTAGAGATGATCTGCAAAGAGGAGTGGACCAAAATTCCTCCTGACATGTGTGCAAACCTCATCATCAACTACAGAAGACGTCTGACTGCTGTGCTTGCCAACAAGGGTTTTGCCACCAAGTATTAGGTCTTGTTTGCCAGAGGGATCAAATACTTATTTCCCTCTGCAGAATGCAAATAAATTCATATACTTTCCACAATGTGATTTTCCGGATTTAATTTGTGATGTGCTATCTCTCACTGTTACCAATAACCTACCCTTCAATTATGGGCTGCTCATGTCTTTGTCAGTGGGCAAACTTACAAAATCAGCAAGGGATCAAATACTTATTTCCCCCACTGTATTTTCCATTTGCGAGTTCAGGTTTTTATACTTTCTAAGACTGATTACTGTAATATTGTCTGCATGGGCTGTTCAAAATCACTTTTAAAAAGGATTGAAACAGTTCAAAATTCTTCTGTCTGGCTGATATATGCAATTCCAAAATTTGAGAACAGTTCTTATTTTAAATTACACTGGCCTCCTATTATAGCCCAAACTCTGTATAACTATTTATAAAATATTGTGTGGTCTTGCACCCCTCTACATGTTGTCTTTTATCAATCTTCCATTGTGCAGAAATGCAATATTCTCTTCAAAACCCGTTTTTACTTCCCTTTACTAATGAGAAGAATGTTATGTATTTAGGTAACGGTCATCCTTTCTATTTTATCAAACCCCATTTATTCATTTGGATAAAAAAAGGACTATAAGCAATTTAGGAAAAGTTTGAAGACTTATTTTATAGGCAGTTGAGTAATTTAAATTACCAAATTCTACTTAATGTAATACGATGTAACTCTAAAATTATGTCCTAATCTCTTCTAATGTTATCCACAATGAACTTTATAGGTGTCTGCAGAATGCTAGCACTTATTGTAATGTATAATTATTGTGTTGTATGCCACTCAGTCTTTGAGGAAAGGCAGATTTTAAGTCTGAGAAATAAATAAATAAAAATTATATTCTGTGAATGACTGTATAGTATCCCTGTGATTCAGTATTTTTGGGTTCTGACTGTCAAATTCAAACCCCTTTCACATAAAGAAATTGATAGGTAGCTGTTCTGTGTTTTGACTCATTAACTAATGTGTGAACTCTCCTTTATTTTGGCAGCTACAAACCCTCAAGGATGTATCGACCCTTCCAACTGCCGGATGATACAGATAATAGCACCCCAGACAATATGCTGCTCCTACAACCTCTGTAACTAGATCTGTATGGCACAGAGACCAACAAAACTAATTTGAGACATTCTTCTGTTTGTGCAACTGAAGGCATAATTAAAAGCCCTCCCATAACCCAAATCTAACTTAGATGTCAGCTGTTCATTGTGACTGTCGCATATCTTTGGAATTTTCCTGTCTTATAAGTAAACTAGGGGCAGTGGCGTACCAAGGGTGGAGCAGTGGGGGCGGTCAGGTTACTTCCTGTTCCGGGGCAGAGGGAGCAGGGATCCACCAGAGCCGAGAGCCGCGCGGCTGCTCCCAGCAGCCAAGAATGCACCCCGGGGGGGGGGGGGGGGTTGATGCACTGGGGAGGAGTCATTGCGCCAGGGGGGGTGTCGTGCTACACCCGAGGGGGTGTGCACATCGGCGATCCGCCCTGGGTGGCAGCTGACCTAGGATCGTCACTGACTAGGGGGCCCTTTTCCTAAGCTGCATAGGTGCCTGCGAATGCCCAACGCGCACCAAATTAGACTTACCACTCGGTTATCGCATGGCCCTTGCGGTAAATTAAATTTTGGCATGCGTCTGCTACACACGCCCGAAAAATAGTTTTTATTGTCTGGCGTGTGGCAGCTACACGCGTCAAGTGGCATTTGATGTGTGTAAACCATTACCGCCCGGTTACCGCGTGAGACCTTCCCGCTTGGTCAATGGTAAGGTCTCAGACCCAAAATGGACGCGCGATAATTTTCATTTTGCCGCACGTCCATTTTCGGCAAAAATTTAAAAAAGGCATTTTTTTGTAGGTGCGCTGAAAAATAATTCTGCACGCGCCCAAAACACGCGTCTACAATACCGCTGGCTGTTTTTCAGTGCACCTTAGTAAAAGGACTCCTAAGCTAGATATTCTTTGCAACAGTAACAGCATTCATAACCAGAGTTGTTCTTTAATTATTCACAGCCCCAATACCACATTTGAGTGCATAAAATGTGTTCTACATGCTTAAGGCGTTGGTAAAATTACATCCTAAATGATTTCTGCAGCTCGTAGCACATCACGAGAATCTGGAATGCAGAGTTCAGTGAAGCATATTGTGCTTCAGGAAGTCTGTAGTTACAAATTACCCTTGGAACTACTGCACCTAAATATGAAAGTAGAAGGTAATAAAAATTGTTGGACAATCACGCGCTTAATGAACAGCCTGCCAACATTAGCCTGGCACACAGTGATTTGATATTAGTAATAGAGGCTAGAGCAAGTTCCTAAAGATGTTTAAGGATAGCTATTAGATAAAAAGGAGATTAAATACTACGTTTTTTTTTTTTTTAGAAAATGAGCAGTTGATGATTGCATACTTGTAGAAATTTTCATCACTGCGCATTTAAAAAAAAAGTATTTAATCTCCTTGCTGATTGCATACTTCATGTATTTTCAAATTACATTCTCTCAAAAGAAAAATTAATAAAAATGAATTGAATAATTGAGGTGTCCATCAGTTGATTATTTCCTTCCAGTTCCTTTGCATCAGTTCCTCCCCCCCTCCCACCCCAATGATCTCACAACTCAACACATAATGCTCCTTGCATTTCTCAGGAGATTAGTAAATCCATCATGTTTGTATAATATGATTTAACATTTTAACTAGGAGTGGGTATTTAGTGCACTAGTAATACGATTAATTTTTTTAAGTTTTAACTAGGATTACATTTTTTAATCATGATCAATGTTTAACTCCTGTCTGTAGTCCAGCATTGCTTTTTCTCCCCTACTCATCCTATTTCACCTTGCCATAACATAGCAGTGATAAGCCTAATGATTAGTGCAGAAGGCTTTGATCCAGGCAACCAGGGCTCAATTCCCACTGCAGCTCCTTGGGCAAGTGACTTAACCCTCCATTGCCCCAGGTACAAATCACTTAGGGGCCCTTTTACTAAACCACGTAAGCGTCTACATGTGCCAAAATGGAGTTACCACATAGCTACCACGTGGATCTTGCGGTAATTTCTTTTCTGCCGCACAGCCCCCCCCCCCCCCCCCAATTTTTATTTTCTGACGCGCGTATCAGACGCATGCCAAGTGGCATTTGGCACATGTAGGTTATTACCACCCGGTTACCGCGTGAGACTTTACCGCTAGGTCAGTAGCTGGCGGTAAGTTCTCAGACCCAAAATGGGTGCATGGCAATTTTCATTTTTTTCCGCACATCCATTTTCTGCAAAAATTTTAAAAAGGCTTGTTTTAAACAGGTGTGCTGAAAAATGATTCTGCGTGAGCCTACAATACCGCAGGCCATTTTTCAGCGTACCTTAGTAAAAGGACCCCTTAGATTGTGAGCCCCCTAGTGACAGAGAAAGTACCTGTATATTGTGTACAGCACTAGGTATGTCTAGTAGCACTATAGAAATGATTAGTAGTAGTAGTAGTAGCATGTGGGAATTGCTGCCAGAGACCCTCTGAAGAGCCAGATAATGTTAAGATAAATGCTAGACCTGTGTGATGGGGGGAAGGGTCAGCAGCAGGAGAGGAGAGAAGTGGGAGTCTGTGTGTCAGAGGTAACAGGTTTAACAGCAGAAAGGGAGCCACTTGGATGTATGTACAGGGGAAGGATGCAACATGAGATGAGAATGTCAGGTGCCTGTATGGAGGGGAGGAGAAGCAATGTGCTGTGGGAAGGAAGTGTGTGTCTGCAACTTTTCATTATATTCAGCAGATTAAAAAAATTTCCAGCCAAGGTCACAAAGAGAGTCAGCAGGACTTGAACTCTGGCTCCCCTTCTTCCCAGCCTACTGCTAAAGATGAATTATTTTATTTATTTAGATTTTGCTCACACCTTTTTTTTCAGGAGTAGCTCAAGGTGAGTTACATTCAGGTACCCTGGATATTTCTCTGTCTCAGGAGGACTCACAATCTAAGTTTGTACCTGAGGCAATGGAGGGTTAAGTGACTTGCCCAAGATCACAAGGAGCTCTTTGAGCAGGGACTGTCTTTCTTCTATGTTTGTGCAGCGCACGCCTTGTAGCGCTATAGAAATGCTAAACAGTAGTAGTAGTGAGATTTGCACCAGCCACCTCTGGATTGCAAGACCAGTGCTCTAACCACTAGGCCACTCCTGGTACAGGATCTATTATTGTTTGCCTTTTCTCCTGATGTATTGTTTTACACTGTCATTACACAAAGTACAATAAGAATTTGAATGATAAAATAAATAAATAAATGCTGACACGGAATTCGCCAACTTACACTTGTTTTCTATGATGGCAATTCCATGCAAAATTGCCAAAATAGAAATTGCACTTAGGGCTAGAGTCTATATAAGGCACCTAAAAAATCTGCACAGTAAATATTTCCACTTAAGTGTATTGTCTAAGCAGCGCTTAGATTTAGGCGCAGTATATAGAATAAGCTTAGTTGATATGCCAGCGCCTAAAACTATGTGCCTTCATTTACACCAACAAAAACATGGTGTAAATCCCAGCAAGTAGGTTTACAAGCACTGGGTCATATTCTATAACTAGGCACATAAATTTTGGAACACCCACAAAATGCCCATTCCCCACCCAAAGCCACACCCCTTTTGAACTGCACGCATTGGAATTTAGGCACAGTGCATTTCAGAATACGCTTAGCGAGTTGTGCATATAAATTCTAATTATTGCCAATTAGTGTATATTATTGCTAATTAAGGGGTCCTCTTACTAAGGTGCAGGGCCACCGAGAGACTGGGCCGGGCCCGGCTGCCGCCCCCCCTCCACCTGGCCTCCTCTGTCCACCACCGGGCCAGGCCCCCCTGAATTGAAATCATAGCACCTCACCTCGACCTCGCTCCTTGTGGAAGAAGCACAGCAGCGGCAGTCTACAGATCGCCTCCTTTGGGCCTTCCATCCCTGTATCCCGCCCTCGCGCAAGTTACGTCAGATGAGGGTGGGACACAAGGAGGGAAGGCCCGAAGGGAGGTGATCTGCAGACTGCCGCTGCTGCGCTTCTTCCGCACGGAGCTAGGTCGAGGTGAGGCGCTATGATTTCAATTCAGGGGGGCCCGGCCCGGTGGTGGATGGAGGGGGGCGGGTGAAGGGGACTGCAGCGCCAGGCCCCCCTTGGAGGCCCGGGCCTGGGAAATTTTGTCCCCTCTGCCCTCCCTCATGGCGGCCCTGCTAAGGTACGCTGAAGCATGGGCTGCGCTAGTGTAGGCATGTATTTTGGGCACGCGCAGATCCATTTTTCAACACTCCTTTAAAAAAAAGGCCTTTTTAAAACCTTTGCTGAAAATGAACATGCAGCAGAATAAAAATTGGCGTACGTCCATTTTGGGTCCGAGACTTTACTGCCACCCATTGACTTAGCAGTAAGGTCTCACGTGGCAACCATGCAGTAATCATCTACGTGCTGAATTAATCAGGAAACCAAAGAGGAAGTTGGCACTGCTGTACTGCAGGCACGCTGACATTATCTTCTCAATAAGAAAGGTAAGAAGTTATATTATATTATTACCTTTGACCAAATAAAAAACTTTATTGCTTATTGAATCTCCTATTATGTAAACTGTACAGAACTCAAGATACCACTACACTACAACAAGGGTTCTATAAATTCTAAAGAAACGATGAGCTAATGTGATTTCCTATGTTTGCTCAGAGTCTCTGTAAGCACTGTAGATCAAAGGCAAAGAAAACTGTTATAAAGACTTTATGCTGGTGTAATTAGTCTGTATAGAAGTGATATTTCTGGAGAGAAAACAAGAGAAAAGAAAAAAAAAGTTATTGCTTTGTCTGTTACTAGAAATACAGCTCTCAAAAAATAAAAAGAGGAAGTTGAGAATTTACAACTGGGAAGTACAAATAAACCAGGTCTTATGTTAGTTGTTTTTTTCTTATATATGACACCTTCTAGCTCAACTTTTCCCTTTAAGTACATTTGGGATCATAGCATTTCCTGCTTGCTGCGTCTGTAAAGAGTCCGAATTTTAAAATGTAAATACAGTCGTGGCTACAGTTTCAATTTAGAATGGAACAGCAGTTTTTTTTTTATTTACACTTCCTTGCTTGTGAACCCTGATAAAAGCAAGGCAGAAATATCATACCAGATTAAATTGGTCTGAATCCAAGCACTTTTCAATCCGTACGTTTTTAAAAGGACATTAAAATTTAAATAACATGAACACTCTCTCAAGCAGTTGGTTTCCGGTTTGCAGTATGCCGTTCTTTCTTTTGTGAAAGGTTTAAAAATAATGTTTAAAAAATATTAAATTTATTGACAAGCCTATCTTCAAGTGCACTGGTCTCAGCTCTATAGTTTCAGAATTAAATGTCTTATCAATAATAAATCTATAACTTTAACAAGGATCCCTAATGCACTGTAACATATAGAAACAAGACAGTGAATAACCTAACACATTCTAAAAAAAAAAAAAAAATTGAACTCATTTTCCATCACTAGAGGGCAGTGGATAGACATCACAGAATCTGTTTCTGTAGATTAAGAAAACCTACATAAAAAAAAGAAAGTCCCTTTCCCAAAGACCTTACAATCTTAACTAAAAGTAGCTCACATCTATTTTAAACTCAAACTCAGCCTTCTTGATTGCAATAAAGTTGTCTTAAGACAATCAATTAATAGCTTACAGAACAGCTCCGTATTCCAGGACAGTATAAAAGACTGTTGTCCTGAAATACAAACACTGTTCATATTACAACATCCTTCAAATTCAAAGACTCATCTAAATACAACATACCCCTACATTAAAACATGTCAAACAAGCATTAATTAACTATGTACCATGATTTAAAATTGAAACCCGAGTGTCTATGACCGTTCAATGACAGCTGAAACTAATCTGTGGAGATAGAGTCCTAGCCTGCAGCCCTTGCCTGTCACTAAACACAGGAAGTGTTAGTTTCAACAAGAACAGGAACCTCTAATTGCTTTTTGAATAGATAAGAACAGACTTAAACTGTTGCTCAGTATATTGGGGCTGTGAAATAAAATTTATGGTCCCTGGAGACTGGACTAGCAACCCCCAGAGGAAAGAGAAAGCAGAGCTGCAAAGTTACCCATTCCTAGAAGGAAAACATTTTTGCCGGTCCTGGTTTTCAAATTGCATTCCAAAGCTTTGCAGAGTTGTCTCCATTGTAATCAGTGGTGCAGGTCATACACAAGAACATAAGAGTAGCCATAACCAGTGATTTCAATTACCCCGATATTGACTGGGTAAATGTAACATCGGGGCACGCTAGGGAGGTAAAATTCCTTGATGAAATCAAGGACAGCTTTATGGAGCCAGGGCCGCTGAGAGCTGGAGCCGGGCCCGGGACAAGGCCGCCCCGGGCCCTCCCCCCACCCGAGGTTGCCGCCCACCCGAGATCGACGGGCCCCGCCCACTCGAAGTTGCCGGGCCCCCCTCCACCCGCTATCAGGCCGGGCCCTCGGAACTAACCTTAAGCCTCCTTTCACTTCGCAGCAAGCAGCGGCAGGGCAGACCTCTCCTCCTTCCTTCCATGCCCCGCCCTTGCGGACGTAACGTCAGGCGAGGGCGGGACATAGAAGGAAGGAGTGGCCTGACCTGCTGCTGCTTGCTGCGAAGTGAAAGGAGGCTTAAGGTTAGTTCTGGGAGTGACGGAGGGCGGGCCAGGTGGCGACAGAGGGCGGGCCAGGCGCCGGGTCCCCCTGGAGGCCCAGGCCCTGGGACTTTTGTCCCCCCCTGTCCCCCCCTCTCGGCGGCCCTGTATGGAGCAGCTGGTATAGGAGCCGACAGAGAAGGAAAAGTTCTAGACCTAGTCCTTAGCGGAGCGCATGATCTGGTGCAGGAGGTAATGGTGATGGGGCCGCTTGATAACAGTGATCATAATATGATCAGATTTGATATTAGCTTTGAAGTAAGTATACATAGGAAATCAAATACGTTAGCATTTAACTTTAAAAAAAGGAGACTATGATAAAATGAGAACGGTGAAAAAAAAACTTAGAGGAGCGACTACAAGGGTCAAAAATTTACATCAGGCATGTATGCTGTTCAAAAACACCATCCTGGAAGCCCAGGCCAAATATATTCCGCGTATTAAAAAAGAAGGATGGAAGACCAAACGACAGCCAGTGTGGTTAAAAAGTGAGGTGAAGGAAGCTATTAGAGCTAAAAGAAAATCCTTCAGAAAATGGAAGAAGGAACCGACTGAAAATAATAAAAAACAGCATGAGGAATGTCAAGTCAAATGCAAAGCGCTGATAAGGAAGGCTAAGAGGGACTTCGAAAAAAAGATTGCGTTGGAGGCCAAAACACATAGTAAATTTTTTTTTAGGTATATTAAAAGCAGGAAGCCGGCAAAAGAATCGGTTGGACCACTAGATGACCGAGGAGTAAAAGTGGCGATCAGGTAAGACAAAGCCGTAGCAGAGAGATTAAATGAATTCTTTGCTTCGGTCTTCACCGAGGAAGATTTGGGTGGGATACCGGTGCCAGGGGCGTAGCCACGGGTGGGCGTAGACGGGCCCAGGCCCAGCCACTTTCCCTCCAGGCCCGCCCGCCCACCCAACACAGACCTGCCAAGTCTCCCGGAAACACGCGGCGCCAGCTCCCATTTCCGGCCACTGCTGCTTCTCCTGTTGAGCAGCAGCAGCCGCTACAAAAACCAAAGGAGGGAATTTAAACAAGCAAAAATGTTTTTAAAAAGCAAGCGCGGCACCACAAGCAGCCATCAGGCATTGGCTGTTGGCTCTGCAGTCACTCCTCTCGCCTCTCACGTCGCTGCGCTCCTCCGGGGTCTTACTCCAGGATGGGGAGAGATTAAGAGGGAAGGGTAGGGAGAAAGAGGAGACACTGGATGGAAAGATGCAGAAAGAAAGAGGGGAGACATTGGAAGGATGGGGAGAGAAAGAGGAGAGCTGCTGGATGGAAAAGGGGAGTAGAGAAAGACTGGAGAATAAGAGGAAGGGACATGGGGAGAACAAGGGTGAGAAAAAGATGAAAAGCCATAGGTAGATGAAGGAAAAAAAGGAAATTAAAGAATGGATAGTAAGAATGAATTAAATCTGGACAGAGAGAGAGGCTGAAAAATATTGAAGAAAGTAAAGAAAAAGGATAGAAAAATGACAAATGGCGCAGAAGAGTTAAGCGAAAATGAAGGAAAACAGAATCTAGAGAATTTGAGCAACACAATGAGAAAAAGTAAATGGCCATACAACAAAGGTAAAGAAAATAATTTTATTTTTAATTTAGGATCAAGTAATATGGTACCCGTGTTAATAACGTTTTAGAGACCAATACTTCCTTAGGTCAGGAGAGGATACCATAACAACATTATACTGACCTGAGGCAGGAGGTTTTGGCCTCTGAAAGCTCATTGAAAAGGGTGTTGGGCTATTAAATAAATTATTTTCTGAAACCTGAAAAGCAGCAATTTACCCCTGTGTGACAAATGCATCTGATTAGTGTGACTAAATTTTGCTGGGGGAGGGGGGTAGAGAGAAAATTTTGTGCCCACCCACATTGGGTTCAGGCCCATCCAAAATTGGCAGTCTGGCTACGCCACTGCCGGTGCCAGAAATGGTATTTGAAGCTGACGAGTCGGAGAAACGTAATGAATTCTCTGTAAACCTGGAGAGTAGCAAATCGCCTGCTCTGGGATGGTATTCATCCCAGAGTACTGATAGAACTGAAAAATGAGCTTGCGGAGCTATTATTAATAATATGTAATTTATCCTTAAAATTGAGCGTGGTACCGGAAGACTGGAGGGTGGCCAATATAACGCCGATTTTTTTTAAAAGGTTCCAAAGGAGATCTGGGAAATTATACACCGATGAGTCTGACGTCGGTGCCGGGCAAAATGGTAGAGACTATTATTAAGAACAAAATTACAGAGCTTATTCAAAAGCATGGATTAATGAGACAAAGTCAACATGGATTTAGTGAAGGGAAATCTTGCCTCACCAATCTACTACATTTCTTTGAAGGGGTGAACAAACATGTGGATAAAGGTGAGCCGGTTGATATTGTGTATCTGGATTTTCAGAAGGTGTTTGACAAAGTACCTCATGAAAGACTCCAGAGGAAATTGGAGAGTCATGGGATAGGAGGTAGTGTTCTATTGTGGATTAAAAACTGGTTAAAAGATAGAAAACAGAGAGTAGGGTTAAATGGTCAGTATTCTCAATGGAGAAGGGTAGTTAGTGGGGTTCCCCAGGGGTCTGTGCTGGGACCACTACTTTTTAACATATTTATAAATAACCTAGAGATGGGAGTAACTAGTGAGGTAATTAAATTTGCTGATGACACAAAGTTATTCAAAGTCGAATTGCGGGAGGATTGTGAAAAATTACAAGAGGACCTTACGAGACTGGGAGACTGGGCATCTAAATGGCAGATGATGTTTAATGTGAGCAAGTGCAAAGTGATGCATGTGGGAATCAGGAACCCGAATTATAGCTACGTCATGCAAGGTTCCACGTTAGGAGTCACGGATCAAGAAAGGGATCTAGGTGTCGTTGTTGATGATACATTGAAACCTTCTGCTCAGTGTGCTGCTGCAGCTAAGAAAGCAAATAGAATGTTAGGTATTATTAGGAAAGAAATGGAAAACAAAAATGAGGATGTTATAATGCCTTTGTATCAATCACTCCATGGTGCGACTGCACCTCAAATATTGTGTTCAATTCTGGTCACCGCATCTCAAAAAAGATATAGTGGAATTAGAAAAGGTGCAGAGAAGGGCGATAAAAATGATAAAGGGGATGGGACGACTTCCCTATGAGGAAAGGCTAAAGTGGCTAGGGCTCTTCAGCTTGGAGAAAAGGCGGCTGAGGGGAGATATGATAGAGGTCTATAAAATAATGAGTGGAGTTGAACGGGTAGATGTGAAGCGTCTGTTTACGCTTTCCAAAAATACTAGGACTAGGGGGCATGCGATGAAGCTACAATATAGTAAATTTAAAACAAATCGGAGAAAATGTTTCTTCACTTAACGTGTAATTAAACTCTGGAATTTGTTGCCAGAGAATGCGGTAAAGGCGGTTAGCTTAGCGGAGTTTAAAAAGGGTTTGGACGGCTTCCTAAAGGAAAAGTCCATAGACCATTATTAAATGGACTTGGGGAAAATCCACTATTTCTGGGATAAGCAGTATAAAATGTTTTGTACTTTTTTGGGTTCTTGCCAGGTATTTGTGATATGGATTGGTCACTGTTGGAAACAGGATGCTGGGCTTGATGGACCTTCGGTCTTTCCCAGTATGGCAATACTTATGTACTTATGTACTTATGTAGACCAGTGGTGAGAGTGGGAGTTTTTAGGGTGGTGTGGCATTTGTATTTGGGTAAATTTGGTGTGGGGGGGGGGTTGTTGAGGGAGTGTAGTTTTTGGAGAGATGGGAGTAGTTGTAGAAGAGATAGTTTTGGTGGGGATGGGGCAGCTGAAGTAGTTTGTGGGGTGGGGGAAGCTTTGGGGGTAGGGGACTAGGGAACAGGAAGTTTGAAAGGAGGAATTCCCTAAATTTTTCACTGTATTTAAGTTTCTAGTCTATGAAACTGGAACTCTTTCTCTCATAGAAATGCATTGGGATATTTTGGGAGGGGGAAGGAGCTTATTTATCTGGAACTCCTAGTCTGATGTGGCCCATTTTTTTATCTCAATGTGTTTATTCTCCATTTTTTGACCTATGCCAAGTTTCATCCATTCTATTACATTTTCAGAAAGTTATTTGATCTCAGAGAGTCAGACAGACATTCTTCACCTCTTCTGATTAATTCGGTTAACACCTAAAATGAATTGTATAAATATGTTTGAATATCATCCTGCTATGTTTGGTAAAAAATTAAAAACTTTAATAATCGGGTGTGCCGATGAAGAAGTGGGTGCTAAATACATTGCCAGATATACATCTTGTGCAATGAGCACCGCTGAGGTCACTAAATTGGGTACAAGATAAAAGCAAATGTGAAAGTGAAAAAGATTTTGTTGAAGTATTTTTGGTTGAGAAAAAGTCATATTTGTATGAATATTTACTGGGTCCCTTAGAAATTATTTTTGTAGTTTATACCATTGTATCATGCAGGCCACATCTGGTAATATTTGGATTCCTGTTTCATACGGAAGTTGTCTTCTGCAGGATTTTTCTCTATCCTTTTCCCTCTTCTTCCCTCGTGTCTTTGCCCCTGTTCTGCTCTCTGTGCTTTTTTTCCATTCTCTATGCCAATCTAATGTTCCTATCAGTCCTTTCCCCCCTCCCTGGCTCAATGTCTCATCCTTCTCTGCTCCCTAATTTAATTTAATGAGGTCTTATAGCCCTCTTAATTCCTTCTTTATGACCTAATCCTCTTCCCTGTACTCCTGTATCCTTCTCCCTATTAAAAAAAATGATGATATTGACATATTATGGTCACTGGTGTTAATGCAGCTAATCATTAATCTGTTATACTCCATGGCCATTGCTAGTACTGCAAATGCTCTCATTCTCCTCAACTGAAAATAAGAGATTCTGGCTGTAATTATTGATGACTAGAGCATTTTTGTACTCCTTTCTTTCTAGAAAACATCTATAGATTTTACAATAAGAAGTTGTGCTTCAGAGAAAATGGCTTCTGGAGACGTGGAGTCCAAGGGTTGGGTTTCCTATTTGGATTTTATCCCCATTACTGGATCAGAAAAGAGCATTGTGGAGGCCGTAATAGATGAGCTGAAAGGAAACCACAAACAAGCAGAAGAAAAGGCCTTTCTGGGCTTCCAAGGAAATAAAGCTGATCTAATATCACATCAAACTGGTAGTTTGATCGATAATGTTGTTTTCAGTGGGGCCATCAAAACTTTGGCCATCATTGCTGGTGAAGTAGCTTTGAAGGAAGGTGACTCTACAGTTAACATCAAAACAGCAGCAAGTTTGACGCTGAAGGAGGCTGATCCAAGCATTGTAAAGATCCTGGGAGAAGACACGGTGAGAAATCTGGGTGAAAAAGCTGCCAAGGCCACTTTGAAAGAAGAAAAGGATCCGCTTTGGGCTGCTATAAAGGAAGCAGGAAAAGTAGTCATAAAACATGTAACAGGGAAAGGCATGAAAGATATTGTTTCAGTACAGAAATTGGTTGATAAGAAAATGGGATTCCTGAAACTTTTTGGTACAATCGATATATCATCGCTCACAGATGACAAGCTAAGATCAAAGCGGGGTGAACATGTCTTCAATAATGACATTCTGAAGATATTCAAGAAGATGATTGATAATTTAATTGATACTCATTATGTACATTTGAACTATAACTTTGAGTGTCTGGTGCAGAAAGGGTTCATTTCCAGAGACAGTAAGATCTATCAAGCGTATTATCATCCTCTTCCAAAAAAGTATCAAGAGGCTATTGAGACAGAAATGGTGGCTCAGATCCCTGAAAAAGTGTTCTACATCAATGCTAATAGTGTTATCTATGGGCAGTATATGAAATGCTTTAAAGCTATGATAAGTTACTACCTAGATCTGCAGTTCAGTCGTCTTGTGCTCCTGGATCCAAAGACCAAAAATGCCAATATTGTTCCACAGAGAAGTAATATCTATTATATGATTGAAATGTTAAATTCTCGAGAGGTTTATGTTGATGATGTAGCTAAAGATTACTGGATACGTGGTGATCCTAAAAGAGAGGCTCATTTTCAAGATGTGAAGTCCAAAGTTGCCCAGATGTTTGGGGGTCTAGTGGCTGATGACAGAAATGAAATCAGTTGCTGGATGACTGAACTTATGATGGGTACTGGCCATTTATTTCACCAGCGGGTCCAGCCCTAGAAGTGCACGATCTATTCCCCAGCAAGAAGCACCAAATCCAAAGCTGACCCACTGCTGTCATCAGTCCTTATACCAGATGATTATAATAGGAAGGAAAATAAGCATGGGCCTATGAGCCAGTGAGCTCACATAGACCTTGCAATGGTCCTGCCCCTGTAGTGGGTTTTTGAAAAAATAAAGATTATTGATTTGTCACTGAAATATATTATTTGAACAGTTAGAAGACAGTTTTGAAAGGAATTTACCTGACTAACTAAAGAGTTACTTGGGTTAATTCTTTCAGCAGAAAATTGCTCTACTGTCATTTGCTTAATCTAGCCACTGATTTTCACAAAGTAACTGGATTTTGCCATGTTGCCCATTTTACTTGTTTTTAATATAATTTGCCTCAGTTGCATTTTTTTATATTTTATAATTGATGTCTCTTTTGTGATCATTTTTGACAATAAATATCATTTGGCTAATGGTTACTAATAATAATTAAAAATGTTTTTTTAACCTGCTATATCTCAAGCAATCTAAGCGGGGGACAAAAAGCATTCATAATAAAATTAAAATCAACAAACAATAAATAGTAACAAAACAACACCATATATAATTACTAACTAATATAAACTTATCCAGCACTATAAAACAAAACAGAATCATTCATATGATAACGCATATGCTCGAGTAAAAAAAACATAATTAACAGCTTCTAGTCACACCATGCATCTACAAGAAAATTTTAAAGCAAATGAAGCCCCCAAAGCCAGAACTCTAGAAGGTCTGTTTACTAAGGGGCCCTTTTACTAACCCGCGTAGGCGCCTTCGCGCGCCCAAAACGTTCTAATTCGGAACTACCACCTGGCAATCGCATGGCAGTAATTTCATTTTTTACATGAGTCCACTATACCCCCCGGAAAATTTCCAGCGCGCGGCGCTAACTGGGTGATAATTGGCATTCTATGTGCAGTGATGATTACCGTCTGGTTAGCGTGTAAGACCTTACCGCTAAGTCAATGGGTAGCGGTAAGGTCTCAGGCCCAAAATGGATGCGCACCAATTTTAATTTTGCCACCCGTCCATTTTTGGCCAAAGAGGGCCTTTTTTGCAGGCGCGCTAAAAAATGGACCTGCGCACGTCCAATACACGCGTCTACTACAGCACAGGCCATTTTTTCGGCGCACCTTAGTAAAAGGACCCCTAAAGATTTTTTCTTATTTTGTGTCTATGGAAAAAATGTTTAGTAAACAGGGCCCTAGGTTTGAAAGCCAAGAATTCTCATCTTCTTTTCTAAATGTCTCTGGATATTCAGGAAACACTTGCACTGTAGAACTCAAAAACATTGCTTTTATATGACGGAAATATCAACGAAAAATAATGTTCCTGTCAAGTTCCAGAGCAAAAGTTACCCAAAGTTGTATATCATAGAGGCCATGAAAAGTTGCAAACCATACATATTTCTAGTTTTTATTTTAGCTATTTTGCTGTTCTTGAGCTGGGAGCAGACTTAAGAGTTGCAAGAGAGCTATAATGTTTCTGAAAAAGACCTTTCTAAGGCTGTGGTTTGACATTTGGCCTATGCTATGCTAACTTGTGATAAGTTGCTGGTCAGCAACTAAGACAGAGTCTCCTATGACTAAGGCCATCTGCTGTATCCAGATAAACAAGCAAAAGGAAAAGTAAGTGGGTGTGAGCAAAATTATATAGCCTTAGCAAGAGGGTGGGAGAAGTGACAGAGTAACTTTACCCATTATCTAATGAAAACTTATGCTTATGTGCATGACAGGACCTACCTGCCAATATAATAAGGGAATAAATGATAGAATTTGATGGAACATGATTCATAACACAATTTGAATAACCATTTATATGTCTAATACTTATTTAGTAGCCAGAGTTTTTCTTGCCTGGAATTCTGCCCGGAGGAGTAAAGATTTACTCGAGGGTCCCCCCCCCCTCCCCACCTCCCCAGGAGACCTCCAGAAGGTTACTTCTGTTTCAGAGGCAAGACAGAAAGTGGACAAAGTGTAGTTTGTTCAGTAATTACTTTCAATGAACTTTCCAAAAATTCTGTAAAATTTAAGTCAGCTTGTACCTTGTCCTTAGAACTCCTCATAATACCAGAGAGATATTGAGTCCTTACTGTGGTCCGAAAGCCCTCAGTTGGAACCCCCACTACTCCTTGGAAATATTTTTTTCAACAATTACAGGAATCAAAGGAGATGTAGGAAAATTGAGCAATCTTAAATTGTTCCTCCTGACTACATTGTCCAAATAGTCAAGCTTATGAGCTTGAATATTTCTTTCCTTAATAGTTGTAGAAGAAAAGCTCTGAATCTGTTTCACCTCTTGTTCCAACATCCCAGTTCTAGTCTCTTGCTGCCCCCAAATCCTGTAACAGGGTCCAACAAGTTCCTTTTAAGAACAAAACTTCTGTTCCAAAAGAATTAGATACCTGGAAAAGGGCAGACTGCACTCCCTAGATAGCATCCCTAAAGGACTCCAATGACACCACTGCCATTTTTTTCAAATTTTCCTAAAGATGAGGATGAAGCTAGCCCCTCGGGCAGGGCTACTGGGAAAACTCCAGTCTTCCCTGTATCCATAGCTAGTAAAATAGGAGAAGAGATGGCCAATGGAACCCCTCTCACCACCGAAAGCCTGGGTACCTCCAATGGCCTCCCTTGTTTCGACATCTCTGTCACCATCAAGCTGCTTCCGGGTCGTGGAGGGGCAGCCTGTAGGAGAGGGCTCAACAATGAGACCTCTATGCTATGGTCTGAGATTGATCTGCTGGATCTGAGTGAAGTGGGTGCAATCACCTCCTGCGCCCGAACGCCAAAATGCTCCAGCATTGTCTGCTTTGAGGTAAGACCTCCTCCAGGGCTAGGGGGACTCCCCAAACTTTGGCCTTATGTTTCCCCATACACCAAGGAGGGAAACTCCCAAAAGACAGGCCAAACTTCTGGAGCCTCAGAAGCTCAGGCAAACACGTCTGCCTCCGACGCCATCTTAGTTGCCTTGAGCTATGCTAACAGTTAAATGAGTTATAAATGCGCTATTAAATTAAATTTTGTACTTTTGCCTTTTCCTCACTAATGCTCAAAACTAACCCATTGAGTCCATTCCTATCAGTAGTTTCATAATAAAAATAATGTATCTTTGCCCTCTTTGGGGGGAGAATGGTGTGTCAATTGTACCTTTAGTTTCAATTGCTTTGTGGGAGTGGGGGATGTTTAATTTTCTGGAGTATTAAAATGAAAACACTTTAAAATTAGAGGTACTTGTTATAATCCTCACATTGTGGAAAAACGTGTTTTGTTCATTGCTTTTTATATTCTTTATGGGTGTTTTCATGTTGTAAATATCGCTGTAATATGATTTATCAGTTTGAATAAAAAGGCCTCTAAAAATGAAAAAAGTGTATAAAGGGCAGTGTATAAAATATTGCTTAGTGCCGATTACCGCACCCTAACTTTGGGTGCCAGATTTACACCTGCAACTTTTCAAAATGCCTCTGACATCTCTATGGCCATGTCCCCTTTTGAGTTTTGTGCCAGCAGAGTTAGCCGCTATCTGCCTAGCATTCCGTGCCTACATCTAAGTGTATTCCCTAACAATGTGCATAGCTTAATTGGCTTAACAAGCCAATCAGCCAAATTGCAAAGGACTTAAATACAAAACAACTTATGCATCCAGCTTCTCCTACATAAGCGCACAACTATGGAATGGACTCCCAAAAGCTGTGAAAACAATCCATAACCAATTAACCTTCAGGAAATCACTGAAAACCAATCTCTTCAAAAAGGCTTACCCCACCGATCCAACGTAAATCCCCACACCCAGCAACGCAGCATAACCAATGATCGTACTGGACAATCTACAACCTTTGTTCCTTTGACCCTCATGGAGCCTGACACACACCCACATCATTTGTCCACAATATAACCTTGTATTTGTTATCAACTGACTTGGAAAACACCTTTACGATACTATCCAGCTTATTTTCGAAAGTGATCGCCGGCCATTTCCCGACATAAATCGGGAGATGGCCGGAGATCTCACAAAAGCACCCAAATCGATATAATCAAAAGCCGATTTTGGCCGCCTTCAACTGCACTCCATCGTGGAAATGGCCAAAGTTGACGGGGGCATGTTGGAGGCGTGGTGAAGGCGGGACTGGTGCGTGGTTATCGGGCGAACAGAAATGGCTGGCTTTCGTCGATAATCGAAAAAAATAGCCGTTTTTAGCGAGCATTTAGGGCACTTTTTTGGACCCTGTTTTTCACGACCAAGCCTCAAAAAGGTGCCCCAATTGACCAGATGACCACCGGAGGGAAATGATGGATGACCTCCCCATACTCCCCCAGTGATCACCAACCCCCTCCCACACTAAAAAACTAAAAATAAAGCATTTTTTGCCAGCCTCTAATGTCAAAGGGCTATGGTAATGGTGTAGAATTGTGGGGAGTGGGTTTTGGGGGGGCTCAGCACCCAAGGGAAGGGAGCCATGCACCTGGGAGGTATTGTAATTTTGTTTCTTACTTTTTAGAAGTGCCCCCTAGGGTGCCCAGTTGGTGTCCTGGCATGTCAGGGGAACGAGTGCACAACAAATGCTGGCTCCTCCCACGACCAAATACCTTGCATTTGGCCGGGTTTGAGATCGCCGGCAGTAGTTTCCATTATCGGCGGAAATCAATGTCGGCCATATCTAAAACCGGCCAAAATGCTGAGATTTGGCCAGCCTGACCGTATTATCGAAACGAAGATGGCCGGCTTAATTTCGATTATAGGTGTGGGAAATATGGGTGATCCTAGGTGCTCTGTTTTGGGTGTCCTCACTTCAATTAAGGGTGATAATGATAAACGTCCGCAGCTGCTTGCACTTGCTTTATTGGCACCTCTTTAAAACAGCTTACTCTGTGTTGCACTTCAGAGGTATTTCTTTACCTTATGGGGTGGCATTTGAAAGCGTTTGAGCTCCAGTTATAGTAAACCTTGTTTTTCCCACTGTATGCTTGTGTACACTTGTTTGTTTGTGGGTTTGGTTTTTGTTTGTGTTGGGGGGGGAACTGTTTTGCCAATTCTTGAAAAATAACTGGTGTGTGGGTTTGGTTTCAGACTGGATGTTTGCTGGTAGCTGAGCAAAATACTCTGCATTTTCTACTTGTGATCAGCTCTCCATTCTCTACCCTCCAGGAGTTCATTGCTCTGTGTGATGTGCTCCCTCACTGCCCCAATTCTCTTTCTCCTTTGTTGAAGTAGGCAGCTTCTGGCCCCTTGGAGCCAACAGATTCTTGTAGCACAAGTTCAAGGTAAGTTCATACCTCTCACCCACCTCTTCCCCTTCTGCTATGTAGGTGCTAAACAAACACTTCTTGCATCTTGCAGGACAGCTGGTCAAGAGGAATGCAAGAGACAGCAGTGGACTGTAATACACTGCACTCTGAGAGCCATGATTGTTTCTACCCAATTCATTGTACAGATGTCATGTTCTGTATTGGACACGTTCGGTTGTGGCTGCCTGTGGGGTGAGGGAGGGGAAGAGGCCCCTCTTGTGTGTGTGCATCCATCATGGGCAAGGGCTCCCCATTCTGTCTCTGTTCTTTGGATTTAAATCTTACCTCTATTTTCACCAGGTTCACGGGTATCCACAGCAGGTAGTTTGTTCCCGCTTTCCACCTCATGTGTCTCCCCGCTAGGTTCCATGCTCATTTTTGTGGTGAACCCCAGTCCCCTTTTATGAAGTGCCCACCCATTGTCAAGGTTGTTGGGGGTGGGGAGGGGGGAGTATAGATGCACTGAATGTCTTTTCCACATTATTCAACACAATCCTACATTCCTCCATAGTTATGCAACAACAACATTTCTAAATTCTAGCCTGCAAACTATTTTCAAGGGAGAGCCTGGATGGGCATTTGTGTTCCTCAACAGAAACACCCACCCAGCCTCCCCCTTGCCATACAGCCATGCAGTTTGGATGGAACAGGTGGCTTTCTGTATGGCCACACATCACACATATGTACCAATGTTTCTCAGTCACAGTTCACCTGTCATGCAATCCATATTGCTGCCTCCTCTCACATCAACCCCAGCATTTGATAATATGTAGTGCACAAAGTAGAGACACACACCCTGTTATATGAAAAATATTAACCTTCTATTCATTGTTCACCTTGATTAATAAGACTCCTGATGTAGGCCTATCCGGCCGAAACACAACGTTGTGTCGAGTCATTTTTAATGTGTGATTGTTATATTATCATTTGTTTGAAAATTATTAAATTTTGTTTTTTTAATGATAATTTGGTTCCATTCTTTGGATAGCCTGGCTTATATTCCCACCTTTTTTACTTTTCAAGACAGGTCTGATGCCATGATCCCAGGTTTGGCTCTTTTGGGGACAAACAAGATGTTCTGGGTGAAATTTGCAGAATTAAGAGGTAACAGAGTTTTTGTCTACAAAAACACAGCATTTTTCATCATTCCACATATACCTCTTTGATTAGCTAGAAGATTGTCTAAAGCCACATGTTTCTATAAGCTCAGTTGCCTTGATGAGTCAGCTAACTAGAAACAGCTTCTATATCCTTACTTAGAGGCCCTTTCACCAAGCAGCGGTAAAAGAGGGCCCACAGTCGCATTGGTGCGTGGGATTGCAAACTAAAATATCCCTGTGTCAGAGGCGTGGGACTCAGGCCAGGAGGTGGTTATATGCCCTGGAGCAGAGTGGCCCTGAGGGACAGAGGTCTGCAAGGAGGAATCCAGAGCAAGGATCCTCCCAAGCAGTTCTGACTTGGATGCAGTACCTGAGGGGAGTTACAGAAAAGAAGAGTGGCCCTAGCTCAGACCCTTGCATTCTTGTATGATAAGAAGTCTTAATTCTGGGATTCCAGGGTTTTATTTTATTTATTTATTTATTAGGATTTATTTACAGCCTTTTTGAAGGAATTCACTCAAGGCGGTGTACATAAGAATAAATCAAACATGAACACTAGACAACCTACAGCAGTAAAAAATATTCAAATAACAATACAAAGTATGGCACAGAGGGGCAGAATCGAATGTGAACGTCCATCTCCATGGGCGTCTATGTCCGAAAACGGGTACGTGAAGAAGCGGGACAGACCGTATTTTCGAAAAAAATGGGCGTCCATCTTTTGTTTCGAAAATACGGTTTGAACGGACCAAATGCCCATGGATTTGGTCCTTTCTGAACTGGGTGGGTTTTTTTTTTTTGCGATAATGGAAAATAAAAACGCCCAGCTCAGAAACGTCCTAATCCAAGCCATTTGGTCGTGGGAGTGACAAATGTACAACACTGCCATAGCTCTTAGGGGTGAAGGGGGCAACTACATGTGGGTACAGTGGGTTTCAGAGGCCTCCCATTTACCACCACAAGTGGTACAGGTGGGGGGGGGGGGGGGGGGGGATGGGCCTGGGTCTGCCTGCCTGAAGTGCACTGCAGTGCCCACTAAAAGTGCTCCAGGGACAGGACATGTTGCTGCTGTATAACCTTGGTACAGCAGTTGACACCTGAAGACTAATCTCGCTGAAAACATCCTTTATTTGAATAAGCACCTTTACTCACAGTTAACTGCAGATCACAGGTTGTGCCCCACTGGCAACGAGGCTCGCTAGTACTGAGATTAGCAGTACGTCCCAGCTGGCAGAATGGTGTACAATGCCCTCTTTCAGCAACATTCAAGGTAAGAACTAAGTGCTGTAACGTGGCTAACACATGACCAGGATCTAAAACTGGCTTACAAAAATGGCCACTACCTCATGGACTACCGGAAACACAACAGGGCACAGTCTGACCCAGTAAGCAGAGGGAAAAGCACCATGGGAGTAGAGCCTACCAACTACCAACATCGTGAGCATTTCACACAAGCTAGTGGAATCACGGAGCCCAATACCCTACACCCACCACAATGCATTGCTGATGTGACTCTGCAGTGCCCTTAACAGAAAAGGTGTCACACTCACCCGAGACCCACATCAGAACCAGGGAAAGGCTGTCAGAGGATAGAACACATTCTGCTGTCATGGAGGTGGGTACGGAATTTGAGGCTGGCATACAGGCTGGCAAAAAAAGTTTGTAAAGTGGGTTTCTTTTGGTGGGAGGGGGTTAGTGACCACTGGGGGAGTCAGGGCAGGTGATCCCCAATTCCCTCCAGTGGTCATCTGGTCAGTTGAGGCAATTTTTTGGGACTTGTTCGTGAAAAAAAAGGGTTCAAAAAAAGTGACCCAAAACCGCAGTAAAAACGCTAGTGGAATCACCTAAAGATGCCCATCTCTGCTTGGCCAATAACCACGCCCCAGTCCCGCCTTCACCACGCCTCCAACACGCCCTCATCAACTTTATTCGTTCCCGCGATGGAGTGCAGTTGAAGACGCCCAAAATCGGCTTTCGATTATACCGATTTGGGCACCCGCAAGAGAAAGACGTCCATCTCCCGATTTAGGTCGGAATATAGGCGTTTTTCTCTTTCGATTATAAGGTGGATAGTATACTACTTACAATGTCAACACAATATGTAATAGAACATTTTAATAGACAGTGTAGGATATAAGCAAAGATGGAACATATAGGGGCCCTTTTACTAAGGTGTGTAGGTGACTGCGTGCATCCAACGTGCGTCAAATTAGCACTACCACCCAGCTACCACTTGCCCCAGGCAGTAATTCCATTTTTGGGGCTCACCCAAAACACACAGTAGAAAATATTTTCTATTTCGTACCACATGGCGCTTATCCAGTGGCAATCAGCAGTTTACGCACATTGAACGCTTACCACCCGGTTAGCACGTGAGACCTTACCGCTAAGTCAATGGGTGGCGGTAAGGTCTCAGGCCAAAAATGGATGCACACTGGTTTTAATTTTGCCGCACATCCATTTTCCGGACCCCCCCCCCCCCCCCCCCCCAAAAAATGCCTTTTTTCCAGGCGTGCTGAGGAAATGGACCAGCGCGTGTCCAAAACACATGCCTACACCAGCACAGGCCGCTTTTAGGCGCACTTTAGTAAAATGGCCCCACAGATAGGTAAGAGAGTAAGAAGAGTTAGAAAATAAGGTGACTAATTTAAAGAAAGTTGTGTGACCACAAGTGAGGTAACTGAAGACTGCCAAGGTAGGTTAATTATCCCTTGGCTACTGGAACTGTGGCTATGATAAAGGAAGTTATTATATGTTGAAGAGTGTAGCCAAGCCAGGAGCAGGCTACTGGAAATGGGACTGTGTTTAAGAGACTTTATTGGCAGTATCAATCCTGTGAGGAAGCAGAGCTGATTATTCTCCTTGTGTGCACATAAATAAAAGTATTTTGACTTTCTACCTGCAACCTGTGTGTGTGTGTGTGTGTCATATTGTCTTTATTGAAACTTGCAACAAGACAAACCAAGCATACAAACAAGCGATAAAACAAGCAATAAAACCCGCTAACTAATACATAAATAAAACCTTACTGGCCAATACCCCCGCCCCTCAACAAACCCTCCCACTCAGGGAGGCTGAAACGAAAAACCCCTCCAATGCCTTGCCCACTGTAGTCCAGAACAATGCTCCTTCTCCCTCACTGCCAGCTGCTGGACAAAATGTACCACATCCCCTGCCACCTCCTGTACAGACAGCCACTTCCGATATAATGAAGCTTGGCAGCGTGCCTGCCACAGGAAGTAACAAAGGGCTGCAGCGATGATATACAGTGTCTCCCTACACCACCCCTTTCCTTTTGGAAACCCTCCATAGGCCCATTCTGCATAAGATAGCTGGTGGAAGAAAGGAATCCCTAATTGGCGGGCTACTGCCTGACAGACTTGTTGATTGAACGGGCACTTGAGGAGGAAGTGGTCCATTGTTTCATCCTCCGTCACGCACTCCCCCCTCGGGCACTTACGATCATTGCTGTTTCTATTTTTCATGTTAGCTCGAACATAAAGCCGGCTGTGGAAAGTCAGCCAGGCCATGTCCGCAATCTTCCGGGGGAGGCGTGATGAATTGAGGAAAGCCAGACCTTCCTCCTGTAGTGGACCTGGGCAGTCCCTCAAGGCTAGACGTGTTGAAAAGTGTGTCTGAATAATGCGGTGTTGTAGCTGCCTCCTGTCCTCCTTCTGGATTTCCTGTACTGTGATACCCCATCTCTTCACCAATCTCAACAGAGGTGAGATGTACTGTGGCAAGTATCCCGCCTTCCCTCGCAGGGGCATTGCCTGACCTCCCCTCACCCAATCCCTCAAGTACCGCTGAAGCCAGGAGGCCATGCAGTCTGCCCAAGCCGGCCTCCCTTCCCGCAAGACCCCTCCCAGATTTTGTTGGAAAAAGAAACAACTAAAATGTACCACAGGGTTGACCATTCCCAACCCCCCCTCCCTTTTGGGCAAATAGGTCACCTCCCTCCGGATAATATTCATCCTGTTCCCCCATAGCTGTTGGAAAAACAAGCTGTATACTCTGGCATGTAACGATATAGGCAGTAAACAGACCTTGGATATGAACAGGAGAAGGGGTATCAGATAGGTCTTAATGACATGCAGTTTTTCCACAAACCGCAACTTATATGATTTCCACTGGGCCACCCTTTCCTCGACTCTCCCCAGCCCCTTCTCCCAGTTGATCGTATCATAGTCCTGTCTGCCTACCCAGAGACCCAGGATCCGTACTTCATCCCTTGCTACTGGGTACTGACTGGGAAGTTTGAAAGCTGGTCTGCCCTGTCCTACCCAAATTGCGGAGCTCTTATCCTGGTTTATCTGGGCCCCCGCAGCCTGTGTGTATTCTGCCATCCAGGTCTGAACTCGCTCGGCTTCCTCCTTGCTACTGATTACTACTGTGACATCTGCGTAGGCGACACATCGCCATGTGTGTGAACCCAAAGAGATGCCCTCTAGTTGACCGCTAAACCCTCCACTCAACCTTCTGAGGAAAGGATCTAAGGAAAGGACGTACAGCAAGGGGCTGAGGGGACACCCCTGCCGTACCCCTGACCTCACTGCAAAGCTCTTGCCCACCCAACCATTTATTAGAGTGCTACTCCTTGCATTGCGATACAAAGTCTGGATCCACCCTATAAACTGGTCGGGTATCCCATAGCACCGAAGCACTAGCCATAGGTACTCCTGGGACACCCTGTCAAAAGCCTTAGACTGATCAAGGGTCAGCAAATACTTTCCCTTTGTCCCACCTTGACTCCTTTCCACTATTTCACGGATGGTACAAACTGCTTCCACTGCCCCTTTCCCCTTCACCGAGCAAAACTGTGCTGAGGACAAGAGACCACCCACTGCCCCAGCCAGGCGGTTGTAAATAATCCTGGCCATTATTTTCCTATCTACATTCAGAAGACTTATGGGTCTCCAGTTCTCGATAAGTTCCAGATTTCCCTTCTTTGCGAGGAGAACCAAAATAGAACACTGCTGTGAAGGGGCCAAACGCCCGTTCTGCAAACAATTATTAAAAATTGCAGCTAACACTGGAATCAGGACCACACGGAATTTTTTGTAGAACTCTGGGGTCAGCCCATCGGGACCCGGAGTTGTACGTGCTGATAGCGTATCAATAGCATCATCTACCTCTCCTGTGGTAATGGGCCTAAGCAGTTGTTCCATCTCCCCCTCCGAAACCTTTTCCAAGCCTGGGGCACTCTGCACGTATGATAGCATGAAGTTAGAAACCAAGCTCTCTTTCCCCCACAATTGGGTGTAAAACCGAATGACCCTGGCCTCGATTGAACGTTGGTTCATCAATCGCTGCCCTGCTTCATCTCTCATAGCATAAATGACCTTGTGTCCTACTGCTACCTTGCAATTCTGGAAAGGATCCGGGGAATACCGATGCCCATATTCCCTTTCCAGAAGCAAAGCAGCGTATCGATCATATTGCAACAGCCTCAACTGGGCCTGCAAAGCTTCTATCTCTCCCTTCTCTAGATGGTTGGAGACCGCGTGGTCCAATTGCTTACGAAGACGACAGCACTGTGCCTGTAACCCCAGACTCTGCTTCCTGGCTAGGGACCAGAAAAGGGCCTTGACTCGCCCCTTTACCATGTCCCACCAGGCTCCCTTATCATCCATCACCTCCCATAGTGTTTCTTGGTCTGCTAAAAAACCCTCAAATATTTGTCTGTTTTCCTCTACTTCTAATAACTTTGCACTCAGTTTCCAAAATCCTGGGCCTTTCTGCGCCCCTTCGCATATTGTTAAGACTGTGGAAACTAAGGCATGATCTGAATATTCCGTCCATCTATTCGGCTGCCCCTGAAACTTAGCCAACCCGCCTACAAAGAGCCAGTCAATACGGCTCTCCGTGTCTCCCCTTCTAAAAGTGAACCCCTTCCCTCCCGCCACCTCCAGTCTTGCCTGTTTTACAATTGCTGCCAGCTGGAGGCTGTCATAACCCACCTGACGCCTGGACCCCTTTCTATCTGCTTGCTGTAAGACCATATTAAAGTCTCCTCCAAATACCACCAATTTGCTTGTATATAAATACGGTTTCACCCGGAGCAACAGCTGCTTGCGTTCCCAACTAATCTGGGGCCCATAAAAGTTAATGATTCGCACTGCTACCCCTCTAATGAAAACGTCTAAGACAACACACCTCCCTATCTCCACCTCTATTTCCCTCGTAATCTCCACTTCTCGGGTGGCAAAAAGAATAGCCACCCCTGCGCATCTTTCTTTGGCCAGAGACCAGAATGAGGGCCCCCCTTTCCAATCTCTCTTGGCCCGGTGCAGGAGCTGCAAAGAATCCAAATGAGTCTCCTGCAACAGGATGCAGTCTACCTTGCACTGGGTCAAATCGCTAAAGGCGACAAATCTAGTTCTCTCTGCCTTTATGCTGGCTACATTCAGAGTTGCAAAGATTAAGGACAAGGCAGCCATGGTTTATTTCTTAAATTTCTTACCCCTCCTCATCTCTTCACCGCAATCCCTCTTCACAGATATTCCTGCCCCCATCATTTCTTCAGGATCCTCTATAATTTCTTCTAATTCCAAATCCTCCCACTCTGAGTCATCTTCCCCGGCTTTCTTTCTACCCTTTTTTTTCTTGGTTTCCTCTGGACCAGCCCTTTCCCCTTTCATCCCTTCCTTACCCTCCTCTATTTCCTGCATGAGGCCCTTCGTTAAACTAGTAGGATGTGATGTTAGACTGGGGGGTAACACTGCTGGCTCCTCTCTGTTAAGTCTTTCAGATGATTCATTCCTTGCTCCCCTCCCCTCCCTCCTCTTCTCCTCCAAAACCTCCCTTTGGGGTGGATTCATCTCAAGATCACCCTCTCCTTCACCTGAAACCTGAAACACTGCATATCGATTACTCTGGCTCTTCTCCA
Organism: Microcaecilia unicolor; assembly: GCF_901765095.1. Classification (NCBI taxonomy): domain Eukaryota; kingdom Metazoa; phylum Chordata; class Amphibia; order Gymnophiona; family Siphonopidae; genus Microcaecilia; species Microcaecilia unicolor. The sequence goes on along the minus strand of NC_044031.1, from coordinate 646,300,940 downwards.
GAATATCTGTTCTCCCCGCTCGGGCTAGCCCCCTCCCCTCCTTCCTCCGACCCCCCTTCCCTCCATGTTTCCCTACCAGGGTCCATGCTTCCCCTTCTTCTCCCCCCTTCTCCCCACCTCCTTCTTCCATCCTTTCACAAATACCCCTTCTTTGAATGTGATCCAAACCTGATGCCCTTTTCTCCCCCTTTCCCTTAGTGCCTGCCTCTGTATGAATAGTGGTATTTGATTTATCCATTAATCCCTTTAATGCTTCCCGCTTCTGTCCTTGTATCCTTGTAGTTTCTGCTTGTGCCCCTTCCTCCCCCCTCCTCTCTTCCTCTACCTGATTGTGCGATGCTTGTGGGCACTTGCTAAAAGGGTGCCCCAAGCCTCCACACAGGTTACAGCGTATGGTAGTGCAGTCGCTGGTGTCATGATCTGTACTACCACATCGCGAGCACTTTAACACTGTACATGACATGCTTAAGTGACGGAAAGATCCGCACCTGTAGCACTGTCTGGGTTGTCCTGCATAAAAGCATTGAATTCGATCCCTTCCAATGTATGCGGCTGAAGGTATATGTTGGGTGACATAGCCTGCCTGTTTTAATTTTACAAGGGCACTCCACCCCCCCGCCCACACACGACTCTGGTCTGGTATTTTGCTTAATGGGGTCCTAATTTCGGCATACCGTCCCAACCAGTATGACAGGTCTGCAGCCATAAGAGATTCATTACGTACCAAAATGGTAATCTGGACTGCGTCCTGTCTACTGATGGGGACAGCCTTAAAATCCACCCATCTACCCTGATGCTGCACCTCTGTGTACTTTTCCCAAAACAGGTCCAAACCTCGCCCTGTTAAGAAACTAATATCATATTCAGGGATTCCCACAGGGTGTATGCATGCATACAAATCTTCAGGGATAAAGCCAAGGGAGAATACCATTCTTAAAACAACCTCTCTAGGTGGTGCTACCCCTGTGCCCACCCAACGCAGCTGGACAACATTTCGACGTTTTGGGGTAACACCGCTCCCGGGACCCCACAACGGACCAGAAAATGGATTTCCCCTTGTCTCCATGTCTGACTCCTGCCTCCCCTCCTCCTTCCCTGTCTCTGCCCCTCCTCCCCGTACTACTGCTGCAAAGGATAAAGGGGCTGATACCAGTATGCTCCCCCCTTCCCCACTCCCTTCCTGCCTTCCTCCCCTCCCCCTCTCTTCCCCTCCCTCCTCTCCCATGTCCACTAACCCCACTATGTTCAGTTCACTTGTGCTGTTTCTGTCTCTTCCCCCTCTGCAATATTCTACTTCCAGTCCTTTGCCAGTTGCTGCTGTTCCCAACCAGCACTCGTTCCCTTGCTCTGCAACTGTCCCACTCAGACCAGGTCTGGGATCTGTCTCCTCTTGTAGCTGACACTCTCCTCCATGCACTTTCTCTGTTTCTGACACTGTCATACTCAGTCTGAGTCTTGGCTCCGCCTCCTGGTGCAGCTGACACTCTCCTTCATGTACTCTCTCTGTATCTGGCACTGTCTTACTCAGTCTGGGTCTTGGCTCTGCCTCCTGGTGCAGCTGACACTCTCCTCCATGCTCTGTCTTACTGGGTCTGGGACTTGGCTCCGCCCCCTGGTGCAACTGACACTCTCCTTCATGTACTCTCTCTGTCTCTGGCAATGTCTTACTCAGTTTGGGTCTTGGCTCCACCTCCTGGTGCAGCTGACACTCTCCTCCATGCCCTGTCTCACTCGATCTGGGTCTTGGCTCCGCCTCCTGGTGCAGCTGACACTCTCCACAATTCTCTCTCTCCTTTCTGGGACTCCTGCTTTGATGGGCATGAGTTTCTGAGAAGCTCCCTTCTGCTCTTTCTTCTTGTTTCTGAGTGGCAGAATCTATTGGGAGCCCCTGCCTGTCACTGAGCTTCCCCCATGATGTCATCAGCACTTCTGATTGAGATTGGATGGCAGCTCTTGGACAGCCCTGCTCAGAGGTCTGCCCTATCAATTCTGTCCATGAGTGACTGTGGTGTTCCCACGATGTTCCCGCCCTCTGTCCACCATATTTGCTCTCAGCTTCTTCCATCTCTTGTAGTACTCCACTACTCCATTCCTGTACTTTCCCATCCTCTTTAGTCTCTGTCTCCATCTGCAAAACCCCTTGTTTTTGCTCTACTTTCCCTCCCGTTGTTCCTGGTAACTTCTGTACTTGCTCAGTGTGTAGTGATTCTTCTCCTACCTCAGCATTCAAACTGTTCTGATTCTCCTCAGCATTCAAACTGTTCTGATTCTCCAGGCTGTCTTTCTTCTCTGTCCCTCCCAGCAAACCTGAGCTCTTCTCTGTGGGTTCGGCTATGCCCTGCCAGCTCTCTAAGTATAAGGGACGTTTTTGAATTTTTTTCAGTTTCATAGCTCTTTTGTGTTCCAAACTTGCCAGGCTCTCTTGCTGCATGCAGTGCTGGAGCCCCTCCTTATCCACAGTACCTGCCACAACTGGACTAGGAGCCTCTGTTCTACAAGGCTGGTAAGTGGATGGAGCACCTAGCTCTTGGGAATCCTGTAGGAAATAAAATACTGGTGATAACTGGGAATTATTTGTGTCAGTCTTGTCTTTCCCTCCTTCTGGCTGCTGCTGTTTCTCTTCCCCTGCTGTCCCTTCCAGCATAGCCTCTGGGGTGTCTGGAACCACGGAGTCCTGTGTGTCTCTGGGTTCTGCTTCCTGCTGGATCTGGGACTGCGTCTGGGTCTGCTGCATGCGTTCCCTGTTCAGGAAAACCTCACGAAGGGGATTATCTCTGCAGTTCTTTAGTTTTTGCAGCTGCCTTTGTTTTGCTGTAAGCCGCTTCTGGAGTGCTTCAACTCCCTTAACATACTTGTCTCGTGGGCCAGTGGAAGCCAGGTTACACATAGTTTTTGCTAGCTTCAGCCGCTTCCTCAGTACCTCTATTTCACCTTCTACTCGATTCATTTTCTTCACTGATCTAATAACCTCTTCAGGAGTCATATGCTGGGCCTCTTTCTTCTGCCAGGCCCTAGGCCTGGATTCCTTCTCCTCCTCTTCTTCCTCACTAACGTCCTCTTCAGACTCTCCGCTATTCTCTTCCACCACCTCTCCTCTGATACTGGATGCAGAGAACCCTGCTCTGGAACCCGGGCCCTGCCTTCTTGCCCCCTGTTCTTCACCCAGCTTAGGAATGTTATGGCCAGGACTTACAGTCAGGGTGAGCTGGCTCCTCAGCAAGCGCTGCTGGGCTCTGGTCCTTCCTCCGTCCACAGGCCTGGGCTCTCCTGGTTCTCCTGGTTGCATGCTTGGGGCTTGGGTGGAGGAAGCCTCCCCTTCATAGTATTTCTCAGCTCCAAGTGTGCTAGGCCTTTCAGCCTGGGGCCCTCCTGCAGGGGGGCCCCCTCCCCTCTGCATTGTTCAGCAGCCACAGGGTACAGCAGCTCTCCTTTCAGCACCTCTTCACCACAGGTCTGTACTCTGTGTGTGTGTGTGTGTGTGTGTGTGCGCCACATTTGTATGAGGACCTGCAGCCAGCCACGAGCCACCCTGTCACACTAAATTATTGATTTCTGCAATTGCATGAATATAGGTGGGATAGAGAAGCAACATCATAATGAAAACAATGAATGTGAAACATGAGCCTAAAGTAATCATTGACATTATTTTGCTCTGATATTGGATCTCCCACTGAAGTGACCCATAGGTTCTCTTTCCATCTTCAGATACTTGGTCTTCCTCCTCAGAAATCCCTCAGGATGATGAGTTCTTTGCCTGTCTTTTGAGGGTGACTTTCAATTCTCCCACAGGGCTGACCTTCTAGCTTTCTTTGGATTTTTTGCAGTGCAAAGCATGCAGCCAAGTTGGGAATATTTCACACTTAACTGCAGAATCAGTAATTAGCAGAGTGTAGTAGGGTCCCTTTCAGCAGGAATGTAGGCAAAACTTTCTCTGGAACACCTTGAAACCTCTGGGCTGGAGATGGTGGCATGATTTTTGGCAGGAATTCTTTGACCTTGTGTGAAAGGAACTGACAGCTTTCAGTGCAGCACCCTTTATCAAATTTTTTCAGTTGTATATGTACTCCTTCTGAATACATCATGAACATTAGAGCCCACATATATCCTAACTTCCTTCTGCCTCTCTCACTACCTCCTCCCTGCTTTTTGGTAAGACATGTGATGCTTTTAACTTTCACTAAACCGGTGGAAATAACTTTAGAATAACTGAACAAGAGATAGATCTGAAGATGTGATAATCTGTCCTGTGGAAAGAGATTCTTCTGCAAACAAGAATCACCAGAGAAAAACATTTAGAAACGACATCATCTTATCTAAAGGAAGAGATGACTCCACTGTCACAACAGTAGGTTTCACAAAAACCCGGAAAAACTTAAACTCTTGGATCCTACAAAGCTTATTGTGGACGAAAGTGTATCTTTTTTTCTTTTTTTTATATTACTATATGTAATTGTATTCGTTTTCTATTTCTGTTTTATCTCATTCATTTTTTGGGATATATTGGTTAAAAATTCATTTAAAAAATAAATACATAAAGGAAGAGATGAAATGACGAATCTTTTACATGAGATGACAGAACAGTATTAGAGAAGATAAATAAACAAGGACGTCCCTGATGAACACTTGGACGTTTTCACCCGGACCTGTTTTTCTTACGACTAAGGCACAAAAAAGTGCCCAAAATGACCAGATGACCACCGGAGAGAATTGGGGATGACCTCCTGTTACTCCCCCAGTGCTCACTAACCCCCTCCCACCCTCAAAAACCATCTTTAAAAATGTTGTGCCAGCCTCTATGCCAGCCTCAGATGTCATACTCAGGTCCGTGACACCAGTATGCAGGTCCCTAGAGCAGTTTTAGTAGGTACTGCAGTGCACTTCAGACAGGCAGACCCAGCCCCATCCCCCCCACCTGTTACGTTTGTGGATGAAACAGCGAGCCCTCCAAAACCTAAAAGAAACCCACTGTACCCACATCTAGGTGTCCCCCTTCACCCGTAAGGGCCATGGTAGTGGTGTACAGTTGGGGGTAGTGGGTTTTTGGGGGGGGGGGGGGGGTTGGGGGGCTCAGCACACAAGGTAAGGGAGCTATGTACCTGGGAGCAATTTATGAAGTCCACTGCAGTGCCCCCTAGGGTACCCGGTTGGTGTCCTGGCATGTCAGGAGGACCAGTGCACTTGAAATGCTGGCTCCTCCCACAACCAAATGGCATGCATTTTGTCGTTTCTGACATGGATGTCTTTGGTTTTGAAAATCGCCGAAAATCAGAAATGTCCATGTCTAACGACGCCCAAATCTAGGGACGGCGAAATTTAAGGATTTGGATGTCCCTGATGGTATTTTCAAAACGAAAGATGGACGTCCATCTTGTTTTGAAAATATGAGTTTCTCCACCCCTAGATTTTGCCGTTTTGCAAGGACGTCCAAATCGTAACTTGAACGTCCCTTTCGAAAATGCCCCTCCAAGTGTTCGTCAGGGACGTCCTTGTTTTTTTTGATTATGGGTCAAGGACATCCAAGTGTTAGGCACGCCCATGTCCTGCCTTCACTACGCCTCTGACACGCCCCCTTCAACTTTGGCCATCCTTGCGACGGAGTGCAGTTGGGGACATCCTAAATAGGGGTTTGATTATACCAATTTGGACGTCCCTGGGAAAAGGATGTCCATCTTCCGATTTATGTCGAAATCATCACAGACTGGATTACATCTGACAACCTCGACCTACTCTTCATCACAGAAACCTGGGTCCGAAACTCAAAAGATCCCATCATAAATTATCTATGCCCCCTAGCTATAAAATATCACACTTGCCTAGAAAAGACAAAAGAGGCGGAGGCATTGCACTCATTTACAGATGCAAATTCTCTGCAGAACCCATCTCAGAGTCCATTTCACCACAACTCGAGATTGCTTCAATCAAACTTCATTGCCCCACACTATATGACCATTTAACCTGTATACTGCTTTACAGACCTCCCAGCAACTGGAACAACAACCAAACCATATTCATGCGTTAACAACTCCAATATATTATTAATTGGAGACTTGAACCTTCATCTAGAAGACTCCAACTCTGCCCACACTCGGGAATGTAAAGACTTCCTCCAACTATGTGACTTCAACCTCCCTCCAATGCAGCCAACCCACTTCAAAGGACACTCACTAGACATCATCACTCACAAACACTCCACAGACCAAAACTTCCTCTTATCAGACATCCACTGGTCTGCTTCTCCATGGTCTGACCATCACAAAGCGATCCTGTCCATACAATGACGAAAAAAAGACCAGCCTAGAACACATGATCCCGTAACAATTAGCAGCAGAGGATGGATAGACCAAGAAACTTTCTGGCAACAAATCTATGACAATGACTGGTCAACAGATCCAAACTCAAACCACTGGTTCACAGAATGGGATAACAGGTGCAGCCTTATTCTAGATGAAATCGCTCCAATACACTCCAAAACTCTGCGTAGACGAAACCCTTCACCATGGTTTAACGACAAATTAAAAAATCTAAAGACACAAACCAGAAAACTTGAAAATACTTGGAGCAAATCAAAAAACACTCTCACCCTTAATGCATGGAAGCAGACACAAAAGAACTACAAAAATGCCATTAAACGAGCCAAAAGATCCTATTATACAAAACAGATTACATCCACCGGAACACACATAAAAAAACAATATCAAATTATAAAGAATCTGCTCAACACCGATCCAGTCACAATTTCATCCTCAAACTGTCCATCTGCCGAACAGCTGGCCAAATACTTTAACGACAAAATTATCAATCTGTGCAACACAATTCCCCAAGATGATGCCAGCATCGACAGTTTCCTTGACGAACTGGACCCCAACATGGACGAAATCCCGGTAGACCGCTCCTGGACAAACTTCGTCCTCCTCACCACTGAGGAAATTCTCACAGTATTATCCAAACTCTCCAAGTCACACTGCCACCTGGACCCCTGCCCCAACTATCTAATGAAAAATGCGCCAGCACGATTCATTACAGACCTCACCAACCACTTAAACTTCCTACTTCAACAGGGCTCCTTCCCCACCGAGCACGGAAACATACTACTCGCACCAATACCAAAAAACCCCAAGAAACCTGCAAATGACATCACCAATTACCGCCCTGTGGCCTCCATCCCTCTACTGATCAAATTAATGGAAAACAGAGTATCCTCCCAACTCAACGAATTTATACAAAAATTCTCCATACTGCATGAGTCGCAATCGGGCTGTGTTCTTTCTGTGATACCATGTAATTCCATACTATGTAAGCTGCACTGAGCCTGCTACCGAGCAGGAAAGAGCGGGGTATAAATGCAACAAATAATAAATAAATAAATGGATGCCCTTCTCTTTCGAAAATGAGCCCATTAGTTACTAAAAACTGGGTTAACAGTAAAATAGCATGTCTAAATGGTAGCCTATGTTGATAACTTCCCCCTTAAATTTGGTGCTTAGCATGTATTAAATTCCACTTAATGTATGTTACTTGCTTAAGGGCACAACTTTCAATCAATGGCATACATGCAAAGACTGCAGGTACTTTATATTCACAGACTTTACTGCTATTTGTGTCAGTGCTTTGTTCATGAAAACTTATGCACATATTTTTGAAACTCCAAAAGTATATATGGAAGTGCATTTCCTTGAGAAAAAAAAAAAAAAAGAGAGAAATAGCAAACAACCCCCCTCACCAAAGAATTTAATAAAATCTCCCTGATCCCTCTCCAGTCCCACCCAGCCCAGTCCTCCATATCCTTCTTACCTCATCTGTAATGTGAAAAAGCATACTGAAACGATCCTAACTGCACCTTCCCTGCTGGCATTATCTGCCCTGAGGTTGGTGCCATGATTGCCACACAAGAAAAATAGTAGTAAATTTAAAGCGAATCAGATAAAATATTTTTTCACTCAATGTGTAATTAAACTCTGGAATTTGTTGCCAAAGAATGTAGTAAAATCAGTTAGCTTAGCGGGGTTTAAAAAAGGTTTGGATAGCTTCCTAAAAGAAAAATCCATAAGCCATTATTAAAATGGACTTGGGGAAAAGCCACTGCTTATTTCTAGGATAAGCAGCATAAAATGCATTGTACTGTTTTGGGATCTTGCCAGGTACTTGTAACCTGGATTGGCCACTGTTGGAAACAGGATGCTGGGCTTGATGGACCTTTGGTCTATCTCTGTATAACAATACTTATGTACTTATGCACCCACCAACCTGTATATTTTAGGCAGATCAGCACTATGAGTTCCTACATGCAATGAGTCAAAACCAGGATTGGCTCAGCCTGGATCCATGTGGCAGCTGCCTGTCAGCACCAGCAACATCTACTACCACTTGACGTCGTCCGGACTTTTTTTTTTTTGCATTCTATTTGTGAGACTTCTTTGTACTTAGACCTTTCTCATGTCTTCTACAGGAATTTATGATGGAGAATGTGGAGAAGAGATAGGCTATGCTATAGTCATTGTTGGTTATGGTACAGAAGATGGCACGGATTTTTGGATAATAAGGAATAGGTGAGTTGGTGATTTTGATATGTAGATACTTATAGTGTGTGTATGATACCTGGAATAGCCTATCAGCTAAGGAAGTAACCTATAACATATGTACAGAAAAGTACTAATAACAAGAGGAACAGTAAGTAAAATAGGGGAGGACTAGTGAATAGTCAGAGAAATCTGTGTAACCCTATTTCCCCCAGATAGCTGGAGCAGGCTACATTTAGTAATATGTAATAGTTTTGTAGGAAGGTCAAGGCTAGGACTAGTTTACACTGGGAGGCTATTGACACAGAAAATGTACTCATTCCTCACATTTCTTTCACCCAGTAAATCAGTCCAGACCACTACTACTACTACTATTTAGTATTTCTATAGCGCTACAAGGCGTACGCAGCGCTGCACAAACATAGAAGAAAGACAGTCCCTGCTCAAAGAGCTTACAATCTGAACCAAATGGTTTACTTAAATTCTTTAAGCAAAATGTAGAACATCAACTATATACAGGCAGAAGTAGGATAAGAAACAAGCAGCGGCAGTCCATTTATTTAGCTGGCAGGGTTCAGCATCCCTGCCAGCAAAAATATGCCTAGTGCGCTCACATGGGGAGGGGGAGAGAAGAATGTGTTGCCCCCTTCAGTCCACCCCTGGGCCTCCCTCAAATTGCTGGGCTGTCTATGCCCAGAGAGAAAACCCGTTGTTAAAAATTTATCAGTACACCACAGGGTAAAAGGAAAGTGTAAATGACCAGCTGTAGGCATCTGACACTGGGAAACATCCTTCGATCAAGCAGTGAAGATAGGAATAACTGTGCTGACTGGGTGAGTCAAAGAGTCCTTATCTACTAAGATCTATTATGCTATTTTGTCATTGCTACTGTGCTGCTAAATATTTGTCTTGTTTTTCACTTTCTCTTCCTGTAGTTGGGGAGAAGATTAGGCAGATGGTGGATATGCGAAAGTTCTACGTAATGGAAATCATTGCCGCATTGAAGAAGATGCTTCCACGGCAGATATTCTGGGACCAAAGGAGATCCCAAAGTGGTAGCACCAGGGATTTAGTTGGAATCCTTATGGATACACCAGGATTCTACCTACCACTCAATGTATATTTACTTTTAGCTCTGTTTGCTTCTGTCTGCATTCTGAACCTGGCTAGAAAATTTAATTCAGTGAAATCCTGCTGCATTGTGTCAGCTGGTCCCTCTTCCACAGTGAGCCAGGGCTAATCCTGCTTAGCTTTTCTGGCTTCACTGTTGGCTAGAAAACTCCAACCACTGTCCTATCCTTGCGCTGTACTTGCTGACTCTGGCACCCTTTCTGAATGGCTGTCACCCTTCAGTATTTTACAGCAAGCTCCAACAAAATGCACAGCAACTGCAAGGCTTCTTATAAGTTAGGGGTTTATTATGTTTAATCCTTAATCACACAGGGCACAACCCTTATTGGTTCCCTTTTCCTAACATAGTCCAGCTCACTTCCTTAGGAAGTCTTAATAAGTGTCCAGCTACTTCTGACGCTGCTTAACTCCTCAGCAGTTTGTCAGTTCCACCAGATTTGCACCCTCCGTGCATCCCCTCTCACAGTCTCAAATCATTCAACAAGACAGTTTTATTTTCATTTCTCCCCACATCCCCTTCTTTCATAACACTCCTTTTCCTCACAGGTAAAACACCAGGCTAACATCCTCCACAGGCTTCTTTCCCACTGCATCAGCCTTCTTTCCCCAGTCCTAAACAGTTTTGGTATTGTAGCAGACAGGAAACCTTTTACTTTACCCCCTTGGGTCTGTGCTAGAGCTGAAATCTCCATACACTCCTCCTCCAGCCCCTCAGCTGCCTCCATCTTATCATACTCCATAGCCTCCTCCCCACAGGGTTTCCACAGCTGCTCCTCATCACCCTGATCAGAGACCATTTCCCAATCATCCTCCCCACCCTCCAGCTCCTGCAAGTCTTGCCTAGGGTGTGATGAATCCTGGGAATGGTAGTTCCTTTCCCTACTCAATATTCTGACCGGTCTCTTGGCCACTAGGGGGCGGATCTCATATGTATTAGGAACCTGAGAGTGAACCTTTCTCTTCCTTAAGAATACCTCCTCCTCGAGCCCCTGCCTCAGCACTCTTTCAGTCAGACCTTTCCCAGACCCCTTACAATTGATAGAGAAAATATTAAATCAACTTCATATTCAATGAAAAATCTGTGAGAAGGTACTTACTGATCCTTCATTTCTCAATGGACTTTCACTCTTAAGTAATTCACCCCTAATTCCATAAACATAGGGGGAATTCTATACATGGTGCTCAAAAATCAGCTCCAGGAAAAATCAGCACTAAGTATTATCTATAAACGGTGCTCTGGGACGAGCACCCTTTATAGAATAGCGCTTAGATCCGATTCCCGTGCTTAAAGTTAAGGGCCGATATTTATGCCAGCTGAAACCTGGTGTAAATGCCTGCACCCAACTCATGGCCTTTTTAGCGCATAAATGGCGCTATTCCATAACACAGCAAGCAACTTTTGGGTATGCCCATGGCCACGCCCCCTTTTGAGTTGCACGCCATGGGATTTAGGCATCCGATATTCTAGAACAGTGTGTAGACAGATGCACACGCAAAACCAAATTAATGCTAATTAACTTCAATAACTGATTGCTAAGGTCAATTAATTGATAGTTAATGACTTGGGGAATAAATTTAACAAGTTATGGCTGTTTCTTCCCAAATACCTGTGTGTTCGCATTGCTTGGTTTCAATACCTTGTTCTCACCAAAAATAAATTCCAGAACCTCTTGCACTCACCGCCTTGTCATGGATGTCCATGAGATGACTCTTGTATGTTGTGAGACTCCATTTTCTTGCTATTGTTTTCCAGGTGTACCCTGTTGTATTGCTTCTCTTTACAGCTGTTTTTTAATGTGACTTGTTCTTTAATTTTTCTTGCTGTTATTGTCCTGGCATGCCCTGTTTTATTGCTTTTCTTTGTAGGCATTTTCTGTCTTTTGGTGAGGGTATTACTGATACTTATTAGGTGGTGGTAAGTGCTCCCTCCAAAATGGCTGTGCGGTAAGTGGTTCACTTACCACATGACCATTTCTTTTTAAAAAAAAGATACAGCTTTTACCCGCTGCGATAAATGGGGGCCTCTACGCGTATCAAAAATATGTGCTGATGCTAGCGCAGGCCCCCTTTTACTGCAAATTAGTAAAAGGACCCCACCGAAGAGCTGGGGGGGGGGGGAGAGAGTAGGCATGCCCAGCTCTAATTAGTTGGCGCAGCTATGATGCCTCAAACTAACTGATTAGTGTATGCTTAGTGTGGGAGCCCTTACCGCCAGGTGTCAGTAACAGGGCCGCTGAGAGACAGAGCCAGGCCTGGGCAGGGCCAGTGCCGGGCTCCCCCATCTCGGGACGCAGCAAGCAGGCCCTCCCGATCATACTTGGAACACAGCCACCAGGCCCAAACCAGAACGCAGCCACCACTGCTGCCTCTCACTCACTCTTGGGCTGCCACCAGATCCCGGTGCCGGGCCCCTCTTGGAGGCCGGGGAGGATCTGATGCACTGACGTGGGGGCTCCCGCTCCCTATGTCACTGCATCTGCTCCTCCCCAGCCTCCACAGAAGGCCAGGTGCCATGGTCTGTCTCTCACTTGCTCCAGTGGGCCGGGACTGGTTCCCGATAGGAGCAAGAGACTGACAGGCCTCCCTTGGAGGATGGGCCTGGGGAATTTTGCCCCCCCTCTCGGCGGCCCTGGTCAGTAAGGACTCCGGTGCTCATGGCCACACACTAATTGAGAAATTAATGCATGGCCATTATTTGGGGAAATGAAAACTCACCATTGCACAGCTGAGCTAGGAATGGCTTCTGCATAGCTTAGTAAAAGGGCCCATAAGATTGTGAACCTTTTGTGGATAGGGAAAGACCTGCAGTACATGATTGAAAAGGCATGAATTAAATCCAAATAAATCAATTCAAATCTGTTTTGTTTTTCATGGATTTTGTACAACTGTCATGCTCTCTGTAAAACCTGTTTCACTTCCTGTACATATTACCCGTATTTCAGAGGATCCCTATATGGCAAGAAGATCTTCTTGTTAAGCCAACTGAGGTACATTCATTGCTATGGAATACGCTTAGATTTAGGTGATATATAGAATCCGGCAGTTAGCGTGCATTTTCCCAGTGCCTAAGGGGGTCTTTTACAAAGCCACACTAGCATTTTTAGCTTGTGATAAAAATCAGCTGGCGCGTCTCAGCGTTTACCGCCAGCTGATTTTTACTGGGAGCTAAAAACACTAGCGAAGCTTTGTAAATGGCCCCCTAAATTTGGACACTATTTAAAGTATTTACCTCTCAAGATGTACCTAAGCATTTTTAGAAAAGCCTTAGGGGATCCTTTTACAAAGACGTGCTAGGGTTTGTGGTGCGCACTAAATGCTAGAGACACCCATAGAAATATATTGTACAGACCCAAAGCTTTGCAGTATGAATTAGCTAAAAAGTTTATTCTCAAGGAATTGTTTAAAGTATAGTTAAATAGGAAGGCACAGGCAGAAGTAAATTCAATGTGACATGATTTACAGCAGTGGTAACAGCAATGATTGTGGGAGCAGAACATTTTTCTTCGTAAAGCAGCCAAGTGGTCTCTTAATGTAATCCGTCTCAGGCCTTCTGGATCACAAAGATACTTAGAACTTTTTCTTGGACTTGGAGTAAATTATTCTCATACTAACTGTACATCTGTGCTCATCTTAGTAACAGAATAACCCCCCCCCCCCCCCGATATTCAGCCCGCCACCGGTGTTATTCCCTGATATTCAATGCCCCCAGCTCTGTCTGGGATTCATCGTTGAATATCCTTTTTCTTTTTTTTTGAGCCAGCTAACATGTGGAGGGGCATAATCAAACGGGGTGCCCATGTTTTCCTGAGGGCGTCCTTGCAGGACATCCTCGGGAAGGGGAAGCGAAACCCGTATTATAAAAACAAGATGGGCGTCCATCTTTTGTTTCGATAATACAGTCGGGGATGCCCAAATCTCAACATTTAGGTCGACCTTAGAGATGGTTGTCCCCAGTTTTCAGCGATAATGGAAACCGAGGACGCCCATCTGAGAAACGACCAAATCCAAGCCATTTGGTCGTGGGAGGAGCCAGCATTCGTAGTGCACTGGTCAACCCGGCACCCTAGGGGGCACGGCAGTGGACTTCATAAATTGCTCTCAGGTGCATAACTCCCTTACCTTGGGTGCTGAGCCCCCCAAAACTCCCAAAACCCACTACCCACAACTACAACACTACCATAGCCCTAAGGGGTGAAGGGGCACCTACATGTGAGTACAGTGGGTTTCTGGTGGGTTTTGAAGGGCTTACATTTACCACCACAAGTGTAACAGGTAGGGGGGTATGGGCCTGGGTCCGCCTGCCTGAAGTGCACTGCACCCACTAAAACTGCTCCAGGGACCTGCATACTGCTGTCAGGGAGCTGGGTATGAAATTTGAGGCTGGCAAAAAATATTTTTAACGTGTTTTTTTTAAGGGTGGGAGGGGGTTAGTGACCACTGGGGGAGTAAGGGGAGGTCATCCCCCGATTCCCTCCGGTGGTCATTTAGTCAGTTCGAGCACCTTTTTGAGGCTTGCTCGCAAGAAAAAATGGACCAAGTAAAGTCGGCCAAGTGCTCGTCAGGGACGCCCTTCTTTTTTCCATTATGGGCTGAGGATGCCCATGTGTTAAGCACGCCCCAGTCCCGCCTTCACTATGCTTCCAACACACCCCCGTGAACTTTGGTCGTCCCCATGACAGAAAGCAGTTGAGGACGCCCAAAATCGGCTTTCGATTATGCCAATTTGGGCGACCCTGGGAGGACGCCCATCTCCCGATTTGTGTCGAAAGATGGGTGTCCTTCTCTTTCGAAAATAAGCCTGATAGCTGGCTAAAGGCCTCTTTTACAAAGCCGCGCTATGGATTCCCAATGCGGCAAATGAGAGGAAGCCCGTTCAATTCCTATATGTATCTCACTCAAGATCACTGGTTAAATTTACCCAGCTCTCTTTATTTATTCAGGGGGTCTATATACTGTATAGCCCTAAACATAAGCCCCCCAAATCTTATGAAGGTCAATATTCATCCATTGCCCACATAAGCCAAACTAGGAGTGCTATTTATGTGGAGTGATTTAAGCGGTTTACTTATGCAACGAGGGGTTGAATATTGGCACTTAACCTGATTCCGCCCCTGGAATGCCCATGTTAGCCTCCTTTGAGTTTGGTGCTAGCAATCATTTTCAGGGAAGATAACTGGTTAAGTACTGCTGAAAATAACTGGATAGTCACGAACAAGCAATTTAACCAGCTGGCGGGCATTTCCAACCAGTTAAATCATTTTGAATATCAGTCAGCCTATCTTTACCCACATCCTTGACTTATCTTCCACTGTCTTCCTATCTAATGTATCTAGCTGCCCCTTAACAGAAGAAAAACACAAAAGACAAATACCATTAGAGTTTCTGGATTTCTTACTTTTGGTACCTGGTGGACCCTATGGAACACAAAAGAATTTTTCTAACCACTGGCAAATTTTGTTAAATAACAAAATTAACTTTAGCCAAAGGTTCATTATCCTAAGACCTTAATTCCCTATCACTTCATATACTTTCCTAGTAACTTCTATGAGGATAATTATAAAACATGCACCCAGGCAAGACAAATGCATTAACACATATACTGCAGCAATTTCAAAGACATCATTTGCACTGATGAGTCTTTACAACACAGACTAGTAGAAAGCAGGCACATGCATTTATACCTGCTCCGAGATACTATGTGCATGTATGTGCTGGAGCATGTAAAATACTGTTCTTCACACTTAACTACTGTGATAAACACAGGACTGCCCTAGCCTGAGGAGGTCACCAGAGGGCGCTGTCCCAGGGAAAAGTCTGGAAAATGCCCTGATCTGGTCACTAGAGGGAGCCAAAAAGGGTATATCCAAGTAATGACCTAAAGGGACAGCTAGGAGGTGCTCATGGTATAGGACCTGCCCTTTCTTGGCCACCAGGTGGAGCTCTCAGAGTAGGTGAGGGAAAGGTGGAGAGAGTTCTGGGCCTGGACCTTTCTGGAACCAGGGGGAGGGGCTTAAAGAGGTGGGGAGGATTATTAGCCACCCTATAAAGAACACCCTCCAAGAAGAGAAAGGAGGAGAGGAGATGGGGACTGGGGAAGCCTGGAGGAGATCCCATGGAAACGGTGAGAGAAAGATCCCTCTAAAAACCAAGAAGATACTTACCTGGCTATGGATATGGTAGTAATGGAACTGTGTATTATTGAAAGTTGAATGATATGCTGGAAAGAAGTTGTTCCCCACAAGACAGGAGCAGGGTGCTAATAAAGTGGATTTGCATCTGGTGTATCCAATTTGCATATTTGTGAAAGCTGAGAAACCAGGGTTCTACCAGAAAGGTAATGTGTTCCCTGAGGATACATCTGAGAAGGATTCTAAGAAGGATGATAAATGAGGAACAGTGACCCTGAGTGAAAGAGGAGCCAAAAACATTGAGACTAGGAATACAGGCTGCCATAGAGGAGAACTGTTTCTGGGCTTTTCTTAGAGGCAAAGCACTAGTGAGCTCTGGGTGTGGGCTTGTGATGCTGGACAGGAGCCAGAAGAGGGCCCTCAGCATGAGTACTCCATGGGGGATTATACTACCCAATAAAATTGTGCTAACTGGGTGGAAATCAGCAGTGTAGGTGCGCTGACGATTACTGCCCGGTTAATGCGCAAGACCTTACTGCTATCAGTGGGTGGCAGTAAGGTCTCAGGCCCAAAATGGACACATGACAATTTTTTTTTGCCGCACATCCATTTTCAGCCAAAAAAAGGCCTTCTTTGCAGGTGCGCTGAAAAATGGACCTGCGCATGTCCAATACACGCGTCTACACCAGTACAGGCCATTTTTCAGCACACATTAGTAAAAGGACCCCAAAACTAGGACTAATAGACCCCCAAATTGGAGGAGTGGCCTAGTGGTTAGGGTGGTGGACTTTGTTCCTGGGGAACTGAGTTCAATTCCCACTTCAGGCACAGGCAGCTCCTTGTGACTCTGGGCAAGTCACCTAACCCTCCATTGCCCCATGTAAGCCACATTGAGCCTGCCATGAGTGAGAAAGCACGGGGTACAAATGTAACCAAAATAAAATTTATTTGGAATTTGAACAAAGAACCTGAACAAAAAAAATATAAGTATAAAATGATAAATTTACTATATAAGATAATGTAAGGGTCCGATATTTAAAGCATATATGCTCCCTACTATGAGAGTTATGCTCATAAATTGGCCTCTGAGAATTTACTAGGGCTGGGTGTATAAAAGTTTTACTCAAAATTTCACTAAACTCTTAAATTTAGGAGCATAAAAAGTGGGTAATAATGGGGGCAAATCTAGGGCTTGGAAAAGACATTTGGAGCTTAGCACTGATTTTCAGCTCTAGGCTTATAAATTAAGGCAAATGAATGGCAGGCTTAAATTTAGGAGCATAAGTTTTGTGCTCCTAACTTAAGATGAAATTTCAGCTGAAAGTTTAGGCTCCTAACTTTGGCTGAGAATAGGGCACAAATTGAGGATCTAAGCTTCTTTTGAAAATCGGGCCTTAAGTTTTTATTTTGAAGCTGGAGTCGGAGTTGGTTAATTTTTACTGACTCCGACTTCACCTAAAATTGCTTCCAACTTCGACTCCAACTCCACAGCCTGTTTCATCAAGTAAGAACAATTTTAGGGCCCTGTTTACAAAAGGTGTACTAAAGATTTGCGCATGCTAACCATGTACACACCCATAGGAATATTATATATGGTTAGTGCATGCTAAAAATGCTAGTGCGCCTTTGTAAACAGGGCCCTAAATCAGCAAAAATGAATGGCGATGGGGACACAGATAAGATAGTGAATATGTGGACAGAGCAGGGAAGCTGAATGGGCAGAGGCTGAACATGGGGAAAGGATAGGGATAGGGTCACAAAAGAGAGATAACTAGACAGGACAGATAAGGACACAGAGGGAAGATGGATTGTGGACATAGAGGGGCCCCTTTACTAAGCCGCGTAAGCGTCTATGCGTGCCCAATGCGCACCAAAATGGAGTTACTGCACGGCTACCTTGTGGCTCTTGTGGTAATTTCATTTTTGCCATGTGTCCAATACGCGTGGCCGAAAAATAATTTTTATTTTCTGCCGTGCGTATGGTAACCAGGGTGCCTCTAGTTGCAGCCAAGGATAGAACAATCTCCTCCAGCCACAGGCTCCCGGTACAGTGAAGAAATAAATGTCCACCAGCAACTTCAATCTTAAGGACTTTATTCCATGCAGGTTTCTAGTAGACCTGATACACAGTTCCAACAGCAGCATTCACCTTCAATCTTAAGCACATGTAAGCCACCTGAAAGTGTGTGGCAAATAGTCCCCTTTAAGCAGTAGGCTATCAGCACATACCAGGATTCAATACAGGCTCACAGTCAGCTCCAGTCTGGGCTCTTTATCCAGTGCATAGTAACAGTAGTTCAATTCCAAATAAAAGCAGTTCATTCAGTTCATCATCACAGTTAAATCACAAAGCAGAGGTTTCTACCTTCTACTCTCTTTACCTTCATAATAGGTTCCATACTTTAGGGACTTCTTATACCCAAGGGATTCCACCCTGCATCTGCTTCACTGGTAGATTCAATACTTTAGGGACCTCTCTTACCCAAGGGTTTTCAGCCTGCACAACTTTAAGGACTTCTCTTACCCAAGGATTTTCAGCCTGCATCTGCTTCACTCTACCCTCTTCTCTCCCTCTCCTAGGACTCCTTCCCACCTGCCTAATCAATCCCTGGCTTCTGCTACCGTGTTTACCTGAAAATAAGACACTGTCTTATATTAATTTTTGCCCCCAAAAATGCGCTAGGTCTTATTTTCAGGGCCTGTCTTATTTTTCGGGGAAACATCGGGGTTGGATCGGGGTTGGCCCGCCCGCCCTCCATCGCTCCCGGAACTACCCTTAAACGCCTCCTTTCACCTTCGCAGCAAGCAGCAGCAGGGCAGGCCACTCCTTCCTTCCGTGCCCCGCCCTCGCCTGACGTAACGTCCGCGAGGGCGGGGCACGGAAGGAAGGAGAGGCCTGCCCTGATGCTGCTTGCTGCGAAGGTGAAAGGAGGCGTTTAAGGTTAGTTCCGGGAGCGACAGAGGGTGGGTGGAGGTCGGGGGGGGGGGGGGGCGGCCTTGTCCGGCTCTTGGCAGCCCTGCTTTCAAACAAAAATTTGCTAGGTCTTACTTTCGGGGGAAGCCTTATATCTACCAATTCAGGAAAACCTCTACTAGGTCTTATTTTTGGGGGATGTCTTACTTTCAGGGAAACAGGGTACCACAACCAATCATTCTCCTTCCATTAGCTTCCCCCACACCCATACCAGCTGAGTTAAGCATTAGACTAATGATGAGCTACTGCACACAGGGTTTCCTATCTCTCTTTCCCCCTAGTGGCAACCAATCTACACATCCTGCCAGCTTACACTCATGTCTTCTCCTATTGCAGCTAGGAGTCCAGTCCGGGTTCTTCATCTCACCTCCTGACTCCTTGCCTGCAATGCCTTCTTGGACTTGTATTTCAGACTGAAACTGCCTTAACCTAACTATCCTGGATGTGACTCTATCACAGTATCGAACACGTGCCAAGTGGCATTTGGTGCGCATAGGTCATTACTGCCCAGTTACCATGGTAAGGTCTCGGACCCAAAATGGATGTGCGGCAATTTTCATTTTGCCGCATCTCCCTTCTTTGGGTCCCTATTCTTGCCCTGTTCAGTACCTCCCCTCTGTGTCCACAACGCGGGCACTTGGCACATGCTCAGACATACTTCCTGTGTCAACCATTAATACACTAGAGTCTACTTCTGATATAATTTGGAGTTTATTTGGCCGCAGCCAGGTACATCTAAATTTACATTTCTAATCTTCACACACAAATATTCCATTACTTGACATCATCAGTGTTAACATTACATATGTATGGGTACACAGCTTCTTTCATCCCACAGGTTTTGCCGTTGAAGCAGCCTGTTCTCCCGCTGTGCTGCCTCTTCCAGCACCCGTTGTCTCTCCGGTGTAACCCGTTAAAGGCTACACATATGATTGTCGCTCCGGTGCATCCCGTTGAAGGATGCACCCACGATCGTTCCCGCTCTGCTGCTCTGGGGCCGTCAAAGCCAGGAGACAAGCTGTGAATCAGCTATGATGCAGGCATCTGACTGTTGCTTACATTTCAACTTTACAATCAACTGTTTTCGCACAACGCCTTCCACATCCCTTATCACTTTCTCTGTTCGTCTGCTGTGTACCCGTCACTGTTACTGTATAACTGCTGAAACCTGATGCCACTGCCTGTGGTAGCGACTCCTTGCTTGCTGCAGGCTTCCCCTACTCCTGACTGCGGCCCTTACAGAAAGTTATTGCCTCAATGTAATCTTGAAAATGTGAATTAAAAATGTCTAGGCCTACATCTGATAAATGCACCCTGTCCGCCCGGTACATGCACTCACAAGGTTCCGTTATTAGATCATGCTTGATAACATGTCCTCTTATGCTGTGCATAAATTTTTCCATCCATCTATTGACTTTCTTTCTGATCTTATCTATTGCTTGGTGTGATCTCTCGCCCCTCCACACCCATCTTGGGATGATATTAGACCACGCTAAGCGAAACCTTGGTAGCAGGCAGGCTAATTTTAGAAATTCATTTTGTATGTGTTTTCCGAGTGATATGCTGTTAACCCGTGCCAGATCATTGCCTCCCAAATGTACTATTATTGTATCAGGCAGCAGCAGGATCTGCAGCTTCCACTGTAAGGTTGGCATTAGCTGTGGCCATGTCATCCCTCTAATACTTATCCAAACGATTGATACCTTTCTTGCATGAATACTGAAGTTCTCCCCTGCTGGTCTGATAGCCGTCCTTCTATGTGCCCAGTGAACGTACGAGTGTCCACATACCCAAATTCGCCTCTGTTCGTCTTGGCAACCTGAAATTCATGTGAAGTAGGATGTTATCCAGTTAGTAAGGAATAGTGTATCAGGTCGCTGCCAATGCTCAATTAGCAAGGTGGCCTAATGTACGGCTTATATGCATTCGATTTCCATCGGCCTAGCTCCTTGATTCTCTCTGTGGGCCATCCTTGAGCTGCCGCTGTAGTGGCCGTCCCGATTCTAAATGAGTGCGTGCTGTACATCCTAACCTGCATGCCTGCCTGTTGGACATGCATGCGCAGCACCCTAGAAAATTGAAAAACGAGTTAAGGGGGTATTGTTTGCATGGATTAGTAGCCAACCTGATGCTTGCGGCCTTTCACGCAAATACGCTTTAAGATTGCTTACGGGGTATGTGGGGTCCTCCACAATCTGACTTAGCAGGATGTGGATTCCCTTGGCCAATTGATCTGTTTTGGATTTCCAAATGATTGTCAATGGCTGTACCTTTTATGGTCACATCACATATCAGTACGCCCATGTCCAGGCTGGCTGTTTTTGATTTTGCTACCAATTCGCTGATTTGTAGAGCCCCATGGAATGCCAAGGAGAAAGCGCACTTGAATAAGCGGATCTCGTAGGCGCTGTTACATACCTCTCCCATTGTACCAAATATGTGTGTCAGCTCGTCTAGTGTAATGGGATGTCTGCTATCTGGCTGTGTCACCGTTGCCTTGTTCCATCCTCTCATAGTAACATAGTAACATAGTAGATGATGGCAGAAAAAGACCTGCGCGGTCCATCCAGTCTGCCCAACAAGATAAACTCACATGTGCTACATTTTTGTGTATACCTTACCTTGATTTGTACCTGTCCTTTTCCGGGCACAGACCGTATAAGTCTGCCCAGCACTATCCCCGCCTCCCAACCACCAGCCCCGCCTCCCACCACCGGTTCTGGCACAGACCATATAAGTCTGCCCAGCACTATCCTCGCCTCCAAACCACCAGTCCCGCCTCCCACCATCGGCTCTGGCACAGACCGTATAAGTCTGCCCAGCACCATCTCCATCTCCTGCCACCGGCTTTGCCACCGAATCTCGTCTAAGCTCCTTAGGATCCATTCCTTCTGAGCAGAATTCCTTTATGTTTATCCCACGCATGTTTGAATTCCGTTACCGTTTTCGTTTCCACCAACTCCCGCGGGAGGGTATTCCAAGCATCCACTACTCTCTCCGTGAAAAAATACTTCCTGACATTTTTCTTGAGTCTGCCCCCCTTCAATCTCATTTCATGTCCTCTCGTTCTACTGCCTTTGTATCTCTGGAAAAGGTTTGTTTGCAGATTAATACCTTTCAAATATTTGAACGTCTGTATCATATCACCCCTGTTTCTCCTTTCCTCCAGAGTGTACATGTTCAGGTCCGCAAGTCTCTCCTCATACGTCTTGTAACGCAAATCCCATACCATTCTCGTAGCTTTTCTTTGCACCGCTTCAATTCTTTTTACATCCTTAACAAGATACGGCCTCCAGAATTGAACACAATACTCCAGGTGGGGCCTCACCAACGACTTATACAGGGGCATCAACACCCCCTTTCTTCTGCTGGTCACACCTCTCTCTATACAGCTTAACAACCTTCTAGCTAGGGCCACCGCCTTGTCACACTGTTTCGTCGCCTTCAAATCCTCAGATACTATCACCCCAAGATCCCTCTCCCCATCCGTACCTATCAGACTCTCCCCGCCTAACACATACGTCTCCCGTGGATTTCTACTCCCTAAGTGCATCACTTTGCATTTCTTCGCATTGAATTTTAATTGCCAAACCTTAGACCATTATTCTAGCTTCCATAGGTCCTTTTTCATGTTTTCCACTCCCTCCGGGGTGTCCACTCTGTTACAGATCTTAGTATCATCCACAAATAGGCAAACTTTACCTTCTAACTCTTCGGCAATGTCACTCACAAATATATTGAACAGAATCGGCCCCAGCACCGATCCTTGAGGCACTCCACTACTTACCTTTCGCTCCTCCGAGCGAATTCCATTCACCACCACCCTCTGGCATCTGTCCGTCAACCAGTTCCTAATCCAGTTCACCACTTCGGGTCCTATCTTCAGCCCATCCAGTTTATTTAAGAGCCTCCTGTGGGGAACCGTGTCAAAAGCTTTGCTGAAATCTAAGTAGATTACGTCCATACCTCGTCCCTGATTCAATTCTCCTGTCACCCAATCAAAGAATTCAATAAGGTTCATTTGGCACGATTTCCCTTTGGTAAATCCATGTTGTCTCGGATCTTGCAACTTATTGGCTTCCAGGAAATTCACTATCCTTTCCTTCAGCATCGCTTCCATTACTTTTCCAATAACCGAAGTGAGGCTTACCGGCCTGTAGTTCCAGCTTCTTCCCTATCACCACTTTTGTGAAGAGGGACCACATCCGCCGATCTCCATTCTAGTGATGGGGAATTTTCTCGTCAGGTTGTCTATTCCTACTGCTTTCGTAAAGAAACTAATACTGGCTATCGTGGTTGTTATACCCGCTCTGCTAACTCCTGCTCTATGGGACCTAAGAATAAAGTGGACTAGGGCATGTACGCTGAATATGTCTGTATGATCCTGCTCTTCCATGTAATGAATGAATGATTGGAAAGCCACCGTGTATCTTCTCTGTGTTGCCTCTGACAAGGATTGTAGCACCAGGTCCCAATACTCTATGGGCCAAATTGCCAAATGCTGTCTGGAAGCAGGGTCTGCGTCTCGTCCACTCTTGGGGCAAGGGCCTTGAACTCTGCGAACTTAAAACAAGAGACAGCGCCTGCTATAGAATTCTCTTTTCCCGCAATGTGTTTTGCTCTAATAGTAATGTTGAGGACAAGACACAGCAAAACTATTTCTCTAAGCAGGTTAATTATCGGAAGTGTGTTGGCTGTCAATTTATTAAGGGCTTCCACCACCGCCATGTTGTCAGAGTGAAAGATAATTGCCCTATCCGCCAAGCAATGGCCCCAAACACGGAAAGCCGCCATAATAGTGAACAGCTCCAAAAATGTGATATCTCTCGTGGTACCTGCTTCTTTCCAAGTTTTTGGACAACGATCTGCACACCATGCTCCCTGGCAATACATCCCGAAACCCTCTCCCCCGGCTGCATCAGTATATAATTGTAGAGTGCTGGCCTCTAATGGGGTGTCTTGCCAAAATAATAGTCCATTAAAGTTTTTAAGGAACTGTACCCACACTACCAGGTCTTCTTTTATGTCCTTAGTAACTCTGATATGGTAGTGAGGTTTCGTTATCCCTTTGGTTGCTAAAGCTAACTTCCTAGCAAAAATGCGCCCCATGGGTATGACTCTGGTGGCGAAGCACAGGAGACCTAGTAGCTCCTGAAACTATTTTAAGGTTGCTTTCCTCTTCTGACTGACTGCTTTGGTTAGCCTGTGTATTTTGTCCTCTGGCAACCTGTAATATTGCTTCCTAACATCTAGCTCTATACCTAGAACAGTAATCACAGTGCAAGGCCCAACTGTTTTATCCGCTGCTAATGGAAATCCAAATTCCTCTGCCACCCTATTGAAGGCCTCTAGCATGATTGCGCATTCGTGAGCGTTCCGACCTATAAACAAAAAGTCATCGAGGTAGTGAATCAACGCTCCTGCTGGTGCTACTTGTTTGACTACCCAATGAATAAATGAATTAAACTGCTCAAAATACGCACAAGAAATTGCGCAGCCCATGGGGATGCATTTGTCATAGTAAAATTGCTCCTCGAACCTAAAACCTAATAGTGGAAATGAATCTGGGTGAACTGGTAGTAGTCAGAATGCGGACTCGACATCGGCCTTCGCTAAGTATGCGTGTACGCCGTGCTTTTGTATGACTTCTATCGCCTGATCGAATGAAGTGTATTGTACTGAACAGCAGTGTGGGTCTATGTAGTCATTCACAGAATTTTCCAACTGGGTAGGAAAGATTATGAATGAGACGGAATTTCCCTGGATCTTTCTTTGGTATTAGTCCGATTGGAGAAATTATCATAGACGCGAATGGGGGTTCAGCAAACGGGCCAGCTATTCTTCCCAATTGTAATTTCTTGCTAATTTTATTCCTTGCAACTTGTATGTGGATGCGAATAGAAACTGCATTTTTAGGGTAGTTCAATGGATTGTGTTGAGGTCCTGTGTACGGGATGGAGTACCCGCTTTCAAAACCCGCGGCGATGGATGCTGCCGCTAATCTATCGGGGTACCTAGCTAACCATTGTGCCATGGCTTTATGCCTGATGGGTGAGGGGGCCAATTCCCCAAGAGCTCTGTTCTGACTGACCGTTTGCCTGTCTCCTGTCCCTAGGATGTCTACATTGTGCCGCCGAGTGTCCACCTCCGCACAATGAGCAGGAATGGCGAAACTTGCATGGCTGCCAAGTACACTGGCCTTGATTGTATTGCCGGCATGGTCTTTTTCCTGCTTGTGCTCCATAGTGCTTATGCCCTGTTGCTGGTGTCTGAAATGTTTGCAGTGCTCTGTGCCCTATCGGGTCTGCCTGGTTATAATTCCTGTCCTGCATGAGAGGCCTGTGAACCGACATTTCATTTAGCCAGAAATCCACTACCCTATGCTTCCATGTTATGGATGGGTTGTCCGCCATACTCTTTCTAAATTTGATATCATAATTCAGCCATGCCCATCCCCCATAGCACTTATGCGCTCTAATGATGGTGTCCATGTACCTGATCATATAGGGGCCCACCTCCGGCTCTATCTCCATTATAACTGTTATAAAAATGTGAAATGCGGACACCCAATTTGTAATGGATTTAAATATCTTGGGTCTTCTGTCACGCTCAAATGGTGAAAAAATTCTGTCTCTACAATTGCTGTCCTCATCCTGCTCTTGTAAGAGGAGTCAGAATATATTGATAAACTCTTTTTTTCAGGATTTTCTCTTTCATCGCCTTTGACACACTATTAGACAGCGTGAATACTCCACATAATGCGTCACTTCTAGGGTTACATACCCCTTCGCAGGTCCCCCCGCTGTTTGCTAACTGCCACTCTATGTTGCCTGTTTGCATTGGCATGTTGATTGGCACCTTATCTGCTTGCTCCGTAGTAGAGCTTGCAGCTTGCCTCAACTCATAATCATGGATCGCGCACTTAATTCCCAAAGCTACTGAGGTGTCATGGCTCTGTGTACAAGGATATGATATTTGTGAAGTGGCTATAGCCATGTCAGCCGACTTACCCCCTGTAGACTCATGGGTAGTTGTGTTCGCCTCTAGCACTGGTACCAGAGTGGAATTGGGTATTTGCGGTGCAGGAGCCGCTGCTATGTTTCGCAAGGATTGAAGCTGCTCGGTTACTGATGAAACAACATGTCGCTCCACCAGTTTGCTCAGCTCCGTCATAAGAGCTCTGAGGTCAGGGGCTGGTTGTCCTTGCGTTCCTTCTGATCTCTGTCTCACTCTGGCGTTGGTTCTGGGTTCTCGCATGGCTTTCTTCTGCTTTGCTGCATTCTGTTTTTTCGCCGTAGTCTTCTTCCCCAGTGTGGTGGCCTTATCCTCTGACGATTGCCTTCTGTTCCGCTGAAAGGGCATTTCTGCAATGGAGAGACTAAAAGAATTGATCATTACTTAAACTAGCCTGCATTACTTACATGTAGACTGGCCGGTAGGTAAACTAATCCTACACGTCTCACTATATTTCTTTTTTTTGGAAGGGGGGGGGGGATTTCTGCTGGTTTACAATATGCTGTCATCATCAAGGAAATGGTGTGAACACCTACTGGATTCTAAATGTGTCAAGAATGAGAGGCAGAGAGAGAAAGAAAGAGCGAACAAAAAATAACCATACAATATTTTCCTTTTTCTCTGTGACATTAACCAGCTTATAATCGAACGAGAAAAACGCCCAAGTTCCGACCTAAATCGGGAGATGGACGTTTATCTCACAAAAACGAATAAAGCGGTATAATCGAAAGCCGATTTTGGACGTTTTCAACTGCACTCTGTCGCGGATGCGGACAAAGTTGATGGGGGCGTGTCAGAGGTGTGGCGAAGGCGGAACTGGGGCGTGGTTATCTGCCGAACAGAGATGGGCGCATTTCACAGATAATGGGACAAAAGTATGCGTTTTTAGCTAGAATTTAGGGCACTTTTCCTGGACCCTGTTTTTCCACGAATAAGGCCCCAAAAAGTGCCCTAAATGACCAGATGACCACTGGAGGGAATCGGGGATGACCTCCCCTGACTCCCCCAGTGGTCATAAATCCCCTCCCACCACAACAAATGATGTTTCACAACTTTTTATTTTCACCCTCAAATGTCATACCCACCTCCCTGGCAGCAGTATGCAGGTCCCTGGAGCAGTTGTTAGGGGGTGCAGTGGACTTCAGGCAGGTGGACCCAGGCCCATCCCCCCCCCCTACCTGTTACAATTGTGCTGCTTAATGCTTAGTCGTCCAACCCCCCCCCCCCGAACCCACTGTACCCACATGTAGGTGCCCCCCTTCACCCCTTAGGGCTATAGTAATGGTGTAGACTTGTGGGCAGTGGGTTTTGAGGGGGATTTGGGGGGCTCTACACACAAGGGAAGGGTGCTATGCACCTGGGAGCTCTTTTACCTTTTGTTTTGTTTTTGTAAAAGTGCCCCCTAGGGTGCCTGGTTGGTGTCCTGGCATGTTAGGGGGACCAGTGCACTACGACTCCTGGCCCCTCCCACGAACAAATGCCTTGGATTTATTCGTTTTTGAGCTGGGCGATTTCATTGTCCATTATCGCTGAAAAGCAAAAACGCCCAGCTCACAACTTGGCGAATAAAACATGGACGTCTATTTGTTTCGAAAATACGGTTGGGTCCGCCCCTTCACGGACCCGTTCTCGGAGATAAACGCCCATGGAGATAGGCGTTTCTGTTCGATTATGCCCCTCTACATGTGCTATTACTATGCTGCCATCTGCTGGTTCTTATTGGGAACTGCAGTTATCATGCACTGTAAATTGTAGGAAGCATCGCTTAAGTGTTTTCCTACAGGTGAGCACGAGGGCCAGTTGTGGCTGCCATTGGTATTTATCTTCCTCTTTGTTTTCCATGTTTTATTTCTGGGATTCCTAGTTATGGTATTCTACTAATTCTGGGATCACCCCTACTTTGGCACAAACCATAAACGCAGCAGACCCATGGCAGTCTCATTCAATATAAGGAATAACATGCTTGCCGATTTCCTTACATCTCCGGGCAGCTGCTCCCTATCCATGGTCAGTGACATGCGGCCCCTCTTCCGCAGTGCAAAACGGTATGGTGCCTCAGGGTCCTCCCCCTTTTGCACCCCAGCTCAAATCCCCTCATTTCCTTTTCTGTTTTGTTTCTTAATTCCCATCCACGTACCCTTGCTGGCTTCTACGGCGGATATGAGGGGGGGGGAGAAGCAGAGCACTCTTCTGAAATGGCACCGTTTAGCTGCGTGCTGGCCAACGGGGCTGCAGACAGAAATTAGTGCTACTCCTCCTGGCACCTAATGCAGGACCCAGCCTCCTTGTAGGTAAGTGACTCATGTACAGGAGCAAAGAATCAGCGCTGCTTCTCCTGTGCTGGCTATCTCAAAAGGACCGTCTGTTCCCTCACCTGTCCCTTTTGTGTCCCTCGCCCTTCCTCCCCTCCCCTGTCCTTCTTCCCTCTTTAACTCTTTCCCTACCTTCTTCCTGTAGCTATTCTCTGTCCCTAGCCTCTTCTAGACCCCTCGTCCCCTCCCTCCTTTCCCCTTTTGTCCTAGCTGGCCTTCCGCCCATTTGTGGGCGGCATCCCCCTAGTGGGGTCTGCCTCTTTCTTATCACTCCTCCTCTGCCCAAAGCATCACACCTTTATATCCCTATGCCCCCATGTGTCCCTTTGTGTCCTCCCTCTTCCTCCTTTCCAGTTTCACCCCCTCACTCTTTCCTTCCTCATGTAAATCCCCTCCCCGTAACATCTCCAAATCTCTCTTTCTTCCCACGTATTCCTCTCCTCCAGAGCTAGCATGTCTATATTTCTTTTCCTCCCTCCTGCCCTGCTTCCTAGGGGTCAAGCATATCTCCCTCTCCCCCCACCCCCAGGCAGGTCCAGCATCTCTGCCTCTGGCATCTCTTTCCCCTCTCCCTTAGTTGCCTATCCTTATGGTGACACTAAATACATGTATTTTTTTAAACACTGTGGCCAGTGTTTAAATAAATGGTTCATTACCACCACAGGATACTGACCTTTGTGTACTGTACTTTTACTCACATATAGGGTGGTTGATAATATAAGAACCCATTTCTATGGGTGAAAAAATCACTTTTTTACCTATGGATATGCCTTTGAATATTGTCTTCATATTATACTGTATTTAACCCTTAACCAGGGCTATTGTTGAAGAGTGACCACCTGGACACCAATCCAGCAGGTGCCGTGTAGTGTCCTTTTAAGTCACTCTGTAAGTCTGCAAGGTCGCATAACCAAAAGGGAGCCTCAAAAGCAACCCAGGACTTAGAAGCCATTTTATCTAGCCAATGCCCTATCCTTATCAATTCTTAAAACAGTGCATTTCGATCCACTCCTGGAAGCACATCTAGCCAATTGGGTATTCAGGATTACTATAATGAATATACACCAGATACGTTTGTATACATTGAAGACCCACTGTTTGCCATTGGCGTAGCCATGGGGGACCTTGGGAATCTGCCCCCCATATTGGGCTCAGGCCCCCTCCAGAACTGCGGCACCCCTTTACCTTTGCTGGTGGGGATGCTGAAGCCCACCAGACAAATAAATGCAGTGCCTCTGCTTCCCTCCTTCTTGGTGGCTTCCTTCTTGCAGATGTTTGTGGCGTGCCTTCAGCCACTGCCAATGTAAATAGGAACCACAAACTTAGATTGAAATGTCTATATGCGAATGCCAGAAGCCTAAGAAATAAGATGGAAGAGTTAGAATATGTTGCACTAAATGAAAATGTTGATATAATAGGCATTTCTGAGAGCTGGTGAAAGGAAGATAACCAGTGGGACACTGTTATACCAGGGTACAAATTATATCTTAGAGGCAAAAACACATAGTAAATTTTTTTAACGTATATTAAAAGCAGGAAGCTGGCAAAAGAATTAGTTGGACTGCTAGATGAATGAGGGGTAAAAGGGGCACTCAGGGAAGACAAAGCCATAGCAGAGAAATTAAATTAATGCTTTGCTTTGGTCTTCACCGAGGAAGATGTGGGAGAGATACCGGTGCCAGAAATGTTATTCAAAACTGGCGAGTCAGAGAAACTGAATGAAGTATCTATAAACCTGGAAGATGTAATGGCACAATTTGACAAATTGAAGACAATTTGGCAAATCGTCTGGACCGGATGGTATTCATCCCAGAGTATTGATAGAATTGAAAAATGAACTTGCAGAACTATTGTTAGTAATATGTCATTTATCTTTAAAATCAAGCATGGTATCAGAAGATTTGAGGGTGGCCAGTATAATGCTGATTTTTTAAGAAGGTTCCAGAGGTGATCAGGGAAATTATAGACTGGTGAGCCTGACATCGGTGCCAGGCAAAATGGTAGAGAGATTATTACAAAGTACAAAATTACAGAGCATATTCAAAAGCATGGATTAATGAGAAAAAGCCAACATGGATTTTGTCAAGGGAAACCTTGCCTCACCAATCTACTACATTTCTTTGAAGGGGTGAACAGACATGTGGTTAAGGTGAACTGCTCAATATTGTGTATCTGGATTTTCAAAAGGCATTTGACAAAGAGCCTCATGAAAGACTTCAGATAAAATTGGAGACTTATGGTATATGAGGTACTGTTCTATTGTGGGCTAAGAACTGGTTAAAAGTTAGAAAACAGAGAGTAGGTTTAAATGATCAGTATTCTCAATGGAGAAGGGTAGATAATGGAGTTCCCCAGGTGTCTGTGCTGGACCGCTGCTTTTAACATATTTATAAATGATCTACAGATGGGAGTAACTAGTGAGGTAATTAAATTTGCTGACGGCACAAAGTTATTAAAAGTTGTTAAATTGCAAGAGGATTGTGAAAAATTACAAGAGGACCTTACGAGACTGGGAGACTGGGCGTCTAAATGGCAGATGACGTTTAATGTGAGCAAGTGCAAAGTGATGCATGTGGGAAGGAGGAACTCAAACTATAGCTACGTAATGCAAGGTTCCAAATTAGGAGTCACCGACAAGGAAAGGGATTTTAGGTGTCATCGTTGATGATACGTTGAAACCCTCTGCTCAATGTGTGGCAGCGGTTAAGAAAGCAAATAGAATGCTAGGTATTATTAGGAAAGGAATGGAAAACAAAAATGAGGATATTATAATGCCTTTGTATCACTCTGCACCTTGAATATTGTGTGCAATTCTGGTCACCACATCTCAAAAAAGATACAGTAGAATTAGTAAAGGTACAGAGATGGGTGACAAAAATGATAAAGGGGATGGGATCACTTCCTATGAGGTAAAGCTAAAGCGGCTAGGGCTCTTCAGCTTGGAGAAAAGCTGAGAGGAGATATGATAGAGGTCTATAAAATAATGAGTGGAGTGGAATAGGTAGATGCAAATCGCTTGTTTAATCTTTCCAAAAATACTAGGACTAGGGAGTATGCAATGAAGCTACGTGGAGGGGAATAATCGAACGGTGCCAGCCAAATACATGGCCGGTGATGTATTTTGGCGGTGCCGCAAGCAGCTGGCCAGACCCGTATTTTCGAAAAAGATGGCCGGCCATCTTTTGTTTCGATAATACGGTTCCGGCCAGCCAAATGCCTTGGATTTGGCCGGGGTTTGAGATGGGCGGCTTCGTTTTTTAGCGATATTGGAAAGTTATGTCGGTCATCTCAAACCCTGGCCAAATCCAAGGCATTTGGCCATGGGAGGAGCCAACATTTTTAGTGCACTGGCCTCCCTGACATGGCAGGACACCAACCAGGCTCCCTAGGGGTCACTGCGGTGGACTTCAGAAAAGCTCCCATGTGCATAGCTCCCTTACTTTGGGAGCTGAGCCCCCCAACCCCCCCCCCAAAACCCACTACCCACAAATGTACTGCACCCACTAAAACTGCTCCAGGGACCTGCCTACAGCATCTAGGACTTATTGCTGCTGTATAAATTTGGCACACCTGTTCACACCTGAAGACTAATCTCTTTGAAAAAGTCCTTTATTTGAATAAGCACGTTTACTCACAGTTAACTGCAGATCAGAGGTTGTGCCCCACTGGCAAAGAGTCCCCTGGTACTAAGAGGAGCATTAGGTCAGAGCTGGCACAATGGTGTACAATGCCCTCTTTCAGCACCATTCAAGGTAAGAACTACGTTCTCTAACGTGGGTAACACAGGAAAGGGAACTAAAACTGGCTTACAAAAATGGCCACTACCGCATGGACTACAACAGGAAACAAAACAGGGCACACTCTGACCCAGTAAGCAGGGGGAAAGCACCAGGGGAGTAGAGCCTACCAACTACCAATACATACACCCACCGCAATGCATTGCTGATGTGACTCTGCAGTACAAATAACAGAAAAGGTGTCACACTCACCCCAGAGCCACATCACAAGCAGGAAAAGGCTGTCGGAGGACAGAACACATTCTGCTGTCATGGAGGTGGGTATGGCATTTGAGGCTGGCATACAGGCTGGAAAAAAAAGTGTTTAAAGTGGGGGTTTTTTGGTGGGAGGGGGTTAGTGACCACTGGGGGAGTACGGGGAGGTCATCTCCGCTTCCTTCCAGTGGTCATGTGGTCAGTTTGGGCACCTTTTTGAGGCTTGGTCGTGAAAATAAAAGGACCAAGTAAACCTGGCGAAAAACTGCTTAACGCCGTATTTATTTTCCGTTATCGGCGAAAGCCGGCTATCTGGTAGCCATGTCCATACCCGCCCATGTCCCGCCTTCGCTTCGCCGATGACACGCCCCTTTGAACTTTCGCCGGCGAGGCGACGGTAAAGCGGCGATGCGGTCAAAAAAAGCAGCTTTCGATTATACCAATTTCGCCGCTTTTCCCAGATCACAGGCCATCTCCCGATTTGTGTCGGGAAATGGCCGGCGATCACTTTCGATTATGAGCTGGATAGTAAATTTAAAACAAATCGAAGAAAATATTTCTTCACTCAATGTGTAATTAAACTCTGGAATTTGTTACATAAGAACATAAGAGTAGCCATACAGGGTCAGACCAGTGGTCCATCTAGCTCAGTATCCTGTTTTCCAAAAAGTGGCCAAGCCAGATCACAAGTACCTGGCAGAAACCCAAATTATGGCAACACTCCATACTACAAATCCCAGGGCAAGCAGTTGCTTCCCATGTCTGCCTCAATAGCAGACTATGGACTTTTCCTCCAGGAGTTTGTCCAAAACTTTTTTAAACCCAGACATGCTAACCACTTACCATATCCTCTGGCAAAGAGTTCCAGAGCTTAACTATTCATTGAGTGAAAAAATATTTCCTCCTATTTGTTTTTAAAAGTATTTCCACTTAACTTCCTCGAGTGTCCCCTAGTCTTTGTACTTTTGGAATGAGTATAAAAATTTTACTTATTTATTTATTTATTTATTGCACTTGTATCCCACATTTTCCCACCTATTTGCAGGCTCAATGTGGCTTACAAAGACCTGTTATGGCATCTCCATATCCAGGTTAGAGAAAACAATTTGTGTTACAAAGAAGTCAGGAAAAACAAGTGGTTTGGTCAAGCAGTAAAAGATACATTCTGAGTAGAATCGGGTAGGTGATGTGTTATAGTTAGTTAAGGGATCTCGTGGTAGGCTTTGTTAAAGAGGTAGGTCTTTAGGGATTTGCGGAAGTTAGTTAGATCGTTGATCGTTCTCAGGTGAATTGGAAGTGAGTTCCAGAATTGTGTGCTCAAGAAGGAAAAGCTGGTCACATGTGTTGCTTTATATTTTAGACCTTTACAACTGGGGTAGTGTAGGTTAAGAAAGGTGTGGGAAGATCTCTTAGCATTTCTTGGTGGCAGGTCAACGAGGTCCATCATGTAGGTCGGGGCCTCACCGTGAATGAACTTATGAACAGTCGTGCAGATTTTAAATGTGATACGTTCTTTGATTGGGAGCCAGTGAAGTTTCTTTCTTAGTGGCTTTGCACTTTCATATTTTGTTTTCCCAAATATGAGTCTGGCTGCGGTATTTTGGGCTGTTTGAAGTTTTTTGATGGTCTGTTCTTTACAGCCAGCATAAAGTGCATTGCAATAGTCCAGGTGGCTTAGTACCATTGATTGTACCAAGTTCCGAAATATGGTCCTTGGGAAGAACGGTTTTACTCTTTTGAGTTTCCACATGGCATGGAACATTTTCTTAATTGTGTTCTTCACGTGATTATCGAGTGTGAGATTTCGATCAATGGTAACTCCCAGAATTTTCAAGTTGTTTGAGACTGGAAGGGAGAAGTTAGGGGTTGTTATGGTGGTAAATTTATTTGTATTGTATTGTGAGGTGATTATAAGGCATTGTGTTTTTTCTGCGTTGAGTTTTAGTTGAAATGCGTTCGCCCAAGAGTGCATGATTTGGAAGCTTTGGTTAATTTTATTGGTGATTTCCTTTAGGTCATGTTTGAATGGGATGTAGATCGTTACATCGTCTGCATATATGTATGGGTTGAGATTTTGTTTGTCTAGTAACTTAGCTAGGGGTGTCATCATTAGGTTAAAGAGGGTAGGTGAGAGGGGGGATCCTTGGGGAACACCGCATTCAGATGTCCATTGGACTGATGTTTCTGTTTTGGTTGTTACTTGATATGTTCTCGTTGTGAGGAATCCTCTAAACCAGTTAAGAATGTTGCCTCCAACTCCGAAGTATTCCAGGATGTGTAATAATATTCCATGGTTGACCATGTCGAAGGCACTGGACATATCAAATTGAAGAAGAAGTATGTTGTTGCCAGTTGCGATTGTTTGTTTGAATCAATTTACTTCTACTTGTTCTACACCACTCAGGATTTTGTAGACCTCAATCATATCTCCCCTCATCCGTCTCTTTTCCAAGCTGAAGAGCCCTAACCTCTTTAGCCTTTCCTCGTACAAACGGAGTTCCATTCCCTTTATCATTTTGGTTGCTCTTTTTTTAACCTTTTCTAATTCCGCTATATCTTTTTTGAGATACGGCAACCAGAACTGAATGCAATACTCAAGGTGCAGATGCACCATGGAGCGATACAAAGGCATTATTGTATTTTTGGTCTTATTTACCAACCCTTTCCTAATAATTCCTAGCATCCTATTTCTTTTTCTGGCTGCCACCACACACTGAGCAGAAGATTTCAGCATATTATTTACAATGACACCCAGATCTTTTTCTTGAGCGCTAACCTCCAAGGTGGACCCTAGCATCAGGTAACTATGATTTGGATTATTCTTTCCAATGTGTGTCACCTTGCATTTGTCCACATTAAATTTTATCTGCCATTTGGATGCCCAGTCTTCCAATTTCCTAAGGTTTTTCTGCAATATTTCACAGTCCACATGTGTTTTAACAACCTTAAATAGTTTTGTATCATCTGCAAATTTGATCACCTCACTCATCGTTCTGATTTCCATATCATTTATAAATATATTAAATAGTACCAGTCCCAGTACAGATCCCTGTGGCACTCCACTGTTCACCCTCCTACATTGAAAGAAATGACCATTTAACCCTACCCTCTGTTTTCTGTCCAATAACCAATTCTTAATCCACACCAAAACCTTGCCTCCTATCCCATGACTCTAATTTTCTCAAGAGTCTGTCATGAGGAACTTTATCAAAAGCTATCTGAAAATCTAAATACACTACATCAACTGGCTCACCTTTATCCATCATTGCCAGAGAAAGTTGTAAAAGCAGTTAACTTAGCAGGGTTTTAAAAAGGTTTGGTTAGCTTCCTAAAAGAAAAGTCCATAAGCCATTTTTACGATGGACTTGGAGAAAATCCACTGCTTATTTCTAGAATAAGCAGCATAAAATGTATTGCACTATTTTGGGAACTTGCCAGGTACTTGTAACCTGGATTGGACACTGTTGGAACATGATGCTGGGCTTGATGGACCTTCAGTCTGTCTCAGTATGGCAATACTTATCTTCTCATGTTCTTATGACTTCTCGCACATGCTCTGAGTATGTTTGAGAAGTTCTGGCACCTCTGAGGTTTGCAGGAAGGAAGCAGCCGAAAAGGAGGGAAGCAGGGGCACTATATTTATTTGGTTGGCAGCAAAGGTATGATTAGAGCATGTGGGGGGGGGGGGGGGAGGGGAGAGAGGAATGTGTTTCCCCCAGTCCATCCCTTAACACCCTGCAAATTGGAGAGCTGGCCATGCCCGTGCAGTATGCAGCATTGCCTTAAGATATAATGCTGGAAAATTCACTCAGAAAATTGTGAAGCATCTC
The DNA here is from genome assembly GCF_901765095.1 of Microcaecilia unicolor. NCBI lineage: Eukaryota > Metazoa > Chordata > Amphibia > Gymnophiona > Siphonopidae > Microcaecilia > Microcaecilia unicolor. The sequence goes on along the minus strand of NC_044031.1, from coordinate 646,265,043 downwards.
GTCCAAGCATCCTAATCCTCATCAGAAGCAGGCATAGCAATGTTCATTTTTCAGTTGTATAAGTACTCTTTCTGAATACATCATCAACCTTAGAGCTCACATGTATCCCAGCTCCCTTTTGCCTCTCTCATCACCCCCGCCCCTGCTTTTGGGAAGGCATGTGATGCTTGTAACTTTCACTAAGCCAGTGGAAAGAACTAGAATAACTGAACAAAAGAAAGATCTGAAGAAGTGATAATCTGACCTGGGGGAAAGAGATCCTCCTGCAAACATGAACTATCAGAGGAAAACATATAGTAACGACATGCTCTTATCTAAAGGCAGAGATGAAACAGCAAATAGTGATGGATCTTTTACATGAGATGAAGAACAGCAGAAGAGAAGATAAATAAATGTGAGAAACATTACTGTACTCTGAGACCTATGTACCAAGATGTGTTAATAATAAATTTGGTGTGTGTGAATTCAATACTCAAAACACCAAATTTAGCATTAACATGTACATAAGTATTGCCATACTGGGAAAGACCAAAGGTCAATCAAGCCCAGCATCCTGTTTCCAACAGTGGCCAATCCAGGTCACAAATACCTGGCAAGATCCCAAAAAAGTACAAAACATTTTATACTGCTTATCCCAGAAATAGTGGATTTTCCCCAAGTCCATTTAAGAATGGTCTATGGACTTTTCCTTTAGGAAGCCGGCCAAACCTTTTTTAAACTCCGCTAAGCTAACCGCCTTTACCACATTCTCTGGCAACGTCTTTGTAATGTATGTTATTGCTTAAGGGCATAACTTTCAATTAAAAGCAGATGTACAAAGCTTGCAGGTACTTTTTATTCACAGACTTTACAGAAATTTTCAAAGGGAATTTCCCTTTGATAACCCATGGAAAGTATGTACACAGGTATGTTCCTGCTATTCGTGCAGGTTTTTGGTTTATGAAAACTTTTTCAATATCTCCCTAGGTTTTATAAAGTTCTGCGCTCAAATTCCTGACTAGTGTGTAAAAGTTGGGCACATAAGTTATTGAATAGATCCAGTTCAACACCTAACTTAATTGTTAAATTAGGCACCAATTAGCATTACACAAATCTTATATTCCACAAAATACCATCGTAGTTCAATGGGGATAAAAAATATAAGAAAACTGAGCCATAATGTTCAGGATTTACAATACAAAATAAAAAAAGAATTAGGACATAAAATCAAATACAAACGCTTACTTCAATACTAAAATTTCTGAAATAGGAAACTCTTTAGTGTTTTTCTAAAGTATAGGTAACCTCTAATAGATCTAATAGATATTGGCAATGAATTCCACAGATGTGTAGCTTGATATGGCAATGAAGATTGTGATATTTTAACCAGATGTAATCCCTTTAATTGTTGGCTAATACTGTAATAAAGGATCAGGTAAATTATAGGGATTTTAGTTAGAAAAAGAATGTAAGAATGCACTCATATATAGAAACATAGTAGATGAAGGCAGAGAAAGACCTGTACGGTCCATCCAGTCTGCCCAACAAGATACACTCATATGTGCTACTTTTTGTGTATACCTTACCTTGATTTGTATCTGCCATTTTCAAGGCACAGACTGTAGAAGTCTTGCCCAGCACTAGCCTCGCCTCCCAACCACTAGCCCTGCCTCCCCCACCGGCTCTGCCACCCAATCTCCGCTAAGCTTCTGACGATCCATTCCTTCTGAACAGGATTCCTTTATGTTTATCCTACGCATGTTTGAATTCCGTTACCGTTTTCATCTCCACCACCTCCTGCGGGAGGGCATCAAATACAAACGCTATATGACAGAGCCTCTTCATGGAGGATTTTAAAGATTAATGTACTCTACTTAGGGGCCCTTTCACTAAGCTGCATAGGCGTCTACTCATGCCCAATGCATGTCAATTTGGAGTTACCACCCGGCTACTACGTGGCCCATACGGTAATTTCATTTTTTACGCACGTCCGCTACGTGTGCCAAAAAATATATTTTATTTTCTGGTGCACAGCGAAATTCAGGCGCTAACTCTAACTTGACGCTCGTAGGTGATTACTGCATGGTTAATGTGAGAGACCTTACCACTAAGTCAATGGCTGGCAGTAAGGTCTCAGACCCAAAATAGATGTGCGCCAATTTTTATTTTGCCGCACGTCCATTTTTGGCAAAAATGAAACAAGGCCTTTTTTGCAGGCGCACTGAAAAATGGATCTGTGGACGCCCAAAACGTACACCTACACTAGCGCAGCCCATTTTGCAGCACACCTTACTAAAAGGAACCCTCAAAATGCAATCTAGATTGAATAGGTAACCAATGTAGCTTAAATAAAAAAAGGAGTTACAGAATCAGATTTATGAAGCGAATATATCAGTTGAATTGTGTTTTTAACTATCTGAAGCTGTCTAATAAATGTTTTAGTTCACCTATAATAGCGAGATTATAATAGTCATTTCTCGAGAGAAGCACTAAAAGCTTGACAGCAGTTGTATTAAAAAATGTCTTGATTAATCTAAGCTTTTTTAATAGATAAAAAGATTTTTTAATGGTCAAATTGATTTGTGTTATCATGGAAATAGAACTCCCAAAATTTTAGATGAGTTGTCAAATAAACACCCATTGCGCTAAATACTAGACCATTTGATAAGAAAATATGAACATTAGCGTTGCCATACTGGAACAGACCGAAGATCAATCAAGCCCAGTATCCTGTTTCTAACAGTGGCTAATCCAGGTCACAATTACCTGGCAAAATTCTAAAACAGTATAATACATTTTATGCTGCATATCCTTGAAATAAGCAGTAGATTTTCCCAAGTCCATTTTAATAATGGTCTATGGATTTTTTTTTTCTTAGGAGGATATCCAAACCTTTTTTAAATCCTGCTAAGCTAACTGATTTTACCACATTCTCTGGCAATGAATTCCAGTGTTTAATTACACGTTGAGTGAAGAAATATTTTCTCTGGTTTGTTTTAAATGTACTACTTTGTAGCTTCATTCTGTGCCCCCTAGTTCTAATATATTTGGAAAGAGTAAACAAGTGATTCACGTCTACCCATTCCACTCCACTCATTTTTATATACTACTACTACTACTACTACTACTACTACTATTTAGCATTTCTATACCTCTATCATATCTCCCCTCAGCCATCTTTTCTCCAAGCTGAAGAGCCCTAGCCACTTCAGCCTTTCCTAATAGTGAAGTCGTCCCATCCCCTTTATCATTTTTATCATCCTTCTCTCTACCTTTTCTAATTCCACTATATCTTTTTTGAGATGTGGTGACCAGGACTGCACACAGTATTCAAGGTACAGTTGCACGATGGAGTGATGCAAAGGCATTATAACATCCTCATTTTTGTTTTCCATTCCTTTCCTAATAATGCCTAACATTCTATTTCCTTTCTTTGCCGCTGCTGCACACAGAGCAGAAGGTTTCAATGTATTGTCAACGATGACGCCTAGATTCATTTCCTAGCCAGTGACTCCTACTGTGGAACCTTGCATCAGGTAGCTATAATTCAGGTTCCTTTTTCCCACAAGCATCACTTAGCACTTGTTCACATTAAACTTCATCTGTCATTTGGATGCCCAGTTTCCCAGTCTCGTATGGTCCTCTTGTTATTTTTCACAATCCTCTTGTGATTTAACAACTTTGAATAACTTTGTGTAGTTTAGCAAATTTAATTACCTCACTAGTTTTTCCCCATATCTAGATCATTTATAAATATGTTAAAAAGTAGTGATCCCAGTACAGACCCCTGCGGAACCCCACTATCTACCCTTCTCCATTGAGAATACTGACCATTTAACTCTACTCTCTGTTTTCTATCTTTCAACCAGTTTTTAATCCACAATAGAACACTACCTCCAGTCCTATCCCACAACTTTCCAATTTCCTCTGAAGTCTTTCATGAGGTACTTTGTCAACTGCCTTTTGAAAATCCAGATATACAATATCAACTGGCTCACTTTTATTCACATGTTTGTTCACCCCCTTCAAAGAAATGTAGTAGATTGGTGAGGAAAGATTTCTCTTGACTAAATCTATGTTGGCTTTGTCTCATTAATCCATGCCTATGTATATGCTCTAATTTTGTTCTTTATAATAGTCTCTATTATTTTGCCCACCACCGACATTAGGCTCATCAGTCTGTAATTTCCTGGATCACCTCTGGAACCCTTTTTAAAAATCGGCATTACATTGGCCACCCTCCAATACTTGATTTTAAAGTTAAATTACATATTATTAACAATAGTTCTGCATTTTTTTAATTCTATCAATACTCTGGGATGTATACCATCCAGTCCTGGTGATTTGCTATTCTTCAATTTGTCAAATTGCCCCATTATATCTTTCAGGTTTACAGAGATTTGGTTTAGTTTCTCTGACTCGTCAGCATTGAATACCATTTCTGGCACCAGGATCTCTCTCACATCTTCCTCGGTAAAGATCGAAGCAAAGAATTCATTTAATCTCTCCTCTATGGCCTTGTCTTCCCTGAATGCCCTTTTTACCCCTTGGTCATCTAGCAGTTCAACTGATTCTGTTGCCGGCTTCTTGCTTTTAATATACATTAAAATGTTTTTACTATATATTTTTACCTCCAACGCAATCTTTTTTTCAAAGTCCCTCTTTGCCTTCCTTATCAGCACTTTGCATTTGACTTGACATTCCTTATGTTGTTTCTTATTATTTTCAGTTGGATCCTTCTTCCATTTTCTGAAGGATTTTCTTTTAGCTCTAATAGCTTCCTTCACCTCACTTTTTAACCATGCCAGCTGTAGTTTGGTCTTCTGTCCTCCTCTTTTAATACATGGAATATATTTGGCTTGGACTTCCAGAATGGTATTTTTGAACAGTATCCACGCGTGATGTAAACTTTTCACCTTTGCAGCTGCTCCTCTATGTTTTTTTTCCATTATTCTCATTTTATCATAGTCTCCTTTTTGAAAGTTAAATGCTAACGCATTGGATTTCCTGTATGTACTTACTCCAAAGCTGATATCAAATCTGATCATATTATGATCACTCTTATCAAGAGGCCCCAGCACCATTACCTGCTGCACCACATCTTGCGTCCAGTGTTGTTCAAAGCACTAGGTCAAAGTACTTAAGTAAAAATAAATGTATATTTTAATACTTAAGTAAAAGTACAATGAAGAACACATTAACCCCTCTGTTTATTAAGCTGCACTAGTGGCTGCTGTGCACTAATGCAGACACAGCCCATTCACTTTAAATAAGCTGTGTCTTAGTTTCTATCCTTTTCCTAATACAGTAAAACCTTGGTTTTAGTCGGTAATCCATCCAAAAACAATCGGCGGAATCCAAAACCAACGAAAACCAAGGCAATAAGAAAGTGCAGTACAGTACAACTGTATCTGTATAAACTCGGGACACCTTACAATTTAAATAAAACCCCATAATCATTCAAAAGGGTGGGCATAACACAATAATCAACAGACTTTCCCAGGATGTGCTGCACAATACAAAAATCACCGTCAGTGAGCACCCAGCTCTGGGCCCTGGCCGCCTCTGTCTACCTGTAGTTTCCACTGACATAGGCCCGGGAGCTGACTGGGGCGAGCGTCCACACCCTGACCCTCCCCGACACTCCCTTTCAGTCCCTCACGATTACCGAGCGGAGGCGATCTTCCCCTGCTCACCTTGCCGAGCTTGATGGGTGTGCAGCGGCGCTAAAGCAGCTAGTGTTGCTGGCTTCTCTGTCCTGCGGCACACGCGTGTCATCAGGACCGGCAACGTGCTGGCGATTTTGAAGTTGCAGCGGCAGCAGTTATGTCACTTGTGCTACTGGTGCTGCAAGTACTGTACCACCTAAAAGTATAGGAGTGCTGGGGAATGAGCTGATAAAGCTTTTCAGTTCCAGGAAAGAGATTTTATGCCATTCCTGGGTTTTTGGCAAGCCTGTCTTGATGGATCTGCAGCACTAGTGTCAGTAGATAGAATAGAGGCAGTAGTGTAGCCTGATGGCAGACGTTGGGTGGGCCTACAGAAAACGTGGGTGGGCATGAAATGTCCTCTCCATCTTCTAGACCCTGCCAGCTGAAGACGAAATCTGAGGCGACAGACGAAAGCCAAGACAAATTTTTTGATGAAAAAAACAACGAAAACCGAAAACCACGATAACCGAAGTCAACAAAAACCGAGGTTTTACTGTAATTCCTAACAGTCTGTATTTTTTCTTTTTTGGCCACTGCCACACACCAGGCAAAAGATTTCAGTATATTGTCCACGATGATACCTAAATCTTTTTCTTGAATGCTGACTCCTAGGGTGGAACTTAGCATCAAATAAATATGATTCAGATTATTCTTCCCATTGTGTATCACTTGTCACTTGTTTACATTAAATCTCATCTGCCATTTGGATGCCCAGTCTTCCAACTTCCTAAGTTCTTCCTGCAATTTTTCACACTTTGAATAGTTTTATGTCGTCTGCAAATGTAATCACCTCACTCATTGTTCCCATTTCCAGATCATTAATACATGTGTTAAATAACACTGGTCCCAGTGCACTCTACTATTCATCCTCCTTCCAACAGAAACTCCAGTGACGCCCTCTCCATCCCATCCTAAACTGGAATGCCATATGCAGGACCTAGACTGTACAAGCCTGCCCAGCACTGATCTGAAAGAAGAAAACAAGAAGCAACATAAGCACTGGCAAGTTAGATGCAAAGCACTGATAAAGAAGACCAAAAGAAAATATGAAGAGAAACCTGCTTTGGAGGCAAATACTCATAGTAATAACTTTTTCAGGTGTATCAGAAGCAGAAACCTGTGAGGGAATCCATGGGACTGTTAGATCATCAAGGAGTGAAAGGGGCACTCAGGGAGGACAGGGCCATAGCAGAGATGCTGAATGAATTCTATGCCTCGGCCTTTACTGAAGAACATGTAAGGGATCTACCTGTACCAGAGATGGCTTTCAAGGGTGACAATGCAGAGGAACTAAAAGAAATCTTGGTGAAACTGGAAGACTACTGAGCCAAATCAACAAATTAAAGAATAGTAAATCACCTAGACTGGATGGTATATACCCCAGGGTACTGAAAGAACTCAAACATGAAATTGCAGAATTTGGAATGTGAGAACAATGCCGGGCAGACTTTTATGGTCTGTGTCCTGCAAATGACAAGATGGATTCAGATAGGCTGGAGTAAGTTTTGACACCAAATCCAGTAGTTGAACATAAGGACAGAGCCGGGCAGACTTCTACAGTATATGTCCCAGAAACACCAAAGAAAGACCACGATCAAGTATATAGTATTGCGTTCATTGTTGATTTAATCATGAATTGGTCATGAATGTGACTGTTGGGCAGACTGGATAGGCTGTTCGGGTCTTTATCTGCTGTCACTTACTATGTTACTATGTTTTTCCATATTCTGAAAGATGTTCTTTTGGCTTTAATAGCCTCTTTCACTTCTTCCTATAACCATGCTGGTTGTTGTTTGCTCTTTTTTACACCTTTTATTAACACATGGAATACATCTGTTATAGAACTGTCCTCTGTATTTCATTGGTCCTGTAATTTGTATTTGAAGACTGGGCAGATACGAAATACCTTAAATTATTTCAATGAGGACTTAAAATGCACATTACCCATAGGCACACATTTTTTGAAAATGAAGCATAAATATGGGAAGAGAACATAAGAATATAAGCGTTGCCATAATGGGACAGACCAAAGGTCCATCAAGCCCTGTATCATATTTCCAACAGTTGCCAATCCAGGCCACAAGTACCTGGCAAGATCCCAAAAGAGCAAAAGGTGAATAGAGGAGGTAAAATATTCTTAAATACCTTCATGGTATAAATGCACAGCTGACTGGCTCTAGTAGCAGAATTCACAAGATGAAGGTGCAGTGGGGTAGACTCAGGCGTAATCTAAGAAAATGTTTCTTTACAGAAAGGGTAATGGATGTGTAGAACAGCCTCCCAGTGGAAGTGGAAGAAAGGAAGATGGTATCTGAATTCCAGAATGGTATGATTCTAGGCATTTAAACTAGAGGATGGGGGTGACAAAAGGAAACAAGGGAATTCAGAAAGTCACCCTCAGAAAAATAAAACCATGATTGTAGAGGGAACGGTAATGTAAATACAGAAAATCTTCCAAACTCAGCACATTGAAAGCAATGCTCATAGTCTAAGTAAGTTCAAGATTTGCAAGCCCTGATGTTTGAGGAAAACCTAGACATTGTTACTGTTGCAGAGACATGGTTCAATGATTCGCATGAATGGGACGTGACCATATAGGCTATAATTTTTTAGGAAGGATAGAGAGGACCCAAGAGGTAAAGGTGTGGCGCTGTATGTGAAAAACAATATCAGAGCGGTTGAAATGTGGAGAACCTGGGGAACGGAAGAAGCTATATGGATCATCCTGGAAAGAGAAGAGGGAACCTGTATCCACATGGGTGTTGTCTACAGACCTCTGGCACAAGTGGAGAAGCTGGACAAGGATCTGATAGAAGGTATTCATAAGCTTGGTTTGAAAGGGGAGGTACTAATGTTAGGAGATTTCAACTTATCTGACTTGGATCGGAACGTCCTATCATCAGAATTGGAAAGAAGAAGGGAGATTGTATATGCCTGTCAAAACACCTTGCTCAGATAAATGTTGACTGAAGCCATGAGGGAAGGGTTGACACTGGATCTAGTGCTCACGAAGTGTTTCCAATGTCCATGTGGGTGCCCACCTGTGTAATAGTGAATATCACATGATATGGTTTGATATAAAAGCAAAAGCGGAATGCGGACGTACTAAACTCAAAGTACTGGATTTCAGATGTACTGATTTTGGTAAAATGGGGGAATACCTGAAGATGGAACTTATGGCATAGGGAGTCCTAGGTGAAGTGGAAGCCCAGTGGTCCAAGCTGAAAGCTACTACACATATGGCAACTGATCTTTACACAAGGAAAGGAAACAAAAACAAGAGAAACAGGAAGCCTATATGGTTCTCCAAACAAGTGGCTGAAAAAATAAGGGCAAAAGAGGCTTCATTCAAGAAATACAGAAGAATGCAACGAGAAGATCATGGAAAAGATTATCGGCTTAAACTCAAAGAAGTGGAAAGGAAAATACGGCTAGAAAAAGTGCAGGTGGAAGAAGAAATGGCTAAAGATGTTAAGAGAGGTGACAAGACATTTTTCAGATATATTGGGTAAAGGAGAAAAGACAGGATTGGAATTACGAGACTGAAAGATGCTGAAAATGGCTATATGGAGAATGATGAGGATAAAGCGAGTGTGCTAAACAAATACTTCTCTTCGGTGTTCACGGAAGAAAATCCTGGAGAAGGACCATGGTCGGCTGCCAAGGGAATATCTAGTAATGGAGTGGATATTGTGCAGTTCATGGAAGAATGTTTATAAACAGCTTGAGATTCTGAAAGCGGACAAAGCTATGGGGCTGGATGAGATACATGTCAGGGAACTGAGGAAGCTCAGAGATGTTCTGGTGGGACCTCTTAAGAATTTGTTATATCTTTAGAGACGGGAGAAGTTCGTCGGGACTGGAGATGAGCTGATGTGGTCCCTCTTCACAAAAGCGGAGACAGGGAAGACGTGAGAAATTACAGACCAGTAAACCTCACATTGGTGGTAGGAAAAATAATGGAGTCACTGCTGATGGAAAGGATAATGGACTTCTAGAAGCCAATGGGTTAAGGATCCAGGGCAACATGGCTTTACCAAAGGAAAATCCTGCCAAAGAGCTGGATGAAGGATGTGCACTAGATGTAATCTACTTAGATTTCATCAAAGCCTTTGATACGGTCCCTCAAAGAAGACTCCTGAATAAGCTGAGAGGGCTGACCTTAAGACCTAAAGTGGTGAACTGGATAGGAAACTGGTTGACTGACAGGTGGCAGAGGGTGGTGTTAAATGGAATCCACGCGGTGAAAAGAAAGGTAATAGTGGAGTGCCTCAGGGGTTGGTGCTGGGGCTAATTCTGTTTAATATATTTGTAAGAGACATTATTGAAGTACTGGAAGGAAAAGTTTGCATTTTTGCGGATGATACGAAGATAGCCAATAGAGTGGATACCCTGGAGGGATTAGAAACCATAAGAAGGGATCTTGAAACTTTAGAAGAATGGTCAAGTATCTGGCAGTTAAAATATAATCTATATTTAGCAAGTACAACTAATTCTACTTTTCTTTTAATAAGGAGGAAAAGGCTTCAGATGCTAGGCTAATCTTTGTGAATTCTTTAATATGAACATGTCGTGCAAACCTTGTGTATCTGGATTTTCAGAAGGCATTTGACAAAGTACCTCATGAAAGACTCCAGAGGAAATTGGAGAGTCATGGGATAGGAGGTAGTGTTCTACTGTGGATTAAAAATTGGTTAAAAGATAGAAAGCATAGAGTAGGGTTAAATGGTCAGTATTCTCAATGGAGAAGGGTAGCTAGTGGGGTTCCCCAGGGGTCTGTGCTGGGACCGCTGCTTTTTAACATATTTATAAATGACCTAGAGATGGTAGTGTGGTAATTAAATTTGCTGATGACACAAAGTTATTCGAAGTCATTAAATCGCGGGAGGATTGTGAAAAATGACAAGAGGACATATGCTATGATTTACCATGTCGAATGCACTGGACATGACGAATTGGAGGAGAAGTATGCTTTTGCCTGCTGCTATTTCCTGTTTGAATTTGGCCAGGAGGGTGGTTAGCACTGTTTCGGTGCTGTGGCGGGGGTAGAATCCTGATTGTGATTCATGCAGTATTGAGAATTTGTGTATGTAATTAATCAATTTTTTGGTTACCATACTTTCCATCAGATTGACTGCTAGTGGGATAGATGCTACAGGGCAGTAATTGGTGAGATCATTTGTTTTCTTCTTAGTGTCTTTTGGTAAGGGGTTGAGTAGAATGTTGCCATTTTTCTTTGGGAAGAGGCCTTGTTGGAGCATGAAGTTTAGGTGGGATGTGATATCTGTTATGAAGCGATCGGGGGCGGATTTTAAAAGGTAGCTGGGGCAGGTGTCCAGTTTGCAGTGCTTGTCGGCGGCTCTGTTGATCGCATGGGCCATTGTCTCGGCAGTGAGGATAGCAAATTTTGAGCAGGTTCGGTCCACTGGATATTCTCCTAAGGTTGGGTCTAATCCATTGATGAAATTTTCAATGTTGGCAGTGTTCCGGGGAAGACTGTTTCGTAATTTCACAATTTTTTCATTAAAGTAGAGCTGCGTACGCTTTGTAGCGCTATAAAAATGCTAAATAGTAGTAAATAGTAGTAGTAAGTATTTTACAAGGTTGTCTGCCGATGGGATGTCTGATTTGGTTTTGGTGACCGAGGTAGTGTTTCAGTATTCAGACAGATGCAAGTTAGTGTGGATTCCCCGGGTCACAGTCCTTGCCAACATTGCACTTGCTGTCAGTATGCGATGACAGTGGATCATGTGATGAATCCTGTGACAGGCAAAAGGTTCGATTTACGTCATAAAACTGACTGCAACACTTGCCAGGTAGTGTATGCCATTTGTTGCCCCTGCCACAAGTGGTACATAGGGCAGACTCGTAGAAAAATCAAATTACGAATAGGGGAACATGTTAGCAATATTCGGATAAGTAAGGGGGAGGCTCCTCTAGTTAACCATTGGCAGGTTGCGGGGCATACAGAATTAGATCTGCGATATATAGTTCTTTCACATGTAAAATTACGTTGGGGGGGGGGGGGTGACATTTCGTCCAAGCTGATTCAGTTGGAACAGAGATTCATTTACACCTGGGACACAGTATACCCTCGGGGTCTGAATAAAGAAATAGAATGGTTGGCGCTTTAAACAATCAGCTGTATGTGCAGAGTTTCTAGTGGGCGGGTTTGAGCTAGCGGCAGGATTTAAGTCACCGGTTGTAGATAGTTCCTGAGCTTTAACTGCAGGGAGGAACATTTAGATATCTCCCCTGGTAAGTCATGTACATTTTTTGTTAAAATCAGTTTTTACAAAAGATTCATTGTGAAAGAGTATTTGAAATGTTTGTACATTTTTAAAGTGTTTTCTTTTACAGTTTCTTGATAGATTGAAGATTAATTCCCTTGAAAAAGCTTTGAAGTGAAACGTGGCTCCACGTTGGGGATTATTATGGAGTCAGAATTTTAATCACAAAGCACTAGTTTTATGGTGTCTGGAGGTGCCACAGTCAGCACACATCGCCAATCAAGATAAGTTTCATTCTCCTATAAATGTTTACAGTATATAACATTTAGAGTATCTCACTTGCATTGTAAATGGAAGGAAGGAAGGGCATGTGCGATGATGTTTGGTGACTGTGTACCCTTTCCAGAGTTAGTTTTGGTATTATGGGCACGACAGTGTGACTGAGCACAGCATAAAAATTTATATAAAAATATTAAAGATTTGGATACTGGTGACATTAAGAATTGACTCATATATATGTTGCCAGAATGTGGTCGGGTCTATTTGGCCTCTTCTGGAGTAGGTTGTTTGTTCTTGAGTGCGATATGAACCCTTTTTCCACCATTTTAGGGATAGGTTTAGCTTGTAGTGGTCGGTCCACGGTGTTTCTCTCCATTTGATATCTGATATTATCAGGTTCTGGTTGGTGGACAATTTGTGTGAGAAGAGGTCAAGTGTGTGTCCTTTAGTGTGTGTTGCCTGTATGTGTGGCCATTTAAGGTCCCATGAGTGGAGGAATTCCTTGCATTGCCATACGTTGGTAGAGTTTAGGTCTTCTAGGTGAAGGTTGATGTCTCCTAGAACTAGTATGTTGGAGTTAGTTATGCAAGTATTAGAAATGAAGTCCATGGCTTTCGTTCCAGTTACCTGGCGGTCTGTAAAACAGGACACAGTTCAGGTGATCTAGCAGGGATTTGTTTTGGATTCTAATTGAGGCAATTTCAAGTTGGGTTGTTATGGACTTGGCTGTGGTTTCTGTGGTGAAGTGGGAGCGGTAGATTAGGCCTATGCCTCTGCCTCTCTTTTCCTTTATGGTCCAGTGAGTGATTTTGTATCCTGGAGGGCATAGGTCAAGAATTATGGGGTCCTTTTGATCGTGGATCCAGGTTTCGTTAATGAAAATTAGGTCAAGATTTTCTGCCGTGATCCAGTCTGTTATTATTGTTGTTTTGTTAACTATGGATCTGGCATTAATATAGCCCACTTGAATCTTTTGGTATGGGGTTTCTATAATTGGTAGTGTGTGGATTTTTTTTTAGTTGTCTTTCCTTAGTTAGAGTCTGCTTATTATGATCTTTCATATCGTTGTGTTGGTGTTGTCCGTATATGGGTATTCTTCCTTCGTTTTGGTGGTTGTCAATTTGTTGAGGTGTGGAGGTTCTGATCAGCCTTTGGTGAGTTTGTAGAATGGGTATGATATTGTTTGACGCGAGTGGGATGGTTAGTGTTAGGTGAATCAGTGATAGAGAATGGATTGTTAGGAGAAGGTTGACTGTGTTCATTTTGGTGCAATTGGAGGTAAGTAGATACTCACAGGTGATCAATGGATTTGGGTAAGTCCAGTTCACCTGACTCCCATCGTCCCCCTCGCAATAAAGGTGTCTTTCCAGTGATGCGCCAGCAGTAGGGTGCACAGGGTCCCCCGTGCAAAATCCCCCAGTTGTGGCCAGCACACTCACCTGTTCTCCAGAAAAAAAAATCAGATCGTCGTCCTAGCCTCAGGGTTGCTCTGTATTGGATCCCAGGGGTATGGCACTCGGGGATCAATGCCAGTTTGTATCCACTCTTTCCTCCGCTGGCGATATTCTGACCGTTGAGCCATGTGGTGCCGTTGACTGGGCTCTTGGCGATTCCTCGTCCTCCTTGGGGCTTCTCATGTCTCTCTGCCCTGCCTTTCGCGGTGATCACTCTGGGTCCTCTACATGAGCAATCTTCAGTTTCATCCCTACTTCCAATAAACACCTTGTGTGACTGCTGGTCAACGCTTTGCCAAGGGTAGCCAGGTCCTCTATACACAACTCCTCCCTGTGGTTGTTCAATCTTCTGGTTCCATCTGGGTAGTGCCAATTTGTAATACCGTCTCCCTTTCCTGGGGAATGTATGCAGCAATTTAGACCTCTGCCTCCACGCTTGTGCAGTACTCTTGAAGCAGAACTCAGTTCAGAACAGAAAAAGATTTAATACCAACTCCACCGCAAACAAAACAAACAAAATCCTCTCACTATTGGGGAACAGTTCTAATTATCCACATTGTCCCCTTCGTTTGGTAACGAAGTACTGCTTCCCTTATTTATTCTGGCTTATAATCATCATGCGAGTACTGCGTTACCCCCAAGTAACCAAAAATTTTCAGCGCGCCAGAATCCGTGCTCCGGTGAAATATGAAGGCCAAGAGCTACAATGCATGCCGGATCTTTGCAAGGCAACGGTTCAAGCTCGGAAGCAACTCCTGGCCTTCCGGCCTAAACTGAAAGAGATCAACACCAGATATGGCATGCTGTACCCTGCCAAGCTACGAGTAACATACAACAACGTTACCAAAGATTTTACCTCGTCTGATACCCTGGCTTCTTATCTAGAAGAAATAGCTCCAAGTAAAATTGACGCAAGTTGAATTTCATTATTCTTCCTTATTATGGCTGTTTGCACTGCAGTTTAGTCAGTATATGGGCTATAGTGTAACCTATTCTGTGACACTCCTTAACTATTATATGTGTTTTTTCTAGTAATCATAAGATTGTATTTACACTTTTTCACCTGTATTGATAACCTTACTACCATATATGGTTTCCTAAATCCTTGGAGTCAGTGAGGGGATGCTCTCCATCCGGGTCTCCATACCTCATGGTTAGAACATACTATGTTTGTTGCTCACGCACTGTTACATTATTTGTTAATGTACAAATATGATACTCTCTCCACTTACAACTACCATGACTTTTGAGAATGTATACATAATGCTGTACTTCTCATTTCACATGCTAGATGTTCCATGACGCTTAATATCTTATCCCTTAATGTAAAGGGGTTTAACAATCCAATTAAGCGTAAAAAAAAATTTTAATTCCTTAACTAAGCATGTGCCCGACATAGTCTTTTTCCAAGAAACACATTTGTCGGAATGTGAGTCCCTCAAACTTAAAATGTCATGGTCTCTAACCCCAGTTTTCTCTGCTGCGGATGGCAAGAAAAATGGTGTGGCCATTCTAATTAGAAAAAAGGATAATATCAAATTAATAGCACCTGATAATGACTCATTAAGCAGATGGGTTAAGATACATCTCACAGTAAACGATGAACCCTTAATCCTATTGAACCTCTATGCACCGAATATGGATTGCCCAGATTTTTTCCACAATATTGCTGACTTAATTGCAGCTGAAGGTGATAAGCCTTGCATCATAGGAGGTGATTTTAATCTTATCTTGAACCCTGAATTAGACAGAAAATCCATTTTCTCATACAAGAAGACCAGAGTCTGGTTTACACTGAGAGACATGATGCAGCAACTTAAGCTATGCGACGTTTGGCGCCTCTTGCATGATAAAGAATGTGACTATACGTTTTACTCTCCACCACATAATTCTTACTCTTGCATCGATTACTTCCTAATTTCGGAAGCTTTATTGTGTAAAGTCTCTGATACTCGCATTGATACTATACATTTATCAGATCACCCGCACATCTCTCTTCAACTCTTTGATCTTCCAACTAAGTCGCGGGGAAAAATTTGGCGGTTTAATGCTGGTTTACTAGCCCACCCCGAATTTATAGAGGACATAAATGGTGACATTAACGAATACTTTCAGCTTAATACATTGGATGACACTAACTGGATAACTAGATGGGACGCCTTCAAAGCCTATATACGTGGCTCTATGTTTCTCCACCAAACAGAAAAAGAAACAAGCAAATGAAATTATTGAATTGGAAACATTTATTTCATGTTTAGAAAAAATACATCAGAAAACACCTTCTGATTTAGGTACTCTGGAACAACTGCAAAAAGCAAGATATAAATATAACCTATTATTAGCTAATAATGCTAGTAAAGAGATATTAATGAAATCTGCCCAATATTATGCTAACAACAATAAAGTTGGCCATTTGCTAGCCAGTTATTTAAAATCGAGAGCGGAAAAAAAACGATATCTCTGTTATCAGAGGAGAAGACAATGCAATAATTACGGATCAACGAAATATATTAAAAGCCTTTCAGCACTTTTATGTGTCTCTCTACAAGTCAGAATCTAGCCTAGATGACAATCCTCTGGCTTTTCTTAAGGATCTTGACCATCACACTCTTGATGATAATGATAACTTACCATTGATGGCCCCCATAACTGAGAAGGATGTACTATCTGCCATAAAGTCTATGGCAAAAAAAAGGCTCCTGGTCCAGATGGTCTCTCATTGGTGTTTTACTTAGCCTTTCAGGCAACACTTGCTCCCATATTAAGTCCATTCTATAATCACTTAATTACATCTGGTGAGGTTGGGGGGAGTTTCACTGAGGCTTCAATTATAGTTCTCCCGAAGCCTGGCAAAGACCCCCAATATATACAGAACTATCGACCATTGTCACTCATTAATTTGGATGCTAAGATATATGCCAAGATAATTGCAGAGAGATTGCAAGTTGTTTTGCACAAAATTAAAAATACTAACCAAACGGGCTTTATGCATGGTAGATATTCCTATGACAATACTAGACTGTTTTCAAATGTAATCTTACAAGCACAGGCCTTAAATACTCCTCTTGTAGCTATTGGGCTAGATGCGGAAAAGGCCTTCGACCGTGTGGAATGGCCTTATATGTTTCAAGTACTCAAGTGGGTCGGTTTTGCACCTGCTGCCATTAGGCTGATCCAAGTCCTATACTCTCACCCATCCACTAAAATATTTATAAATGGCCTTTTCTCTCCCTTGTTTTCCCCAACAAGAGGAACTAGACAAGGCTGTCCCCTTTCACCACTTTAATATAGAACTTGAACCCCCATTATTAACAATACTGCGCTCAGATCAGATTAAAGATGTAGAATTAGGTAATATTTTGGCTAAGCTATCAGCTTAAGCTGACAATGTCTTATTGTACACAACACCCGCATCCATCCCACACATTCTGGAGGTAATTAATAGCTACTCCAAAGCCTCTGGATACAAGCTGAACCCAACAAAAACAGAAATGATGCCTTTAAATGCAGCCAGCCTCCAATATGACTTCACTCAATCCCTCTTTAAATGGGCTACTTCAAGTCTGAAATACCTAGGTGTGTTATTTGGTATCACTTTGTCAGAGTCTGTTAAACAAAATTCTGTGTATCTGTTGAAGTGTATTACTGAACTGACTACCAAATGGTCTCCACTTAAATTATCGTGGTGGGGCAGGTTGGACACCATTAAAATGATGATTATACCCAAAGTGAACTATATCCTCAGTATACTCCCAATACTACTTGACACCTGTACATATAAACGTATGGAACACTTACTGGTCAAATTCCTATGGGCGAATAAACCTCCACGCATTGCCTTAAAGAAACTCAAATGCTCCAAACAACATGGAGGGGTTAATTTCCCTAGCTTCTTGGATTACCACATGGCTTTTATGCTGAGACAGAGCTCTAAATGGATAACCTCCACAGAAAACCGCCAATGAACCACTATGGTTGCAATGGGAGTCAGAGAAATACAAATCAGTGGCTTTGCATTTATTAGCTTGGTCATACTTGCCTAAATCTGACAATAATCCAATATTAGCTGCTTCCCAAACAGCCTTCAAATCCTTAGACTCCTGCGTTCAGCATCCTTTTTAGTCGACCATTAACTCACACATATGGAATAATCCAAAATTCAAGATTAATGACAAATGTGTTCATGGCCTAAATGGATAGAGGCCGGCGTCTGGTACATACACCAACTTCTTGATCGAAGTAAGTAGATTCTGTTTACAACACTACAATCAACATATAAACTGAACCACCAATGCTACTTTCAATGGCTGCAATTAAAACATTGCATATCTACGAGCAAAGCTGCTGGGATCTATGTCATCGATTCTCCAATGGAAAGAAAATAGCTTCTAACTGGTATAAGCTGCTACAAAACTGGTCTTTTTCTGCACCGTTCACTTTAGAAAGCATATGGAATAAGGAACTTAATACTTCATTAACTTCTGATCAATGGGAAAAAGTTTGGTCTTCACTATACAAGTCCTCTAAATCAGCAGCATACACTCAATCGTCTTTCTTTGTGCTTCATAGAGCTTTATGGACTCTGAATAAACTATCTAAAATTGACAAAAGTTCATCAAATCGTTGCTGGTCGTTTAATTCCTATATAGGCACTTTGGCTCACCTCCTCTACTTCTGAACTTTCCTGGAAGAATATTGATCTCAAATTTGGAAAACTATCTCAAAATTCTGGACATCAAGGACACTTTCCAGCTTATTTTCGAAAGAGAAAGACGCCCATATTTCTACCCAAATCGGGAGATGGGCGTCTGTTTCCCGTGGGCGCCCAAATCGGAATAATCAAAACCCGATTTTTGGCGTCCTCAACTGCAGTCCGTCACGGAGATGAACAAAGATCACTGGGGCGTGTCGGAGGCGTGGCGAAGGCGGGATTGGGCGTGGTTATCGGCCGAGGAGAGATGGGCGTCTTTAGCTGATAATCGAAACAAGAAGGGCGTTTTTGATGAGAATTTGGTCCGCTTTATTTGGACCCTTTTTTTCAGGTCCAAGTCCCAAAAAAGTGCCCCAACTGACCAGATGACCACCGGAGGGAATCGGGGATGACCTCCCCTGACTCCCCCAGTGGTCACTAACCCCCTCTCACCAACAAAAATCCACTTTACAAACTTTTTTTCCCAGCCTGTATGCCAGCCTCAAATTCCGTACCCACCTCCATGACAGCAGAATGTGTTCTATCCTCTGACAGCCTTTCCCTGGTTCTGATGTGGGTCTCGGGTGAGTGTGACACCTTTTCTGTTAAGGGCACTGCAGAGTCACAGCAGCAATGCATTGTGGTGGGTGTAGGGTATTGGGCTCCGTGATTCCACTAGCTTGTGTTAAATTCTCACGATGTTGGTAATTGGTAGGCTCTACTCCCATGGTGCTTTTCCGTCTGCTTACTGGGTCAGAGTGTGCCCTGTTTTGTTTCTGGTAATCCATGAGGTAGTGGCCATTTGTGTAAGACACTTTTAGATCCCTTTCATGTGTTAGCCATGTTACAGCACTCAGTTCTTACCTTGAATGTGGCTGAAAGAGGGCATTGTACACCATTCTGCCAGCTTGGACCTACTGCTAATCTCAGTACCAGCGAGACTCGTTACCAGTGGGGCACAACCTCTGATCTGCAGTTAACTGTGAGTAAAGGTGCTTATTCAAATAAAGGACGTTTTCAGCGAGATTAGTCTTCAGGTGTCAACTGCTGTGCCAAGGTTATACACCAGCAACAAGTCCTGTCCCTGGAGCACTTTTAGTGGGTACTGCAGTGCACTTCAGGCAGGCAGACCCAGGCCCATCCCCCCCCCCCACCCGTAACACTTGTGGTGGTAAATGGGAGGCCTCTAAAACCCACTGTACCCACATGTAGTTGCCCTCTTCACCCCTAAGAGCTATGGTAGCTCCCACGACCAAATGGCTTGGATTGGGACGTTTCTGAGCTGGGCCTTTTTAGTTTCCATTATCGCAAAAAAAAAAAAAAAAACGCCCATCTCAGAAGGGACCAAATCCATGGCATTTGGTCCGTCCAAACCGTATTTTCGAAATGAAAGATGGACGCCCATCTTTTTCGATAATACGGTCTGTCCCGCCTCTTCACATACCCGTTTTCGGACATAGACGCCCATGGAGATGGGCGTTCGCATTCGATTATGCTCCTCCACATCATACACTATCATTATAACGGGAGAGCTTGGTCTGAGCATTTTTCTGAAGCCATATGAAGCCAAATTACTTCGCATATTATTGCACATAGCAGTCAAGATGATTTGCCATAGCTGGAAAGACTTTACAAAATTATCATATGACAGATGGTGGAATACGGCATGTTTAACTGTCAAATATGAGCATGCAGCTGCTGAAAGCTGCGGGTCTACCGTTTCTTTTAAGAAAGTATGGTCTCCAATACAAACTTATATTTCTCAAAACTAACAGTATTATGATGTTGGGTGCTATAGCTATACACTTATGTATACATTTATCTTTTCGAACATTATCAAGACTGATGTGAATAACATTAGTAATTCCATTTTCCTTTGTTGTATCATATTTGCCTATTAATTCCTTTACTGTATCTTGCCTAGGTGAGTACATGTTATAACTTGTTAAGTTGTCATCATTGGCTATTTACACTTCGTAATTTTGTTATTTAAAACCAATAAAACTTATTGAGAATAAAATAAAGAAAAGGTGCAGAGAAGGGTGACGAAAATGATAAAGGGGATGGGACGACTTCCCTATGAAGAAAGGTTAAAGCGGCTAGGGCTCTTCAGCTTGGAGAAAAGGCGGCTGAGGTCTATAAAATAATGAGTTGAGTGGAATGGGTAGATGTGAAGCATCTGTTTACGCTTTCCAAAAATACTAGGACTAGGGGGCATGCGATGAAGTTACAATGTAGTAAATTTAAAACGAATCGGAGAAAATGTTTCTTCACTCAATGTGTAATTAAACTCTGGAATTCATTGCCAGAGAATGTGGTAAAGAAATTTAGCTTAGCACAGTTTAAAAAAGGTTTGAATGGCTTGCTAAAGAAAAAGTCCATAGACCATTATTAAATGGACTTGGGGAAAATCCACTATTTCTGGGATAAGCAGTATAGAATGTTTTGTACTTTTTTGAGATTTTGCCAGGTATTTGTGACCTGGATTGGCCACTGTTGGAAACAGGATGCTGGGCTTGATGGACCTTTGGTCTTTCCCAGTATGGCAATACTTATGTACTTATAAATGGGTAGAAGTGAAGCATCTATTTACTCTTTCCAAAAATACTAGGACTAGGGGGGCATGAAATGAAGCTACAAAGTAGTAATTTTAAAATGAATCAGAAAATATTTTTCTTCACTCAACGTGTAAATAAACTCTAGAATTCATTGCCAGAGAATGTGGTAACGGGAGTTAGCTTAGCAGGGTTTAAAAAAGTTTTGGATGACTTCCTAAAGGAAAAGTTCATAGACCATTATTAAAATGACTTGGGAAAAATCCACTGCTTATTTCTGGGATAAGCAGCATAAAATGTTTTGTACTTTTTGGGGGATCTTGCCAGGTATTTGTGACCTGAATTGGCCATTGTTGGAAAGAGGATGCTGGGCTCGATGGACCTTTGGTCTGTCCCAGTATGGCAATACTTATGTACTTATGACCCTTCCTCCCCCAAGTGACAAGATTGCTACTTCAATAGCATTTTCATTCCAAAAGGAAGAATCTGATTTTCAAATGGATCTCAGGAGTTTCACTTGCCAGAGTGAATCATACCAACTCATAAACATAGCCCCCAAAATCATGATGACTAAAACTGTTATTATGACTCAAAACTGCCTACATATCTGTTCAATTATTCAGCCTTTCCAGACGTTGAAGGTTGTGTGATCATATCAGCTGCAATCCCCGATAAACACATTCATCATCTTGTCATGAGCATGTGAGTGATTCTTTGCCAATCTGATAAGGCAATGGAACAGGAAACCAGTCTTACTGGATAATATTTACATTTGCCTATATAACAGACAGCACTGCCCAGCAGAGGTAACCTGCAGAAGAGATCATCAAGCTTCACAACAATTGACTTGAAAAGACCAGGTAGGAATACACTAGAATTCTTTGAAGTCATAGCCAAATTTCAACATCAGGCTTGTTGTACTAAAAACTGTCAGAATTTTTTGAATTTTTACCACATGTATCTCTAAGTTATTTTGAGAAATATCTACCACATATGTTGAGAATAAAAGGGATTTTCTTTTTCCTCCAAAATCTGCTTACAGATAGTTGAATTTCAGCCAGGGATGAAAGTGTGATGTGGACTTTAGAATAGCCATAATGGGTTAGACCAATGGTCTGTCTAGCCTAGTATCCTGTTTCCAGCAGTGGCCAATCCAGGTCACAAGTACTTGGTAGAAACCCAATTAGCAGCACCATTCCATGCTATCCATCTCGAAGCAAGCAGGGGCTTCCCAATTCCTTCTCAATAAAAGGCAATCTCCTCTATTGTTGAGTGTAGGCCTGAGCCAGGGACAGAGCCCAGGACATTCCTATTGATAAAATAAAGCTGTGAGCTCTGGATTTAACTGACTCAGACCTTTAATAAAAGAAGAAAACTACTTCTCCCCCCCCCCCCCCCCCCCTCATTAGCCATTGAAACAGCCTCTGAGCTTCTAAGGTTTCAGTAGCTCAGACTAGTAGGGGAATAATTAGTGATTGGATGCAGAAAGCAATGGTGATGAAGTTTCATTTAGGACTCTGCTTTCTAACTTAGTTAAGTAGTCATTGTTGTTGCGTAAGTTTACACTAGGACAGTAGGGAGCAAGTCTCACATCAGTACTGAAATAATTCTCTCAAGGAATAACTAATATTGGAATAAATATATCTGAAAGGATGTTTAGTGTCAACTCTATGATTAAGTTTGAACAAAAACCGTATTTATATTTCTCAAGCACATTGCAGACTACAGTATCAGATGAAACACATAATTCATCTGGTCAGTGGCCTGAAGAAATGAAAATCTATTTTTAAACATGGCGGCACTGGGATGCTAACACGTGATTTGCTTAAATGTAAGACAGTGAGCAGATGGCAGCAGTAGGGCTGGAATTTTGGTCTGTGGGTTTTACTACTCTATATTAAGCTTGTACAAGCTGAAGGTTTTTTTTTTCTGCTGTCTCACCTTTGTGTGCCTACAAACCATAAAGAAGGGAATTCAGTAAACAGCGCTGAAAGCGCTACTGTATAAAGGGCATGCACCTTGATTTGTCATTTAAGTGCTAGTTGAAGAACCACTTGCTTCACCTGACTTATCATCTGCCCTATTGTGCCTGGGACTTTTGACTTATTTGTTTTGTACTTATTTGTTTATATATATATATATATATATTGCTTGCTTTATTATGTATGCATTACCTTGGATAAGGGCAAACTATAAATAGTAAATCTAAATCTTATGTTGAATAGGATTTAGCATGAATCCTGTGGCTAACTTTTGTGCACCAGACTTATGCCTGGTCTAAATGCCGGTACCCAAGTTAACTGCGGTTAGGCAGTATTCTGTAATCCTGCATGCAACATTTTGGGACACTTTCATCATGTCCACGGCCATGCCCCCTTTTAGGAGTTAGGCACTGTGCTGTATAAAATAGCGTGCATCCAGATACATGCGCAAATTTTAATAAGTGACAATATCAATAATTGCTGGTTAGCACACAGTTATTGACAACTCAGAGCTCATTATCCAATTTCTTTGCCCGTGCATCTCGGAAGTGTCTAAAGTGGGGTGCACAACTTTGAGTAGCCTAGTGGTTAGAGCACCAGTCTTGACATCCAGAGGTGGCTGGTTCAAATCCCACTGCTGCTTCTTGTGATCTTTAGCAAGTCACTTAACTCTCTATTGTCTCAGGTACAAAATTGCATTGTAAGCCCTCCGGGGACAAGGAAATACTCAGTGTACCTAAATGTAACTCACCTCAAGCTACTACGGGAAAGGTGTGAACAAATCTAAATACAGAATCCCAGGGAAAGTTTGCTATCATGGAAAGAGCTGTTATAGCTGTATATACTCATTTGGTTTTCTAGGATGGACACAGTTAAAGTCCTGCTCCTTCTGGGATGGATAGTAATCTGCAGTGCCGTGTCTTCAAGATTCCTGGATAATGAGTGGAACACCTGGAAGACTAAATATGGTATGGAGAAAACATGGTTAATAATTGCATTTTAGTATTCTATAATAATAAGACATAACAGGGCACAGTGTATCTAAGGACATCACACTAGGGGGTGAATTCTGTATATGGTACCAAAAAAAGTGTTGTTCTGTAAACCAGTGGTTCCCAAACCTGATGCTAGAGGCACCCCAGCCAGTCAGTGTTTCAGGATACCCACAATGAATATTCATGAGAAAGATGTGCATGCAGTGGAGGCAGTACACGCAAATCTTTCTCATGCATATTCATTGTGGGTATCCTGAAACCTGACTGGCTGGGGTGCCTCCAGGACCAGGTTTGGGAACTACTGCTATAAACTATGCTTAGGTTACGCATGGTTTATAGAATAGCGCTTATGTACAGAGGTCAGGAAAACATTTAGCCTCTGCCATTTGCATCAACAAAAATGTGGTGCAAATACCTAAATTTACACATGGAGCCCCCACATTCTACAATTATGCATGTAATTGAAAACCATGCCCCTAATCCACCCAAAATGACCCCTTTTTTGCATCATGGGTAAAATATAGGCATGGATCCTATGCCTAAATTTACACATGTGCATGTCAATTAATGCTAATTAGTGCCAATAATTGCTTCTTAAAATGCCAATTATTGGCACTAATTAGCTTGTCATTCAATTAAATTTTGCACACGATTTGGGTGCACGCCCAGATTTGCACACGCAGGGGTCCTTTTACAAAGCTGTGCTAGCCTTTTTAGTTCATGATAGTAACATAGTAGATGACGGCAGAAAAAGACCTGCACGGTCCATCCAGTCTGCCCAACAAGATAAACTCATATGTGCTACTTTTTGTGAATACCCTACCTTGATAAAAATCAGCTGGTGGTAAATGCTGACACGCCCATTATATTTCTATGGGCATCTCAGCGTTTACTGCCAGCTCATTTTTACCGTGAGCTCAAAATGCTAGCATGACTTTGTAAAAGGCCCCCTCAATGTTAAGTGCTTTTTTTTTTATAGAATTAAGGGGCAGATATGCTAGAAACCAGAAGGCAAAGCTGAATTCCTCAAAAGGTGATGTGGTGTCTCATGATAAGCCACACACTGCAGTGTATTACAGGATGGTATTTTTATTAAAGAATTGAATAAATTGTTAATAACATAGCCATAAACTAAAGGAAATAGTTCTTTAATAGATCAATTTTGGATTAAGAAGCCTTCTCCCAGTAAGAGACATCCTAGGAGTAATATAATAGCAGGGTGTCTATAAACATTTCAGAAAAACACACCAATCTGGAGGCAACTTTATAACTGATTGCCTGGATTGAGAAAGCCTCTCTTTGTCCGTGTCTCATGATATAAAACTAACACATTTTCTGCAGAAATTAGGGGTAAAACATACCCACAAATAGCTTGAAAGCTGGTGTAAATGTATGCATGATCATGCATATTTTATTAAGTATGTGCATAAATCGCAGCTCTGTCCATATTTAGCTCAAACTCTGCCACAGAACGTGCCCACACCAAGCATATCTATAAGTGTACATGATTTTGCCATTGTGCATACTTTTACAGGCAGGATAATTTTATAAGAGGCATTATGGCCCAGATTTAGTAAATGGCACTCAAAATTGGGTGTTGAAAAAAATTGGTGCCTCCCTTTTGAGTTACACACTAGTAGAGTTAGGTGCCATGCTTTTCAGAATAGTGCACAGCCAGATGCATGTACAAATTTTAATAGGTGCCCAGCAACATCAATGATGGGTTGTTAGCACCCAGTTATTGATAGTTAAGGGCTCGTTACTCAATTAAATTGTTTGAACAAATTTGGATGTACAAATCTGGGCACCAAATATAGAATTTGGGGGCAAGTAGTATATAGAGCGAGTCTATATATGGTGTCCAAAAATTTGGCTCGAAAAAACCACTTAAACAGTATTCTGTGAGCCGCGCCTAAAGTTTGGTGTGGTTTATAGAATTAACACTTAAGCAGAGAGGTTGTGTGTAATTTTAGCTGCCCGCCATTTGCACTGATGAAAATATACTGCAAATGCCCATGTCTAAATTTATTCTATAAATACGTGTGTAACTCAAAACCATGCCCTGATCCTCCCTAAAATACCTATGACCCTCCCATTTCTATGCCCCCTTTTCAGACCGCAGATAAATTTTAGGCGTGGATACTGTTCCTAACTTTACATGCCTAATCCACAATTAAATCTAATTAGTGCCAATAATTGCTTGTTAAATAGCCAATTATTAGCACTAATTGGATCATTATTCTATTAAAATATCTTTATAAAATTACCCTCTTGTATGGTAATTTTACAGCAGGTCAGGTAAGAATACACTGGTTTAAGAGGGAAAGCAGGCACCAAGCATAATTCACCTATCTTGCAGGTGTAGGTATTTATACCTGTAATTATCCACGCCTGAATTATACAGGTATGCATATAAATTAGTTATGTTAGCTGGGGTGTTAATGCTGTATGATTTTACACCATCTTGATTGACATTGTGCAACACCTTGGAGAGGGTATATAATTTTTTTTATAAATAAATAATAAATCATCTTGTGAACCCCTCCTACACTCTGCTTCACACATGGCCACATAAAATTACCAGTCAGATGCCTATGTGTGCATTTAAGAATATCCCACTGATATTCAGCGCTATTTAACCAGCTAGAATGGCTGCTGACTGGTTAAATATTTCTTAACCGGCTATCCACTGTTATTCAGTGGGGGGATAATTGGATATCCCCTGCTGAATATTCTCGGTTAGTGGCTAGCAGATAGCCAGTTATATCGCCTGATATAACTGGCTATCTGCCGATTTTTAAAGCTGGTTTAGCGACCATATTTGGTTGCATGAAAACATGGGATATCTTTGGACGATTTAAAAATAACCGGCTAAGGGGGTCTTTTACTAAAGATTAGCTCGCGTTTTCTACAGCAGGGCCCATAGGAATAAAATGGGATCTGCAACAGATAACTCGAGATAACCTTAAGTAAAAGACCCCTAAGTCATTCATTGCCAGTCACCGGAACGGCCCAGCATTGGATATCTGGTTTTAGCACCGACCATGAGAGTTAGCCACGCTATGACTAGGGGGCACGCAATGAAGCTCCAAAGAAATAAATTTAAAATGAATCGGAGAAAATATTTCTTCATTCAATGAATAATTAAACTCTGGAATTCATTGCCAGAGAATGTTGTAAAAGCAGTTAGCTTAGCAGGGTTTCAAAAAAGGTTTGGATAAATTCCTGAAAGAAAAATCCATAAGCCATTATTTAGATAGACCTTGGAAAATACAGTGCTTATTTCTAGGATAAACAGCATCAAATGTTTTGTACTGTTTTGGGATCTTGCCAGGTACTTGTAACCTGGATTGGCCACTGTTGGAAATAGGATACTGGGCTTGATGAACCTTCAGTCTGTCCTAGTATGGCAACACTTATGTTCTTATGTTTGACAGGTGGGCGTTCATCTAGGCAAAGTTTGAGTTGAGCATGGGCGAGAAGCATGGGTGGGGCTCATGCACATAGAATACTTTAAGTTATGCATGTGTCTCCCCAATCTGGTGCAAGCATTTCCACAGTTTTATGGCGGGTGCAAATGCTCACAAATAAACAGATACACACGTATATACCTGGTTACGCTAGTATTCTCTAAAGGAACATGGTCACCTACTTTCCTTTACAGAACAGGCTCCAAATATGCACCTTGGCACCTATGGTATACATGAGCCTTCAAAATAGGGACATAAATCCTTTAATCATATGCGTTGGTGAAACAATCCTTGGATAGACCCGACACAGGCAAAAAAGATTCTCTAGTAAAGAGACGCTTCACTGACTCTGTTACTGAAGGAGAGCGTCTCTTTACTAGAGAATCTTTTTTGCTGATTTTTTTGCGAAGAGGGACAAGATACCATCGCAGCACACTGCTTCCAACCACTTTGTTGAGCAGAACAACATTGCCGCACGCTTTCTGCTACTCTTCGTGACCCCTGACGCAGGCGCTAAGTGCCGAAATACGGCCCGTGTCGGGTCTATCCAAGGATTGTTTCACCAACACATATGATTAAAGGATTTATGTCCCTATTTTGAAGGCTCCTGGTACATTCTGTTTTGCTATATAAACTATTAACTGCAAAATCCTGCTGAAATCACGGCTTGCCTATGCTCTACCCAGACTGCGCTTTAGCAATGCTTACAGTAAAAGTATGCACATTTAAGTCATCCTGTATGACTTTATGCTGTATGCAGCTACAGGGTGTCTAGTTTAATAGAGCAGGATGGCACCAGTGTGTCTTTATGTAATATCAGTGCAAATGTGGCAGAAACCACCCAAAATACTACTACTTATCATTTCTAAAGCGCTACTAGACGTATGCAGCGCTGTACACTTGAACATGAAGAGACAGTCCCTGCTCGACAGAGCTTACAATCTAATTAGGACAGACAAACAAGAGATAAGGGAATATTAAAGTGAGGATGATAAAATAAGGGTTCTGAACAAGTGAATAAGGGTTAGGAGTTAAAAGCAGCATCAAAAAGGTGGGCTTTTAGCCTCTGCCCCAGAGCGTGCCAGCTTGTTCTGTACATAGTTTTACACATGGCCTAATTTTATATGAGGACAAAGCAGAACAAAAAGCACAAAAAAAAACCTTCAGGAGCAGGACAATGGGAAAGACCCAAATCTTTATTAGAAGAACCCGACAAGGGCCATGTTTCGGTGATTATTCGCCTGCGTCAGGGGTCGCATAAGTTTGCAGAATTTTCTGTACAAAAGTAGCAAATCTACCACTGACAAGACTAGATGATAGGGAAATGCTGCAGATATAATTTTTATTTTTTTATTTTTTTATTTGTTACATTTGTATCCCACATTTTCCCACCTATTTGCAGGCTCAATGTAGCTTACATAGTACCGTAAAGGCGTTCGCCAATTCCGGTATGAACAAATACAGTAATGTTGTGGTAGAATAAGGTTCGTGTGTACAGACACATTAGGGAATCGTAGAGAGGAAGAGTTATTATATGTCCATTATGAGCTTTGGTTTCGTTGTGTTGCAGGGTACAGGCATTTAAGTTGGGACGGTAGGGTATGCCTTTTTGAACAGGTTAGATTTTAATGATTTCTCAATGGTAATATCAAAATATACAATATCAGGGCACATAAATTAAATAGGTGTGTAAGTCCGGAGGACAATAAAAGTGCTATCAAAAACATCCACCAAACCAGGTGTGTTTGTTAGGGTTTTTAGCATTTACCAGACTAAGACACCTGGGTTGTATCTGCAGCTTGTCTATTTATCACCTAGTCCTGTCAGTGACAGATTAACTACTGTTTTACAGAAAATTCAGCAAAATTATGCAACCCCTGATGCAGGCAAATAATTGTCGAACACAGCCGGTGTTGGGTCCTTTTAATAAAGATTTGGGTCTTTTCCCATTGGACCCTCTCTTTTCTTATTTACTAATTATATATAAGGCCATTGATGCATGTAAATCAGCACTGTACACACAAAACATAATTTAAAATTATCATCTAATATTAAATTTCATTATTAGACTCCTAACTGAGATGTAGATTTACTTAAATGCACTGCTGCATTAAAACGCGTTGGACAAGATTCTAGATATGGCACCAAAAAAATTCCACCTAGGCGTACTGTATACACACCAAAATGTAGGTGCGGTGAATAGAATACGCCTAAATGGGTTATAGAATTTGCCTAACAGCCATGTCTGTGCCTAACTCTAGGCACGTCCATTTACGCCAAGTGCAACTTGGTGTAAATACTGGCACCTAAGTTATTTTTATTTATTTATTTATTTATTTATAGCATTTGTATCCCACATTTTCCCACCTATTTGCAGGCTCAAGTTAGGCATGGAGCAGGCAGGGGCGTAGATACATGGGGCCACGGGGGCCTGGGCCCCTGTAGATTTGGTCCTGGACCCCCCTGCCGACGACCCTCTAGACCGCCCCGCCGTCGCTGTCTGCTACCTTTGCTGGCGGGGGTCCCCAACCCCCGCCAGCCGAGGTCCTCTTCTTCCGGCACAAGGCTTCATTCTGTTTCTGTGAGTCTGACGTCCTTGACGTCAGATTCACAGAAACAGAATGAAGCCTTGCGCTGGAAGAAGAGGCACTTGGCTGGCCGGGGTTGGGGTCCCCTGCCAGCAAAGGTAGCCGACGGCGGTGGCGGGGGAGGGTTGGCAGCGGGAGGGGGGTCGAGAGGGTCGGCGGCAGGGGGGGTCAAAGTTGTTGGTAGTGGCGGGTCAAAAATGGCGGGAGGGGTCGGCGGCGCCGGGGGGGGGGGCTAAAATGTGCCTCCTCACCTCGGGCTCTGGACCCCCCTCCCGCCGAAGTCTGGCTATGCCCCTGGGAGCAGTTATATTCTATAACCCTGTGTGTAAATTTTTGGAATACCCACAACCTGCCTATTCCACCATAACCCCCTTTTTGGCAGCGCGCGCATTAGAATTTACTCGCAGCATTTTACAGAATAGGCTTGGCAAGTTGTGTGCGTAATTTCTAGTTAATGCCAATTAGTGCCAATAATTGCTTCTTAAGTGGCAATTATCAGTGCTGATTGGCTCATATAGGGGTCCTTTTATGAAGCCGCAGCAAAAGGGAGCCTGCACTGACATCTGTGCGTGTTTTTGACGCACGCTGAGGCCCCCTTTTACCGCAGCTTGTAAAAAAGGCAGGTCTTTCTTTTTTTTAAGAAATGGCCACGCGGCAAGTGAAGCATGCGGCCATTTCAGGGTGAGCACTTACCGCCATCCATTGAGGTGGCGGTAAGGGCTCCTGCGCTAATCCAGCCATAACCGTAGGTACATACCAGTGCTACAAAAAGGTTTCAGTGGAGTAAATGGCTGCACCTAAATATACGCATGTTCCCCCAGCCTATGTGCTATTCTACAAACTACCTTATCAAAAATATCAATCACAAAGTAATCCCTGGTAAATTATGAAAGTAAGAAGGGAGTAATACCTTCTCAATATAAAAAAAAAATTCTAACATGCGTATGAGGTTGGATGGAGCAATAGATAAGATTGATTCAGACATTTTTAAATATTGCATTAGGTTATTAATTATTCTGTGAAAAGAACACGGGTGTGTATTTTGTTCACACAAAAAATAAAAACTTGTGGAGAAGTCCCTCCCTGCCCATCTTCAAGTCTTTGCTTAAAACCCACCTCTTCAATGCTGCGTTTGCACTACCATTCAGTAAATCCAGACGGCCCCAATTTGACTGCCCCTATCAGACTGAACGTTCACTTGTCTTTTAGATTTTAAGCTCTTTGAGCAGGGACTGTCCCTCTATGTTAAATTGTACAGCGCTGTGTAACCCTAGTAGCGCTTTAGAAATGTTAAGTAGTAGTAGTAAGTTCCATGATCGAGAAGCGTGTCCACCCTTAGAGATATAAATCACTCCAGTGTAGTCTTGCTTGGGTGAGTTTATACTCTGAGAACTCTCCATTATCAATCAACTAATTTCTTTGTAAAAAATCTAAGTGCCTGGTTAATCCTTTATCTATGTTGACTCCTCCTGATTATACTCTGGTTCTTGGATATTTAGCATTCTACAAACTACATCATACGGTAGATTCAGTTGATAGAATAGAGCCACGTGTGTTATTCCAGTGCGCCCACATTTTAGACGCCATTTACTGAATTGTGTAATGCTGTTTATTAAAAGGACCCCTTGATGATTTAAATGGCCTAATTTTACCTATATAAACACCAAAAATCAAGGTACAAGCAACTCATGTGTTCATCACTTGCTGGAGAATACATTCTTCTGTTCCAATAATGTAAAAGAAAAATGATAAACTTGAAATGTGTCTTCATTTATTTTTCTAATATCAATGGTAGTAATATTGAAAATGTCACAATGAGATGATGAGGCCCTAATACTGAGGAAATTGTTACTGACACTGAAATGACCTGATGAGGATGCTGAAAGTTAGATGATAGCAATAATAGTGGGGATGACAGCTATGGAGCCGGAAGTGACGCAATCATGTTTTCATAATTTCAACTAAAACTAACAGGAAAGAGCTATGCAAACCTGGAGCAAGAGAGAATTCGAAGAGAAAACTGGGAAGCCAGCAGGATAAAAGTCCTGGAACACAACCAGTTGGCTGATGAAGGAAAGAAATCATTCCGCTTGGAAATGAATCACTTTGCAGACATGGTGAGACTGAAGTACTTTATAACTGGGACCAATGGAGTATCCGTTCAAAGAAGTGTGTAAGATGACTCACAATAGCTCAGTCTGTTACTATCTGAAAACTGAAGTTGGGTTCTCGAAAAGATCAAACTTAGGGGCCCTTTTACAAATCTGCAGCAAAAAGTAGTGTTAGCCCCACCATTAAGCAAGACTTTTCCGTGCACTAAGGCCATTTTTACCTCAGGGGTAAAATAGCCAATTTTCAGATTTTTCAAAAAGAACAGAGTACCTAACTTAGGGGCCCAATGCACGTCAATTCGGAGTTACCACTCGGCTACTGCGTGGACCCGTGTGGTAATTTCATTTTTGACGCATGTCCACTACGCGCGCCAGAAAATATATTTTCTTTTCTGGTGCACGGCTGAAATCGGGCAGTGACTCTGATTTGACACGTGGAGGCGATTACCGCACGGTTAACGCGAGAGACCTTACCGGCTAAGTCAATGGCTGGGGGTAAGGTCTCAGACCCAAAATGAACGTGCGCCAATGTTAATTTTGCCGCACGTCCATTTTCAGCAAAAATTTTAAAAAGGTCTTTTTTACAGGTGCGCTGAAAAATGGATCTGCGCACATCCGTAACAGGAGCTTACACTACCGCAGACCATTTTTCAGCACACCTTTG
Organism: Microcaecilia unicolor; assembly: GCF_901765095.1. Taxonomy (NCBI): domain Eukaryota; kingdom Metazoa; phylum Chordata; class Amphibia; order Gymnophiona; family Siphonopidae; genus Microcaecilia; species Microcaecilia unicolor. Next base: position 646,232,335 of record NC_044031.1, on the reverse strand, counting down.
TAAAAGGACCCCTTAGGGCCCTGTTTACTAAGGTGTGCTAGCGTTTTTAGTGTGTGTTAAAATTTAGTGAGCACTAACCGTGTAGACACCCATAGGAATATTATGGACATCTACATGGTTAGCGCGCTCTACAAAAGCTAGCTCGCTGTCAGCAGTAAATATATTCAAATAACAATACAAAGTATGGCAGTATACTACTTACAATGGCAACACAATATGTAATAGAACATTTTAATAGACAGCGTAGGGTATAAGCAAAGTTAGAACATATAGATAGGTAAGAGAGTAAGAGGAGTTAGAAAATAAGGGGACTAATTTAAAGAAGATTGCACGTGAGGTCAGAGAGATGGTTAACTGAATGAGGGTAGGAGGGGCAGGGGGGATTCCAGGGGCAGAAAAGAAAAGACACCCACCCTTCTTAAATGGCAAAAAGCGGCCCGTGGCAGTGCGAGCGCGTCTTCTGGGTGCGCGCCAGGCCAGTTTTTACCGCATCCTGGAAAAAGGGCCCTTTTTTAAGGGGCCGGAAATGAACATGCAGCAAAATAAAAACCAGCACGTATCCATTTTTGGCCTGAGACCTTGCCGCCACCCATTGACTTAGCGGTAAGGTCTCACATGCTACCCAGGCGGTAGGCATGCAGTGCATGCTCATTGCCATTTGCCGCCGGGTAAGTGCCGTGAGGTAGAAAATAAAAAATATTTTCTACCACGTGTTTTTAGCACACTCCAAATTCAGAATTACTGCCCGAGGCACGCGGTAGCCGGGCGGGTAATGCTGATTTGGCGCATGCTGGATACACATAGGCCCTTACGCACCTTTGTAAAAGGGCCCCTCAGATAGGTTAGAGAGAATAAGAGGAGTTAGAAAGTAAGGTGACTAATTTAAAGAAAGTAGTACATGAGGTTTAAATGCAGCGCAGCTTAGTAAAAGGACCGCTTAGTTTGTGTACAGTATTATGTTGATCTCTCCTTTTATCCTTCTTTGCCCTTCTTCCTCTTTCCATTGCTCTAATGTTTACTTTTCGGTTGGAATTGTTTCAGAGCTCTGAGGAGCGGAGATCGAAAAGCTGCCTCTTACCCACACAGCCAAGAGAGCCAAAACTTCAAAAGCACAGTCGCAAACCTGCTCTCAAAATTCCCGAAGAAGTTGATTGGAGGAAAGAAAACTGTGTCAGCCCAATCAGGAACCAAGGCCAATACTGCGGCTCCTGCTGGGCCTTTGCGACGGTAAGGACTTCTGTCTCTGACCACATGTTCAATGCATGTGCACATATATTTCCCAAGCAATAGGAGATTCCAAGGTTTGGGAGGCAATTTTATAGACTTTTGCTGATTTATGCGTATTGTATAAAATTTTGCTAAGGCATGCCCAAAAGTGGCCTGCGCTGGTGTAGGTGGGTGTTTTTCGTGTGCACTGGTCGATTTCCCGAGCGCACCTGGAAAAAAGGGGATTTTGTAATGTGCTGGAAAATGGACGTGCGGCAAAATGAAAGCCAGCGCGTCTCCATTTTTGGCCTGAGACCTTAATGCCATCCGTTGAGTTAGAGGTAAGATTTCACATACTAACCGGGCAGTAAGCGTGCAGCACATGCCAACTGCCAATTACCGCTGGGTAAGGGTCCTGTAGTAGAAAATATTTTCTACCACGTGTTTTGGGCATGCGCCAAAAATGGAATTACCATCCGGGGTACGCGGTAGCTGGGCGGTAGTGCAAATTTGACTAGCATTTGATGTGCGTAGGTGACTACGCACCTTAGTAAATGGGCCTATGCGCATTGCAATTAGGTACATAATTGTATGTGATTTTAGCATAGGTGTTTCAGGAGGAGAGTTTGGGTGGACAAGGAGCAGAGTCACAACTAATGGGCGTATTTTGTAAAATATCCATGTACTTTATCCGCTAAGATTTACACTTGTTCCTGAACAAGTAAAAATGTCTGTGCCTTCAATGATTTCTTCAGAATGTGTATTCGTATTTCAGCAAACAACAAGAAGCTGACCAACAGACACAAAAGTAGACAATTTAATTCATTTGTATGTGGCTTGCATTATTTTAATTTGGGTTCCTTTTACTAAGCGGTGGTAAATCCAACGCAGGCATTACTGCTCGCTATAAAAGAAGTACCGCCGGGCTACCACTGCAGCCTGGCGGTACTTCCTACCCCTAGAATGCTATCATTTCCAGCACTACAAAAATTACCCAACTGTAATCAGGCAGTGCCGCTCACTGCCCGGTTACCGCTCAAAATGGCTGCATGGCAAGTGCTTTACTACTACTACTTATCATTTCTATAGCGCTACTAGATGTACACAGCGCTGTACACTTGAACATGAAGAGACAGTCCCTTCTCGACAGAGCTTACAATCTAATTAGGACAGACAAACAGGACAAATAAGAGATAAGGACAAAGAGTAGCAAGATTCCGGAATCCCAAACACTACTACTACTACTTATCATTTCTAAAGCGCTACTAGACGTACGCAGCGCTGTACACTTGAACATGAAGAGACAGTCCCTGCTCGACAGAGCTTACAATCTAATTAGGACAGATAGACAGAACAAACAAGAGATAAGGGAATATTAAAGTGAGGATGATAAAATAAGGGTTCTGAACAAATGAATAAGGGTTAGGAGTTAAAAGCAGCATCAAAAAGGTGGCCGCATGGCCATTTCCTGTAGAAAAGTGAGACTTCCCTTTTACCAGCTGTGGTAAAAGGGGGCCTTGGTGCACATGTAAAACAAGAGCCCTTGAGCCACAGCTTGGTAAAAAGGGCCCTTAATTTGTATGTCAGGCAAGGCAATTCTAATCCCTGACACAACCTTTGGGTGAAATGTGGCCACACCAGGTATTTGTTTAATAAATTGTCTACTTTTATGTCTGTTGGAATCTTGTCAGGTACTTGTGACCTGGATTGGCCGCTGTTGGAGACAGGATACTGGGTTTGATGGACCTTTGGTCAGTCCCAGTATGGCAACATTTATGTACTTATGTATGGTCTGCTTTTTGTTATTCACTGTTCTACCTGCTTGCAGATCACCGCCTCTTCATGTGTTTGATGTGTATTACTACTTTACAGCCATGTAAGTGTCTACTATGGGCTCCGTTTACTAAGCCGCACTGTAGCAGTGACGATCCTAGGTCGGCTGCCACCCGGGGCGGATTGCCAATGTGCACCTCCTCCCCGGGTGCAGCACGGCCACACCCTCCCCTGGCGCAATGACACCCCCCCCCCCCCCCCAACGCTTCAACCCCCTCCCCCCCAGGTGCATTGGAGCAGCTGTGCGACTCTTGGCTCTGCTGGCTCCCTGCTCCCTCTGCCCCGGAGCAGGAAGTAACCTGTTCTGGGGCAGAGGGAGCAGGGAACCAGCAGAGCCGACAGGCGCGCGGCTGCTCTCTGCACCCCTCTAGCGGCGTGCACCCAGGGCAGACCGCCCCCACCGCCCTGCCCTTGGTACACCGTTGTGCTGTAGGTGCATTAACTTTTTAGCGCATGCTAATGCTAGAAACACCCATATATTCCTAAGGGTGCTTTTAGCGTTATTGATGCTAATTTTTAGCGAGCGCTAAAAAGTTAGCGTGCCTATGGTGCGGCTTAGTAAACAGGGCTCTATGTCTTTATCAAATTATTTATTTATTTTACTCTTTTATACACCGCTTAAATGAAAGCAGTTTACAAAAAAAAACCATACAAAGCAAAAATACATACTACCAACAAAGTAGGAATTTCTCCACCTCCAAACCTAGATGACTTTTTATAAACTTAGTCGACAAACACAGAAGAACAAAAGTCCTCCATGCAGGGAATCCAAGCCAAGCAAACACAGCGGGGGTGACACGAACGTTGATGCAAAAACAAAACGTCCAATGAACTCAAAGAGTTCATATCAGAAGCTTTATTAAAATGTAATGGGCTCGACATGAATCGTGTTTCGGCCACAGAGGCCTGCCTCAGGAGTCCCTGTAAGTCGTGGTTATAGTAACTCAGGGATCCTTTTACTAAGGTGCACTGAAAAATGGCCTGCGGTAGCATAGATGCATGTTTTGGGTGCACGCAGAATCATTTTTCAGTGCACCTGCAAAAAATGCCTTTTTTAACAATTTTGCTGAAAATGGACGTGTGGCAAAATGAAAATTGATGCGTCCATTTTGGGTCTGAGACCTTACTGCCAGCCATTAACCTAGCGGTAAAGTCTCATGTGGTAACCGGGCAGTAATGGTCTATGCGCGTAAAATGCCACTTGGCATACGCTCTTTACACACATCCAAAAATAAAAATTAGTTTTTGGATGCATGCCAAAAGTGAAATTACCACAAGAGCCACAAGGTAGCTGGGTGGTAACTCCATTTTGGCGCGCGTTGGGTGCGCACAGATGCTTACGCGGCTTAGTAAAAGGGCCCCTCAGTGCTCTTACAGTATAGAGAATGGAGTAATACCCAGTAAATATGTGTCAGTAACAAGAGCGCTAACATATAGAGTAGCTTCTAGACACTGTATAACCACGACTTACAGGGACTTTTATATAAAATTATACAGTAGAATGCAAAAGAATATAATCTACATATATGTTCTGCCAGCTCCCCTAATTCCCCCCCCCCCCCTCCACAGAACACAAACCTGTGGATTCTATATATGGTGACTAAAGTTTCACGTGCAATTTTGGCCATGCAGCCAAATTGCATGTGTAACTTAATTCATTGAGTCAATCGGCACCGATAATTGGCCACTAAGAAGCAGTGATTGGCACTAATTAGAATTTTTGCGCATAACTTGCTAAACATATACTATTTTCTTCACTAAACGTGTAATTAAACTCTGGAATTCATTGCCAGAGAATGTGGTAAAGGTGGTTAGCTTAGCGGGGTTTAAAAAAAGGTTTGGATGGCTTCCTAAAGGAAAAGTCCATAGACCATTATTAAATGGACTTGGGGAAAATCCACTGTTTCTGGGATAAGCAGTATAAAATGTTTTGTACTTTTTTGGGATCTTGCCAGGTATTTGTGACCTGGATTGGCCACTGTTGGAAATAGGATGCTGGGCTCGATGGACCTTTGGTCTTTCCCAGTATGGCAATACTTATGTACTTATATAAAGTGCTGTGTGTAAATTCTAACATGCGCATCTCAAAAGGGGTTGTGGCCATGGGAGAAGCATGGATGAGTCGTGGGCTTTCCTAAAATGTACGAGCAGTGTTATAGAATACACCTGATCCGGGCTTAAGTTAGGTGCGGGTATTTACACCAAGTATTAGTTGGTACAAATGGATGCGCCTACATTTTAGTCATGGGGACAGGCATTAGGCATACTGTATAAACCGCGCCTAACTGTAGGTAAAGTTTATCATGTTTTTTTTTTTGGTGCAGATTTTTTAGGTGTTAACCCACGGATTCTATATAGCATGCCTAGAGATCTGTGCCAAAATTCAAGAGTATTCCATAACAACACACATAACTTAATTGGCTTAATAAGCTAATCAGCAATGATACTTATTTATTTATTTTTAACACATTTATACCCCACATTTTCCCACTAGTAGTAGACTCAATGTGGCTTACACAAGACCGTAGGGCAAACTACAGTTCAGTAAAATACAATTAAACAGTGTAATAGTAAAATAATAAACGTATAGGTATCTTGTAGAACAACAGAGATAATAAGAGTGAATAATGAGCACTAATTGGCAATAATTCGAATTTACACGCGCAACTCACTAAGTGCATTCTGTAATGCAGTGTGCCTAACTTCTAACACACGCAAGCAAAATAGGGTCTGGTTATGGATGGGGAAATAGGTGTTTCGTGGGCACTGTAAAATTTAAGCGTGTAGCTATAGAAGTGATTTATAGTAGTAGTAGTAGTTACAGAATATGGCCTAGTGCACCTAAATTTACATGCCTGGATTTACGCCACGTTTTCGTTGGTGCAAATGGATGCACGTAATATGAATCTACGATACATGAACCTCACCATAATATCAGAGTATTGCCCTAAATATTTACCATCAAGGACTAGATTCTATAAACCGCGCCTAAAACATTGGTGCTGAAATGTAGGCTCAATGCGGCTTACATAGTAATTTGAAATACAAAGTTAATAGAATTTTAATAAAACAGTAGAAAACAATGTAAAGTTGGGCTTAGTAGTATATGATAAGTTGAGCTAGATAATATATGACTAGGATAAAAGAGGGTAGACAGGATAGGATAGTGTAATTTGGGAGAAAGGGTAAGGAGGGATAAAATTAAGGAGAGATGGAAAGAGAAGGATGAGAGGTTGGTATTTAAGTCAGAACAGAATTGGGGGTGGAAGTTGGCGAGATTAGGTTGGGGCATTTGGCTAGGCTTGCTTAAAGAGATGAGCTTTCAGCATTTTTCTAAAGGGCAAGAAGTCGTTTATTAATCGGATTGGTCTGGGTATAGCGTTCCAAAGCTGGCTGCCCAAAAAGGAGAAACTGGATGCGTAGTAGGTCTTGTATTTAATTCCTGTACAATTGGGAAGGTGTAGGTTAAGATAAGTTCGTGAAGAAATAGATGTTTCTAGCAGGGAGGTCGATCAATTCATTCATGTAGCCAGGGGATTCGCCATGGATGATCTTGTGGGTCATTGTGTTGATCTTAAAATTTATTCTTTCTTTGATGGGGAGCCAGTGAAGCTTTGCTCGAAGAGGTGATGCACTTTCGAATTTTGATTTGCCAAAAATAAGTCTGGCAGCCGTGTTTTGGGCAGTTTGGTGTCTCTTCAGTATTTGGGTTTTGCATCCTAAAAAGACACTGTTGCAGTAGTCGGCGTGGGTACACCAACGAAAAAGGTTTATCAAGGTTTCATGGTTTATTGGAATCTCACACATCAATAAAAATATCTGTGTGGCTTACAATACTAAAATACATAGGCAAGAGAGAAGCTAGAAATTTAGGGGCCCTTTTACTAAGCGGTGTAGGCACCTACATGTGCTCAAATCGCGCCAATTTGGAACTACCACCTGGCTACTGCGCAGCTCGGCCAGTAATTTCATTTTTTACGCGGCCCACTAATGCACGCTGGAAATTTTCCGGCGCACAGCACTAACTGGGTGGTAATCAGAAGTGTCCGCGCGCTGATGATTACCGCCCGTTTAACACGTGAGACTTTACCGCTAAGTCAATGGATGCGCACCAATTTTTATTTAGCCGCACATCCATTTTTGGCCAAAAAAAGGCCTTTTTTTGTATGTGTGCTGAAAAATGGACCTGCGTGCATCCAATACACGCGTCTACACCAGCGCAGGCCAATTTTCAGCGCACCTTAGTAAAAGAACCCCTAAGAATAAGAAGGAATAGATCAGGGAGGGGTACATAAGGACCGCCATACTGGGAAAAGACCAAGGGTCCATCAAGCCCAGCATCCTGTCTCCGACAGCAGCCAATCCAGGCTTCAAGAACCCAGCACCCTCCCCCCAAAAAAGTAATAATGTTCAATGGGTGGAAAAGAAACTCCATTATCAAATAGTCAAGAAAGTAAAGACGAAATTCAAAGGGATAGGGGAGGGCAAGTCTAGGCTGATCCAACAGACTCAACTGCAGGACAACGCCTGGGGTAGCAAAAAAATATCCTTAATTAAAAAGTTTTAAGATCTACCTTAAATTGTGTCAAGGAAGTTTGTGATCTAAGAGATAATGCTAATGCATTCCAAAGGGATGGACCAATGACAGAAAAAATGGTGTCCTTGGTAGCCTCACGTCTAATATGCCGAAAAGATGGTACAACCAAAAGGTGCTGCTGGCCATGAATGAAGAGCACGAGCAGGAGCATATAGAGTTAACAGTCTTGCTCAAAAAAGAAGGGATCCAGAGTTTTTTGTTTTGAAACCCGAAAGGAAAATTTTATAGGTAATACAAAGTGTGAGTGGCAGCCAATGTGCATTTTTAAGAAGAGATGTGTCATGATCAAACTTTTGTGAACTGAAATTAATTTAATGGAGACGTTTTGTATCATTTGTAAGCGTTGTAGATCTGTATATCTCAAGCCTTTATAAAGTGAATTACAGTAGTCAAGTTTTGAGATTACTAGAGAATGGACCAGGATGTTGAGAGCTGAAGAATGTAAACGTGAGCTAATAGAACGAATCATACGTAGTTGGATGAAGCAACGTTTAATAAGAGAGGAAAGCTGTGGTTGAAAAGTTAGGGCATTTTTTTTTGCTACATTTGTACACTGTGCTTTCCCACTCATGGCAGGCTCAATGTGACTTACATGGGGCAATGGAGGGTTAAGTGACTTGCCCAGAGTCACAAGGAGCTACCTGTGCCTGAAGTGGGAATTGGACTCAGTTCCTCAGGACCAAAGTCCACCACCCTAACCACTAGGCCACTCCTCCAGTTAGCAATAACCCCCTCCCCCCAGTAGTTTCAAAGAAGTTACTGGTAGACTTGAATTTCATAAAGCAGTAATGGAATTGGTATTTGAAACATTTTACTTGGAAAAGGTGAGAACAAACCTGGTTTGAATCCGCATGGGTAAATTAGGCACGGATCCTGCTAATTCTATACCAACTTGCATAAATTTTAGGAACGCCCTGACCCACCCATGCCCCTCCCATGGCCACAACCCCTTTTCAGATCTGCGCGCTAGAATTTACATGCATTTCTTTTACAGATTACACATAAACTAATCATGTGCTGCTCCCCCACCCCCCAGTGCATGATTGGTTTTTGTGACGCATAAAAACTGAGCGTGTGCAGGAGGGGAGAGGCCAGCACAGCAGCAGTCAGTGTGTGGATAGGGCTGCTGGCTGCAGCAAGTAGGAGAATGACTTGTTCTGGCCGCCAGAGAACCTCTTCCAGCTGGTGGGGCTTTGGGATCCCCGCCAGCTCAGGTATTTATTTGTTGGGGGTCCCTGGTGCAGAAGCAAGATTGGGGGCAGAAAGCGCAGGGGGGATTTTGTGTCCACCCACTTCAGGCTCAGGCCCACCCAAAATATCATGTCTGACTACGCTTCAGCATTGTGCATAATGATAATAAAGACATCCCAACTAATAGATTTCTATACATCTTTTCTTATCTCTCAGGTCGCTGCCATGGAGTCTCGTTACTGTATCAAATTCAAGGAGCTTGTCAAACTGAGCGAACAGCAGCTGGTGGACTGTGACCATGACACAGGCAATGACGGCTGTTGTGGGGGTTTACCCAAGTTCGCCTTCCGCTACATCAGTGAAAACGGCCTCATGAAGCGAAAAGACTATGAATACAAAGAAAGGGTAAGTATGAACTGAAACGGCTACATTTTCCAAACATGCCAGTACAACACAAAGCGAGAGACTCCCACAGCCAGTGGGCAGCGGCTACTCACATAACAGAAAAATAAAGAGAGTATCAAAAGATCTATAGCAATATATAATTCTTGTTTCACCCTTGGTGAGGGCAGAGGGGAACTTTTGGGTGCTTGAGGACTTGACTAGCTTGCGGCAGCCTCTGGGATTCTTCAGTGAAGAGAAACAATAGTTTCGGGGCTGTAGAGTTAGGAACGCAGACACAACGCAAAGAAAACTTGGTAGACAGGGAACCTGAGTATGGTGCAATTCATACCGAAAATCAACCAAACTGTCCAAACAGCAGATTGTTGCACTCTACTTACACTAGCGCTTTTTCATCAACCACTCCCTAGCACTGTCCCCACTAAACTGAGTGGGAGTCCTCCACCTACAGTCCTGCCAGTGGGGGGGTGCTGTTTCACAATCACATTTTCAATAGTAAGGGACAAGCAAGCTCTGCAGGATTCCAGGGAACCTGCCTGTCCCTAGTGATTGAAAACACAATATTGAAGCACTGCTCCCTAGTGGCAGCAATGCAGTTGGAGGACTCCTGCTCAGCTTAGAGAGAACAGCGCTCCCTAGCAAAGGCACAGCTGAATGCAACGTTTAGGCAAATTGTTATGTTTCAGTGAATCCCTACATGGACAGAAGCTGGCACAGCCTCTTGTGTGTTACAAACTTTAACACAGAAACAGAGGAGTAGCGTGATCAACAGGACGCTTCCAACGAAACCAAGGAGACGAAAAATAAGGAATAAAAATGTTCTTTACAAGTAGAAGATAAGACTTGATATGGCACCGTGTTTCAGCGTGAAATGCCTGCCTCAGGAGTCTATATACGATAAACGCCATTAGCCTTTAAAAAGACTAATGATTGGTGGATATGCAGGATATGCTGGTAGCAAGCACAAGCTAAAGTGAAAGGAGAATCGTGTCCACAAAATGCAAAAAGTGTGGGAGGGCTCACATTTTCCCTCACAAGTGTAATAGGTAGAGTGGGATAAGGGTTTGAGTCCATCTCTCAACAGTGCACTGCACTGACCACTACACTACTCCAAGGAGCTGCTTATTGCTCTGATAGAACTGCCTATAACATCTGAAGCTGTCATAGAAGCTGGTAGAAAAGACATTTGAGGGGAGATATGATAGAGGTCTATAAAATAATGAGTGGAGTGGAATGGAATGGGTAGACGTGAATTGCTTGTTAAGTCTTTCCAAAAATACTAGGACTAGGGGGCATGCAATGAAGCTACAAACTAGTAAATTTAAAACGAATCAGAGAAAATATTTTTTCACTGAATGTGTTATTGAACTCTGGAATTCATTGCCAGAGAATGTAGTAAAAGCAGTTAGCTTAGCAGGGTTTTAAAAAGGTTTGGATGGCTTCGTAAAGGAAAAGTCCATAGACCATTATTAAAATGGACTTGGGGAAAATCCACTGCTTATGTCTAGGATAAGCAGCATAAAATGTACTGTTTTGGGATCTTGCCAGATACTTGTGACTTGGATTAGCTACTGTTGGAAACAGGATGCTGGGCTTGATGGACCTTTGGTCTGTCCCAGTATGGCAATACTTATGTACTAAATGTTCTTGCTGATTGAAAGTTTGTAGTGAGTGTGTACATTTTTTTTTCATTTTTTCTTTTTATGCTTATGTGTGTGTTAGATTATTGTTAATCAATAAGCTATATGTATGGTTTAGGTCCATCCTATTAACTATGATGTTCCTTTCTATTTTAATTGCTTTGGCCTCTTTTTACAAAGCCACGCTAGCGGCTGTCTGTGTGGTAATGCCGACACAGCCCATTCACTTTGAATGGGCTATGTTGACATTGCTGTGCGGCTTTGTAGAAGGGAGGTATATTTTGTAAACTGCTATGATCACATATGGGTCTTGTAGTCCGCATATAACCAGAAGGAAACAAAATCTCTTTTGACAGGCTCTATGAAGCTGGATATAGATTCGTAAACAGGGCACTACTCTGGGTTAATGTTTGAACAGATGCCAACTTTGGCTAATTAGAAACTGGGGGTGGGGTTGGCATTATAGAATTGACTGTTCAGGTAACAAGAGGCTATTTATGTGTTTTTGAACCCTAACATTTATCCCTTTTTCATTTTCAGACCAATGAATGTCACTATGAATCGGGAGATATCCTGAAGATGAACATGTCAAAATATTATGTCATACCAGATGAGGAGAACATGGCAGTGGCTGTGGCTTTCGAAGGGCCTGTCACAGTTGGAATTGCAGTTCATGAAGACTTCCAAATGTTTAAAGGAGACGGTAATAGTTTCACATTGATTGGTGCATTAAGAGTCCCTTTTACAAAGCCGCAGTAGGGCTACCCAGGGCTGCCGAGATGGGGGGACAGAGGGTCAAAATTCCCCAGGCCCTGGTCTCCAAGAGGGGCCTGGCGCCGGGGTCTCTCTCTCTCTCGTGCTCCTGACGGGACCCAGGTGATCGTGTCCCGACAGGAGCAGGAGAGAGAAAACTCCAGCGCCAGGCCCCCTCCCCCTTGCATTGCCTGCCTAGCAGCTGCTGGGCCCTCAGTTTTGAGACCGAGCATGTGTGACCTGAGGAAAGCGGCCACAGGGTCAGGCAATGCTGAGCAGAGGAAGGAGCCACGCTGCCTGCAGCTGGTGGGGCCAGCCAAGGTACTTTGGGTGGGGGGGGGGTAGCGGCAGCAATGATGAATCTGGGGAGGTGGCGGTGGCGATCCTGGGGGGGGGGGGGGGGGGCGGTGGTCCTGTCCCAGGCCTGGCGGCGGCCCTGCTTTGGGCCCAGCAATAGCGACCCTGCCCCAGGCCCGGCTCACTCTCTTGGCTGCCCTGGGGCTACTGCGGCAATGGTGTGTGGCAAATTGGCCCTATCACTGGGCCTCCGGAGGATCCCAGATGTAGTTCTGGTGTGTGCCAAATGCCATTTCCAGTGCTCTGAAAATAATGGGGGGGGGGGGGGTTAACACTGGGGGTTTACCCGGCGGTAATCTGGCACCACTGTACACTGCCCGGTTACTGCCAGGTTAATGTGGGAGCCCTTACTGCTTCCTAAATAGGAGGTGATAGGGGCTCCCCCAGAAATGGCTGAATGGCAAGTGTTTAACTTACCAGGCCTCAGTGAGTGGCAAAACCGTGCGCCGATGCCACTGCAGGGGTCCTTTTACTGCAGCTTAGTAAAGAGACCCCCTAAACTTCCAATCCTGGGCCCAGGTAGCAATTGTATATTGTGGGAATTCAACTTCTGCTATGATTTCTTCTGAAAGTCACTGAGGGCTAGATGCACTAAAATAAACGAGCCAGTAACGTGGGTTTTAAACTAGTTCTAGCCAGTTTAACGTGCAAGTAGTAAACCAGGACATGCACAAAAGGGCATTGTTCTTTCACGGTAGCAGCTAACGAAAACGGAATGCAGATGAGCAAATTAGTTTTATAATGTGTATAATCCGTACTACAATGAGATGCACTACCGTTTTCCGATCCCCTCACCATGGAAAACCTAACGGGAGGTCTGCACCTCTCGTTGGGGTTGCTGTGAGGGAATCGGAAGGAAAAAAAATTCTTGCAGAGCTGAACAACAGCGAGCTCCAAAAACATCTGAGAAGAGCGACAATCTGGAAAAAAATGTCCAAGTGCTAGTCAGGACATCCTTCTAAAGTGCCTAACATGGACATCCTTCACTCACAAAACAAAAAAGGACGTCCCTGATGAGCACCCCCGGAGGTCCATAGCAGAAAACCCTCCAACACTGATCCAGCAGTAGTGCAGAGCGACCACAACCCACCCACCCCCAAAAAAACCTCCCATCCCTGCCCCTTTCTCCCCCCAATTCCCATATAACCAGCACACCCACACCCAAATCCAAAAGCTCCTTGCCAACATCGCATCCAAACACAGGATGCGAGGCAGCAGATCATGTCTGAGAGACTCTGGGCTTCCCCTCACTTAACATCAGTGTTAGGTAAAGCAGATACAGCAATACTGAAAAGTTGTCTAATCACAAATCTCTGTCTCTTCTGACTAGCAGGTGCATACATTACTTCACAAGTCATAGCCCCATTCGGTGCAAGGAAGAAACATGTACAATGTGAAAGCTGAAGCTCCTTGAAAATGGACGATTGTGAGGCCCTCCCACGGCCTCTCAGCCAATCACAGTGCATTTAGCTGACACCAATGACAACTAAACATGCTGTGATTGGCTGAGAGAGACCTGGAGGAGGGGCATAGACTGGTGTAAAACAGCTAGATAAGAAGAAAAATCATGGAATACCCCACTGGACATGCACAATGCTTAAATCTCCTGGGCAAGCGCTGTCTGCACAACTGTTTTTGGGCTAGTTTTTAACGGAGCTAAAGGACGTCCATAAAGGACATCCTTGGCATGCGCAAAGCAGCCAGCATAACGCTTGGCTGCTCTGCTCATGCTCAGCTGGCCGACTGGCTAGGAAGGAAATCCCATGCAAATGAGCTAGCAGCGACCAGCTCATTTGCATGCGATTTCCTTGATGCATGCCCGTTTCTTACCGATTCGCTAAGGAATCAGTAAGGGAAGGGATTTAACGATTTTTTTTTAGTGCATCTACCCCAGAGTTCTTAGGGGTAAGCCTTTTCCTTTTATGTAGGAAGAAGGAATAAAGGGTCAAACAAGCCTATAATCAGAGATTATTATTATTATTATTTATTGCATTTGTATCCCACATTTTCCCACCTATTTGCAGGCTCAATGTGGCTTACAGAGTGTTGTTCTCATTGTCATTCCAGGATATCAGATACAGTTAGTATTCTGCAGAGATTAAGTAAGGGAAGAAAGAAGAAGGAAGGGAGTGATTAGGGTAATTATAGAAGGTGGAGTTTCAGAACTGAGTGGGTTGGTAAGGTGGATTAGTGAGGCTATCGGTTCTCATTGTAGGCTTTGTTGAAGAAATATGTCTTCAGAGATTTGTGAAAGGTAGTTGTTTCGTCGATTGTTTTCAGGTCTGTAGGTAGTGCATTCCATAACTGCGTGCTCATGTAAGAGAAGGTAGTGGCGTGCATCAGCTTGTATTTTAGTCCTTTACACCTAGGGAAGTGCAGGTTGAGAAATTTGCGGGATGATCTTGTGGCGTTTCTGGGAGGTAGGTCCACGAGGTTTAGCATGTAGATTGGGGCATCTGCGTGAATGATTTTGTGTACAATCGTGCAGATCTTGAATGCAATGCATTCCTTAAGTGGGAGCCAGTGAAGTTTCTCTCTTAAGGGTTTTGCACTTTCATATTTAGTTTTTACAAATATGAGTCTGGCGGCGGTATTCTGGGCAGTTTGGAGTTTTTTGATGTATAAGGAACTTTGAAGGCAAGTGCCCAGAGCTTGCAAAAAGTGAGTAACATGAACAAATGAACCCTAAAACACTGGCACACACTCAAACCTTGGCATTTGGCCAAAAATTGGATAATTATTGCATGAAAAAAGGCAAAATTCAGCATTTCCATTGGCTGGTTCAGACATTTGTTCTACATAAATGTGGTGGGCTTAAGAAGCATACACACTTGTTAAATGAATGGTTTCAGTCAACCACATCTCTATGCTTGCAAGATACAGCCAGAGATCACAAGAGTTTATGAGCCTAAGTGACAAAACTCTGAATACTTGGGGCCCTGTATTCAGCTGGTAGCACTCAGTGGTTTGCCTGGAAATTCAATGCTTCAGCATTGAATTTCCAGATTTGCAGAGCCGAAAAATGGCCTGCGCTGGTGTAGACGCGTGTATTGAACGTGTGCAGGTCCATTTTTCAGCGCATCTGCAAAAGAGGCCTTTTTTGGGGGCCAAAAATGGACGTGTGGCAAAATAAAAATTGGTGCGTGCCCATTTTGGGTCTGAGACCTAACCACCACCCATTGACCTAGCGGTAAGGTCCAGTAATGGTCTACGTGCGTACAATGCCGATTACTGCCTGGTTAGCACCTTGCGCCGGAAAATTTTTGGCATGCTTAAAAAATGAAATTACCGCCCGGGCCACACGGTAACTATGCAGTAGTTCAAAATTGACACGCGTAGGACACACGTACGAGCCTACGCAGCTTAGTTAAAGGGCCCCACAACCGGCTACGAAACACCACATAAAGATAGGACTGACTTTTATGCGGTTACCCTGACTGGTTAAGTGCCTCCACCTCCAGAACACCCCCAAACTAGCCGGTTTTCAGTTGGTTACTAACCGGTTAAGTTGTGCTGAAAATGCTTTGCTGAACAGGCGATTTAACTGGCCAGGAGCCATTTCTGGCGAGATAATCACTTTGTATATCAACCTGTGGATGCCTTCCACTTACAGAAGGCTTTTCATTAATTCCCATTTCTGTTCCTTTGCTCCCTAAGAAAACATAACTGATATTATACTCAAGGTTGGTTTTAATATTTGTTGGCCCACAGGCAACTGTAGGGAGAGAGAATTATTCAGAGGGTATGAAAGATGTCCCTTACTCCCAGATCACCCCTTCTCAGATCCTTTACGTTCCTCTTGGCCTCTTTCCACATTTCCTTTTTCCTATTTCACCAGACATGTAGGGACACTTTTAATGCATATATTAGCTAATGATTTTAAGGTGTCTTATTTTATTTAGATGATTGTAATTTTGTTATTTTATGTTATTACTAGACTTTGAGCCCGTAAAAACGGGCTATTATAGGAAGGGGGGGTTGAAAGGCCCGCCCCCACCGCCGAGTTCGCCGCTGCCCCTCCCCCTCCGAGTTCGCGCCCCCCCCCCCCCCCACCGAGCCGTCACCACCCACCTTCCACCCGGCCGGGCCCTCGCTCCGCTATTGAAACAGCGAGGGTCCGGGAACGCAGCACTGAGCTCTGCTGAGCTGCCAAGTCGGCCTTCGTTCTTCTTCTCTGCCTGTCCTGCCCTCGTGTGACGTAATGTCGTCGAGGGCGGGACAGAGGCAGAGAAGAAGAAGGAAGGGCGATGTCGGCAGCTCAGCAGAGCTCAGTGCTGCGTTCCCGGACCCTCGCTGTTTCAATAGTGGAGCGAGGGCCTGACCGGGTAGAAGGTGGGTGGTGGCGGCGGCGACTCGGGTGGGGGGAGCGTTAGACGGCGGTGTCCCTCCCTCAGCAATGCACAGTACAGACCCTCTGTGTTCCGCCCCCCCGTCATCACGTATTGACATGGGGGCGGGGCAGAGAAGGTCTCTACTGCGCATTTGCAAGTGAGTACGGTCACTCGCCGTTTATATGTTTGATACTATTGTTTGTAATGTCTGTTTGAAATTGTTTGTATATTGTTCATGTTTCAAATTGTACCTCACTGGGTAATAAATGTTTAAATAAATATATAAAAATCACCACTAGGGCCTCGCTGTGTGCGGAGAGCCATTCTTGATTGGAGAGGGGGGAGAGGGGGGTCACTAGGCCACCAAAGCCATTTTTTTTCTTGGTGCACAACTGGTTGGGAGGGTGCAGGGGAGTCACTAGGTTACTAGGGCCATTCTTGTGGGGGGGGGGGGGGTCAGGAGGAGAAATGTAGGCAGCACAAGCAGGCAGCCTCTGCAGCTACCTGTTGTGTTTCCTTCCTCTTTGGACAGCTCAAGAGCAGCCATAAAATTAGCTTGTTAGAGTTAGGAATTCTGAGGTTGTGCATCACCCAGAATGCTCATTGGAATGCTGATGAGCTCATTGTAATACATTTGCATAGAGTTCTTGATAGCTGCTAATGGGACACATTAGAGCCAGGGAAAACCCTTTTGTGCATTACTTGCTAAATAATGTTTGCTTTAGACTGGTTAGAACCAGTCTAAAGTAAATGTTCCCAGTACTTTAAGCATTGTGCATTGGGGCTTGAGGGCAGAGAGGTAAGTGATTGTCTTGCCTGTACTATAATCTCCACAGGAAATCATTAGGAAAAAGAAAACACCCATCCCCCTCCTTCCCACAGCTCATGGGGAACTCTAAGATCATGAGATCTTCAAGGCCGCGGAGAGGAGAGGACAGGGGGGACAAAATTCCCCGGGCCCGGGCCTCCAGGGGGGCCCGGCGCCACATGTCCCTTCAAGCGTAGCTAAACAGCTGTTCAGAAAATCTGCTCCCTCCCTCCCATCCGTGTGGTCGCTTTTCACTTCCCTGAAACCTTCTCTGTCTCCCTCCTGCGCAGCACTGCACCGGCGTCGCGATTCAGAGTCAGCCTTCTGCCAGCGTCGGGGCGTCTCCTCAGGCACGTCCCACCTCTGCGGAAAACAGGAAGTTGCAATAGAGTAGGCGGGATGCACCTGAGGAGAGGCCCCGACGCTGGCAGAAGGCTGACTCTGAATCGCCAGTTCAGTGCTGCGCATGAGGGAGACGGAGAAGGCTTCAGGGAAGTGAAAAGTTACCACGCGATGGGAGAGACGGGCAGAAGGTGAAAGATGCAACGCTCGGGGGGGGGGGGGGGGCTGGAGAAGGGAGAAAGCTGCCCAGAGGGGGGGGGGGGGGGAGAGTAGGAAGAAAGACAGGGAATGGTGCTACATGTAAACAATAATATGGCAGGGCTTATGAGGTAAGGAGGGAAAATTGTGGGTTAATCTGGGAAGAGAGAATGGAACAACTATTTATATTGGTGTAAATAAAAAATGCCTTCAGAAGTAGAAGAAATAAACAGGGATTTAATTCAGAACATTCACAAAATTGCTATGAAAGGTGATGGATGAAGAAAAGTAAAATGGTTAAACGCGCGGGGTGGGGAGGTAGGAAGGAATTGCTAGCGTGGAGGGCTGTCAGGGAGCTGAGGGAGGGCAGGGAGAATCGCTGGACAATGGATGGGAGGGCAAGGGGTGAGGAAATCGCTGGACATGGAGAGGAGGGCAGGGAGGAGAGAGAAGAGATCGCTGGACATGGAGAGGAGGGGAGGGCAGGGCAGGGGGGAGAGAAGAGATCGCTGGACAGGAGGGCAGGGCAGGGGGGAGAGAGAAGAGATCACTGGAGAGGAGGGAAGGACAGGAGAGGAGGGGAGGGCAGGGGGGAGAGAAGAGATCGCTGGACAGGAGAGGAGGGCAGGGCAGGGGGGAGAGAAGAGATCGCTGGACAGGAGGGCAGGGCAGGGGGAGAGAAGAGATCGCTGGAGAGGAGGGCAGGACAGGAGAGGAGGGGAGGGCAGGGGGAAGAGAGAAGAGATCACTGGAGGGGAGGGCAGGGCAGGGGGGAGAGAAGAGATCACTGGAGAGGAGGGGAGGGCAGGGGGGAGAGAGAAGCGATCGCTGGACAGGAGAGGAGGGCAGGGCAGGGCAGGGGGGGAGAAGAGATCACTGGACAGGAGAGGAGGGGAGGGCAGGGGACAGAGGAGAATTGCTGGACAGGATAGGAGGGGAGGGCAGGGGAGAGAGGAGAATTGCTGAACATGGATGGATGAATGGAGGGGGCAGGGGAGAGAGGAAATTTACTGGATATGGGTGGATGGAGGAGAGGCCAGGGGAGATTGGAGAGTTGTTGGACATGGATGGATGGAGGGGAGGGAAGTCAGGAAGGAGATGCACATGGATGGAGGGGAGGGAAGAGAGGAGAAATGCTGGACATGGATGGATGAATGGAGGGGGCAGGGGAGAGAGGAAATTTACTGGATATGGGTGGATGGAGGAGAGGCCAGGGGAGATTGGAGAGTTGCTGGACATGGATGGATGGATGGACGGAAGTCAGGAAGGAGATGCACATGGATGGAGGGGAGGGAAGAGAGGAGAAATGCTGGACATGGATGGATGGAGTGGAGGGCAGGGAAGAGAGGAGAAATGTTGGACAAGGATGAAGGGAAGGAAAGACAAAGGAAGGAGATGCACACGGATGGAGGGGAAGAGAGAGAGTAGAAATGCTGGATATGGATGGAGGGAAAATTGCTGAATTTAAGGGCTGGATCGGAACACTTTCAGGGCAGACGCTGAAACTGGAGGAAGGATAGGGACAGGGCTACAGATGGTAGACAGGACACATAAGGACACAGGAGGATGGTGGACATGGTGAGAGACAAAATATCAAATGGAAAGACACTGCATAAAACAGAAGACACTGGGACCAAAGCGAATAGAAAAACTAAATGATCAGTCAACAAAAGGTAGAAAAAAGTATTTTATTCAGAATTTATTAATTGGAATATGTCAGCTTTTAGAAATGTGCATCTGTGATATTTTTCATGTAAGTTTCAATTTTTCTAGTATTGCTGCATGCTGAGTCTGACTTCTTGAGGTAACTTTCCAGTTCAGTATTTTGCCTTCATTTTTTTTTCTTTCTAGTTCCTTGTATCATATCTGTTGTCATGTGTTTTTCACGTGTGATCAAGGTGCAGTATTCTGCTAGTGTGTAGTATTTTCAGCCCTTTTTGGTTTTGTTTCACTAGGTTGTGTACTGGTGTTTTAGAGCCCGGTGTAATTACAGTGCTGCCTTTCCACGCATAAGGTTGTAGCTCATCCTGTCCTTGGAATTAGTGCTGTTATGGTTTGCTAAGGTTATGAGTGTGTTTTTGCACAAGTTTGTGTATAGTGTTTTGCAGTGGAGAGATTGTGTTTTGGCCTTACTGAGGTGGCACCAAAACGTCAGAAAAGGTGTAGAGCCTAAATCATGACACACTACCTCTTGAAGGATCTAGATATAGTGCAGGGGCCCGGCCCGGTGGAGGACGGAGGGGAGTGGGGGGAGCAGCGGCGGCGGCCTTGTCCCGAGCCCAGCCCAGTCTCTCGGCGGCCCTGGAGATCTTCAGGGGTCCTCTCCAACTCACAAGTGGAACAGAATCTTAAGGGGGCTCCATGTCAGCTCTGAAATCAAGTAACACTGTAAAATGTGCACTAGCAAGTTGTTTATTTCCTTCAGGAAACTGAGACACTCACAGAGAAAGTCATCAAAGAACTGCGGTAATATTTAGGGCTGTGCGCAGGAAACTTTTTTTCCGTTTTGGTTTTGTTATCCTTGTATATTCATGTTGTTTATTGCTTAATTAGTTTCCACAAAATAAAACCAAAAAAAATCTCCCCTAGACCTTCAGATCCCATCTCTATAGTGAAAAAGAGTGCAGGGATAACCCCTGTTGCTCCTTCCCTGCAGCTGGCAACAGCTGACCCAAGGCCAGGTGCCATTTTTCATCATTGCCATACAAGAAAACAGCATCAAGCGACCTGCATATTTTAGGCAGATCAGCACTATGAGTTCCTATAGGCAGTGAGTCAAAACCAGGATTGGCTCAGCCCGGATCCATGTGGCAGCTGCCTGTCGGCACCTGCAACATCTACCACCACTCGACTTCCTCCAGACTCTTTTTGCATTCTGTTTGTGAAACTTTCTTGTGCTTACTCAGATTTTTCTCATGTCTTCTACAGGAATTTATGATGGAGAATGTGGGGAAGACATGAACCATGCAATAGTCATTGTTGGTTATGGAAAAGAAAATGGCAAGGATTATTGGATAATAAGGAACAGGTGGGTTGGTGATTTTGATATGGAGAAACTTATAGTGTGTGCATGATACCTGGAATAGCCTATCAGCTAAAGAAATAATCTATAACAAATGTACAGACCAGTGGCCACAGCAGGAGGAGGAACAGTAGATGAAATAAGGGAGACCTAAGTGTTGGAATAATCAGAAATCTATATGCTCAATCACATGTGTAACCCTATTTTTCCTAGATAGCTGGGGTGGGCTACAATTCATGTTCAGTAGTTTTGTAGGAAGATCAGGGCTGGGACCAGTTTACACTCAGAGACCAATGGCACAGAAAATCGACTCACTCCTCACACATTTTTTACCAAATACATCAGCCCAGATCAGAAGTTTAATTTTCAACCAAAGGGTTTACTTTAAATTTGAATTTGTTTCAGCAAAATGTACAACAATGCTCAGCATCAACAATATCCAGGCAGAAGTAGGAAAAACCAGTCTCAACACTTACAATCTCTAGTAGATTTACTCTGGAACATTCTGATTTGCTAGATGTTCTGGGTGAAAGTCCTTGTACAGCTTCCTCTGGGGATCCTCTTTCCCCACAGGCAGTGGTGTGCTGGAGCAGGCTCTCACAGGCTCGCAAGAGCCGGTTGTTAAGTTTTTAAGAATTTTGGGAGCTGGTTGTTAAAGTAGGGCCCTCCATGGCTACTTTAACAACTGGCTCCCAAAATGTGGGCTTGGGCCCCCTGCTGAATTATCTTTTACTTTGCTGGTGGGGATGCTGAGCCCTGCCAGCCAAGTAAATAGACTACTGCTGCTCCTTGTTTCCAGCATGCTGCTCAGAGCAAGATGTTGGGAGCGGTGGCAGTCCATTTATTGGCTGCCAGCAAAGGTATGCCTAGCGTGCCCGCACGAAGGGAGGGAGGAGAGAGAGGCAAGTGTTGCCCCCCCCTCCCCCGGCCAACCCTGGCCCTTCCAACTGCAGAGCTGGCCATGTTCGGAGAAAGAGCCTGTTGTTAAAAATGTACCAGCACACCCCTGCCCACAGGGATGCTTCTCTGACAGTGCCCTTTCAGTTTCTTCAGCTTTTGCTGAGCTTTCTGGAATGTGGGTACTCAGCTACTGGGTTTCTTTGGCCTTGTAGATCATCAGAGACTCCCCTCTGGTCCCTTCTGTTTGTTCAGGCTTGATCTCTCAGCACTTTTATCATTTTCTCCTTGGAAAGGCATTGGGGTGGCTTGTTCCCAGTTCCAGCTATCACCAGAAGCGTAGCCAGGTTGTGACGCCAGGGAGAGCGGAGAGGCGTACTTGTTCACTGCGTAGGTGTGATGGACTTCCTGAAAAATAGACGCCAGCGGCATACTGAGGGCGGGGTGGTGGGGGGCAGTCCACCTTGGGTACACGCTGTAGGAGGGGTGCAGGGAGCAGCCGTGTGGCTGTCGGCTTCGCCAGTTCCCTGCTCTCTCTGATGTTACTTCCTGTTCCGGGGCAGAGGGAGCAGAGAACTGGTGGAGCCAACAGCCTCCCAGCACCCCAGGAGGTAAGAGCAATGCACCCGGGGGGGGGGGGGGGGGGTTGAGGTGATGGGGTGGGGGTGCGCAGTGGCAATCTGCCCCAGGTGGCAGCCAACCAAGGAACACCACTGGCTGGCACTGTCTGAAATCCGTTTGGGGAAGCGGTCACTCCCCTTACGTTCCACCTAGCTACACCTCTGGCTATCACCTGTGGCAAGTACAGCAACTTTAGCGGTTCTGTTACTGCTCCCATTCCTTCTCTGTCCAGGTAAAGTGGCTGTGTTAGCCAGAGACCCTCTTCCCTTAGTGTAATGGTGTAGCAGCCAGGGAAGCAGGAGCCATAGACAAAGGATTTGAACTGAGCTGGGTATTTATACCAGCACCCTTTCCCTCCAAGAGGTGTCACCTCTTATCCCCTGTCAGTCTCTGGCAGGAGAGCCAGCCTCTTGTTCTAGAAGCTATAGAGCATGCATAGTCAAACTCCAATACTATGGCACAGCCACTAGAATTCTCTGCAGTTCCTTAAAGGAGCAGAACCCTAGGATCTTTACATATGTAAAATAAAATGTCAAAAAGTGGAAATGCTGGTTTCACTGAGATTCAGACTAATGAACCAGAGACAAATAATCAGGCCAAGAGTCATGGAGGCATAGAAAACAGGATAGCCGACCAATTGCACAAGCCATCTCAAAAAAGATATAGTGAAATTAGAAAAGGTACAGAGAAGGGCGACGAAAATGATAAAGCGGATGGGATGACTTCCCTATAATGAAAGGCTAAAATGGCTAGGCCTCTTCAGCTTGGAGAAGAGATGGCTGAGGGGAGATATGATAGAGGTCTATAAAATACTGAGTGGAGTGGAATGGGTAGACGGGGATCACTTGTTCACTCTTTCCAAAAATACGGCGACTAGGAGGTACACAAAGAAGCTACCGAGCAGTAAATTTTTCAAATGAATCACAGAAAATATTTCTTTTCACTCAACGAGTAATTAAATTCTGGAATTCGTTGATAGAGAATGTGGTAAAAGCAGTTAGCTTAGCAGGGTTTAAAAACAGGTTTGGATAATTTCCGAAAAGAGAAGTCCATAAGTCATTATTAAACTGGACTTGGGGAAAATCTACTGCATATTCTAGGATAAGCAGCATAAAATCTGTTTTACTGTTCTGGGATCTTGCCAGGTACTTGTGACCTGGTTTGGCCACTGTTGGAAACAGGATTCTGGGCTTGATGGTCCTTCAGTCTGTCCCAGTATGACAATGCTTATGTTCTTATGTTCTTATTAA